>NC_047660.1:2537665-2887665 GCF_011762505.2 Arvicanthis niloticus
GCTCAAACTTTCCTGCAAAGGTCTCTCTGGATAGGACAGGAAATGTATCACACACAGAGAAGCTGTGGTGTCCTCAACGCCCATCTACTTCTTTCCTCTGCCCTCGACCTCGCTCTGTCCCTGAGGCTGAAGGATGGAATCTGACCAAAGGCTAGGAGCACCTGGCTTCCAGCCGGAGTCCTGAAAGGGGAGCATGGAGGGCAGTTAGGGAAGACAGGCCTGAGGTGAGGGGACATTTATTCCCAACTCCTTCCTACAGAGAGCCTAGTCACTACTACACACATAGCCTACTCACAGGGCTCTCTCCTCCCGGGTTCTATCTCCTCCTGCCTGCATCTCTTTGGACCTATGGTGAGGGTTACTGGAAAACTGTCCTAGGGCCCTGCCCTACAGGCATCTGCTACTCCCTGTCTATCTGAACTGTGTGTGGCTTCCATGAAGTCAGCCAAGCGTGTGTAGGAGTCCTCATGTTGTGGTCACTGTTTTGATGGAAAAATCACTCACCAGACTTCTCCTATGAGGCTTTCTGTAATGAGGTTCATTCTCGTGGGTACACCACTCTCTTGACATGAAGAGCATTCCAGTGTCCATTCTACAGCTGGTGAATGATGGGCTGCTTCTACTCTGGGACTGTTACAGACAAGGCTGCTATGAATGCTTTTTATCTGTCTTCTGGTCTCACTGGTTCTATGTCATGGAGTCGCCTGGACCATAGCATCTGCACATCTTCATTTAGTACTTAATATCAAAAGGTCTTCTGTGTTTTAATTCCCACCAGCAACATGCATGGGTTTTTAGGTGACAGGTGCCCAGCACCCACACTGTAAATTCTCATCTCTGTGAGTACCTGACACATTGGTGATGCTATTTTGCAGGTTTAGCTTTCGTTTTGGTGATCACAAATTAAGTTAGCAGACATGTTGTTTGTTGATGATGTGGACACATTTGGGTTTTCTGGCTTTTTTGGTTTTTGGGTGTTTTTTTGTTTGTTTGTTTGTTTGTTTTTGTTGTTGTTATTTTGTTTTTTTGGAGGGGGTTGTGGTGTCTGTTCAATTTGCCCACTAGATGGCAGAGTTCTTCCTAGACACACATCTACTGGCAAGGAGAATCCAGCCTTGAAGATGAAGTCTTCTGTGGAGGGGTCTGTCTGTTCCCTCAGAAATGACTCTTTCTGAGAATCAACTAAAACAATGATGATAAGTATATGACCATGGTGCACGATACAGCCCACACCATCAACACGTCAGTGTCTTCAACACACCTTAGGGACAGCAGGAACTGAGTGAGATAATGGGTGTGAGGGACTGCCTGTCCCAACGATACAGATAATGGCAGAAAAATCAGCTGAGTAATTAGAAACATTAGATGTACTTCTAACATGCAGACGCCTATACACTAAAACCCTCCCCCTCACATGCACCTGGGAGTAAAGCTCTTACTTCAGTGCCCACCATCTTTACATTACTGTCACACGTACCCGAGACAAAGCTCTAAACACAGATGGTTCTTTCATCTGGACTCAGTTTTAGCAGCTTCGGTCTGAGCCTATGGAAAGGTTTCATGTCTCTCCCTAAGGACTCCGCCACCTTCTGAGAATGAACTCCAGGCTGAGGACGAAACTCTTGACCATGGACTTTTGGAAGACACGGAGGACATCACAGCCCTGGTCCACTGTCAGTCCTCTTTCTCCTCAATGGTGACTTCCTAGTGTTGCACACGACACCCCCACACACTCATTTCTGTGTCAATCTCCTTTAAATGAAATCAGAGTTTGCAGTTTAGAGTCAAGTGCATCGCAATAGCCCTGGGGTTATCAATCAGCTTGGACCACTGTGCTAAGAGAGAGTGAGTCTGTGAACTCTTGGTCTGGAGTCCTAAGACTTCAGGAGCTACAGGTCTGGTGAGCTCCCAGGTAGAAGTCCTTTCCTCCGAGAATTTCTTAGTGACAGACGATGCTTTCATTGTTATTTAGCTAAACTCGTCTAGCATATTGATGATCATATCTGGGTTCAAGTCATTTCTTATGCAGTAAGTAACTGTCTGATTACATGTTCATAAACATTTTAAGATGCACAAAAGAGACAGAATTAAGGAAGGCTAAATTAACAACACAAGGACATTTCTGTTCAAACTAAGACTATGTCTATAAATCACTGGGATAAAAAATGCATTAAATAATTTCAGACTTTATTCAGAAATTGCTACTATTCAAAACACTTGATCTTCTACCCCAAGACCCAGCCCTTCTGAAGCAACAATTGTTGGGGCAGTCTGAGAAAGTGAGAAGTAGGGGACAAGGGTTCCGAACTGTCGATCAGAGTGCTGGGGGCACGTGGTCAGGACTCCTCCCCTCTCACAGAACAGTCACTGTCTGTCATTCTTGCTTTTTTCCTTGGGGACTGGCCGACTACCAACCACTGAGGGCTTGCTGCCACTGTTCCCATGCAGGGACAGCCAGGTGAACAGTATTATAGCAATCCTTGAGCCACACCATGGGCAGATCATCAGGGTAATATGCTCTCACACTTGTTATGGCTGTGAACCATTGAGATCAGGAAATATGACTGTGTCCGTGGCATAAACAAAACTTTAACAATGGAGACCCATCCTGCATAGAGACATTCTGCACACATGTAATAACACCCTTGGAGCCCATTCTGCATAGAAACATGCTACACACATGTAATAACACCCTTGGAGCCCATCCTATATGAAGACATGCTACACACATGTAATAACACTCTATTTCCAACAGTGTCTTAACTGAATCATATTGACTTAAAAACTGGGTTCTCCTACTAAATATATAAACTCACCTACACAATCTTCAATGCTCAAACCAAACCTCAAAGTGAAACCAAAACATTTTATAAAATGCAGGGAACCCTGTCATCCCTGGGAATATGTGAAACCCCTATTTGGCAAGAATCCTCTCACATTCCAAAGTACAGTGAGAAGACCAAAGCTGCAGGCATGGTTGGAAAGTCCCTGAGTAAGAGTAATGATTTCCTGCAGGCAAAGGAGACTTAAATTTTGACCCTTGATCCACTGTCTACTGTCATACAGCCTGAAGCTACTTCTTTAGTCCTGTAACCCTTCCCAACCTGCAGTCAAGGTGTGGAGCACAGGAGGGCCATCCCACCGCCTCGCGCACACAGACCTTCACCACATTTCGGCTGGTCAGTGTCCTTGCAGATGGTTCTGGGCTCAGATGACCATCCACTAGTCCCCCATCTCCATATGTTCACTTTCTTATCTATCAAGCAACATTAAATGCTCCTTAGATACAACTCGAGTCAAGCCCCCAAGCACATGGTGTAGTGGTGGAGCATCAAAGACAGCTACGTGTGGGCTGGCCACACAAACACAAGGCACAGAACTGGGGCAAGCAATCATCCAGGCTAGCCTAGATTTAGAGGGTAGAGAAGTTCAAGAAATGGGAAAGGACAAATGGCAGCTGTCAGGTGGTCAAGGGCAGGGTCTACAAGTGGGTTCTGGGAGCTTTTGGAAAGTTCCTGATCTGCCCTGGGTACCTTGCACTAAGAAATGGAAGTTCTCAAGTAAAAATACACAGTGAAAAGACTCAAGTCTTAATGAGAAGACACCCCAGACTCCTCATCTGTTGATGGTAGCAGCACAGGGGAAGCCAATCAGTACTTCCTGTCAGAAACCTTCTCACAGACTCTGTGGTAAGGTAAAGAACACACTGGGTCCCAGCCAAGAGGTTTTCATGCAGCTGAAATATCACATTCCTGTGTAGCATATGAAAAAAAAGTAACTCCATCTAGAACAACTGTGATGTAACTGGGCAATGCCAAAGCGTGTCTAGGGAAGGCTTCAAGTCAGTCACCTCTCACCCACACAGGAAGTGCTGCAGTGGTCTGCAGTGGCTCCACAGCACATGACTCTGGACAGTACCATGGCTACCAGTAGTTTGTTACCACAGGTAACTTCAGTACCTTTTGTAGAATGAAAGTTTAGCACTTCTGAGAAAAGAAGCAAGGTTCTCAAACCACCTCAAGTTCAAGCTGTGGTAGCTGTGGTGGCTCACAGCTAAAGTCCAGCTCTCAGGCGGCAGAGGCAGGAAGATTAGGGTAAAGTCAAGGCCAGCCTGGTCTACATAGTTCCAAGGCAGCCAGTAAGGCCCTGTCTCAAAACAGGCAGGACAAGATGACAGGAGCCATCTTAAACTGCTCACACTGCAGACACTGAAGCAGGCAGGCTTAGGCTCCTTTTAAAAGCTGGCCAATCATGTGTGGCTAATGTAGAGATACTTTGAACTGGACACTTTACACAGAAAGTTAAACTCAGAGTAGCTAGACAGTGATGATCTGGGCTGCCCAGTCCTCCCTCCTGCAGGTTTCATTTCCCTTCTCAGCTGAGAACACTGCTACATGTAAATTCTCCCAACACTTTCTCAGTCCTTCCTAAGGTTTGCAAGGATGTTCATGCAAGAAAAAAAGTACTGCTAGGCTTCCTTGAGATAGAAAATGGACAAAGTGTAGGAAGCACCTACAGGATCCAGAAACAGATCTGCAGAGCAGAGCAGGGGCCCTGAAGATGATGACTCGGGTGGCAGAGGTGGCAGGTGCTCTGTTCACAGCAGAGCAGTGGCCATGGAGGAGGTGACTGGGGTGGTGGAGGTTGCAGGTGCTGTCTTACAAGCAGGACTTTTCTGGAATGGAGTTCTTAATCTTATCACATGAGTGCTATGTATTTCAACTGGATAGAAACCATACAGGAACAACAAAAAGCTAGACAAAGTCACAGAGCTTCGAAAGCAGCTAGGCTTTGAACCTGCTCTGCCCAAGGTCAAATCTCTTGCCTGTAAGTTACACAGACTTCAAATATCAAAACAGGCAGTTAATTCAATTTCCCCTCTTTATATATGTCTTTCTTCAAGCTATGCCATTGTTTGAAGAGCAGCCTAAGCTGAGCAGGACTTCATAAACAAATCACTTGTGAAAGAGAAAACCACATCCAGGGTAAAGTCCCACACTGAAAAACTTACTTCAGAGCATTTCCTGAAAAAGGCAGAGCAGTGCTCACAGCCGACAGACCAACGCCACTATCAGTACTACATCTCAACAATCCTTCAACAAGACGAGCCAGCACAGACAAAGAAAAACAATTCAAAGACACCATCTGCCTAACACAGGCGACTCTGAGCACGCTCTTCGGGCACCTCTCAGACAGCCCTGGGACAGACAGGAGGTAAGCTACATCCAATTAATTTCATGGTAAATCATTATCAAAAGTAATGTTGCGTTTACTAAACTCAAAACTGCTCCATCTGATGAAGACCTTGAAACAACTGGTTATTCTTTTTCTAGCATTTGACACTCATTTTCAATATTTTATATTAATAGTAAGTGTAGAGTTTTAAATGTTTTTATTTTTTGAGCTTACAATATAATTACATCATTTCTTCTCTTTCCTCCCTCCAAACCCTCCCACCTACACCTCCTTAATCTCTTACAAATTCATGGCCTCCTTTTCTTTTAACTGTTGTTACACACACACACACACACACACACACACACTCTAAATGTATGTAACCTGCTCACCTGTGTGGTGTTACTCACACGTGCTGTCAAGGCTGCCCATTTCGTGCTGGATGAGCAGCTGGTGTCCTCCTCCCTGGGAGGCCTATTGCGTCTCCTTTTAGCACAGGAGCTGCCAGTAGCTCTTGGTGTGGAGCTGAGGCCTCGCTATCTTTCCCCTGTCCATTTAACACACTATGTTGATGACATAATACATCATAACATAATTCAATGTGTTTGTCATGTAGTTTCAATTATACTGTTTCATGAAATTACTTGGTTTCAATTTTTAAAAAACCCATAAATAATCATGGTACTTAAATTTTCGAAAGTTAGCCTGAAAGACAGTTTTCAACGCTCACCCAAAATCTTGTAGAATCTAGTCCGTATGGTAATGCAGATACAAGCACTGCACTGGAACAAGTAAGCACAGTGAGAACTGGAGCAGTTGGACTACAGAAAAGCAGCCAGAGAAGGACAGCCTGTAGATACAGGCGTTTCCATGACAACAACATCAGGGAGAAAGGTGAATGAAGGAAAGACCAGGAAACTTCATTACATTGTGAATGTTTCTTTAAAACCCACAGAGAGTTAAAATGTTTAAGCCTCTAAGTCTCCACGATTAATGTTTAAGATTTGACTTTCCTATGCAGTAATTTTCTCATTTACATAGAAACTTGTATTCTAGTTATATGAATATTTGGGGGTGTAGGAGTTAGACTATGTAGAGAAAACTGGCTTCAAACACAGAACCCCCTCCCTCTGTCTCAGAAGTGCTGGGGTTAAAAGCACGTGCCACCATTCTCAGCTTTATTTGGAAATTTTAATACAGGTTTTCAGATATATAGAATTTTATTCCAAAAATCACATTTAAGCCAGATATGTGGCAAACAACATCAGAAAGGAAGGAGAAAACACACATGTATCTCGTCCCGTCGACCTGATTGTTCAAACTAATTCTCATCAACCAGCCACGGGCTGTTAATCCTCCTATAATTTCACTAAGGAGAGATTCAGAGCTGAGCTAAACAAAAGCACGCTACAACGTGACATTCTTAAAGAAAGTTTCTCATAACCCTCATATTTCAAAGAGATGCCCCAGGCTCCACCCTTCACAGGAGGTATGTTAAAGTCTCTGCTGGCACTACCCCCTGGGTAAGGGAGTGTCACACTGAGAGCTCCATATTTATAACACTGTTAGAACTGTTTCTTCTTTAAATAAACAGTTTTTGATGGTGGGACTATTAATTTCTGTACACACTGTGGGCTTCTCAGACCTACTTCTCTTTGACAGAATTTACGTGCATTTAGGCAGAGCAGTAGCATGGAAGTGGTTGGACTTGCAGAATTTCTCCTCAAATTGCTCCTTCTCAACTCAATGTCCCATTGATGCCACTGCACTTAAATTCCAGGACCCTGGTAACGGAAGCCCCTGCCCCAGATACTCCCAATCGCCCAGCTGTTGCTCTAGGTTTCCGGTAGACCGTGATACAGAGCAATAGTGATTCCAGACCTACGACCATCTGAAGAGAATACAGGACACTAGGCAGAAATGTTTGCAACTTAAAAAAAGGGGGTGGGGTCAACAGATTTGACTGACAAGCCAGACAGCTGCTGAGAATCATGTCACCAAACACCATTTCCTTCACTCATGGTCCACTCAGTCATTTCCTACTAAGTGCTAGAGAGGCAGCAGAGGCAAAGAGAGAAAAGCCAAAGTTCACACATGAGAATCACACATGAGAATCAGTGCTCACACATGAGAATCAGTCATTAGCTGTTTGGTTCTTTTGTTTGTGTTCTGATTCATGTTTTGTAAATTATGATTGTATTTTGTGAATGAAAAGTATTTGATCATTACTTATGTGAGTTATAAAATGTTTAAACAGAGCCGGGCAATGGTGGTGCACGCCTTTAATCCCAGCACTTGGGAGGCAGAGGCAGGTGGATTTCTGTGTTCGAGGCCAGCCTGGTCTACAAAGTGAGTTCCAAGACAGCCAGAGCTATACAGAGAAACCCTGACTCAAAAAAAAAAAAAAAAAAAGAAAGAAAGAAAGAAAGAAAATGTTTAAACAGAATAAAGATAATAAAGGTTGGCAAGCCATTTTATAAGATTTAAAAAATAGACTGGAACTTTTCCCATTACTCCAGAGAATTCCTGCTGTCTTCTGCTTTGATTATTTGGGGAAGAGAGAGATAAGCAGGGTCAATGAAACTAGGTAGGTCTCCCAGAACATCTTAGGACCTGATTAGGCCAGTGCATTATAAAGACTGGGCTGGCTGTAGTAGCGCACACCTTTAACCCCGCACTCAGGCAGGCAGACCTCTGTGAGCCAGAGACCAGCTCAGTCTAAATAATGAATTCCAGGATGTCCAAGGCTATATAAAGAAACCCTGTCTCAAAAAAACAAAAACAAAGTAATGGGGGGTTGGGGTGGGCAGACTGACAGACAGGAATTCATAGCTCAGTGAGGTGCATAGTATATAGAGGACCTGTGTTCAATGCCCAGTGCTCCAAATATAAAAACAGTTAAAGAGAGACAGTAAATAGTAGCAGTAACTTCTAGGGCATGTGTTCTTTAGCAATATTAAAGCATGTACATGGAGTCTTCAGTATAAAATGCCCCCAAAAAGAAGTCCTTGGCTCTGGAGCCTCTATTTCCAACCAGTTTTCATCCCTGTTTTCTCAACAATCCTCACAGTTTCTACATATCATGGGGACCAACCTGCTGTAAGATGGCTAGCCCAAGCAATCACAACCAGCTTGTTCTTTCTAATGGCTCACACCCAGAGGAATACAAAGTCGCAGCTCTGGTCTTCTACAGCTGTATCTTCCTGATTGGGCTGTTTGTTAATGTCACTGCATTATGGGTTTTCAGCTGTACAACCAAGAAAAGAACCACAGTAACCATCTACATGATGAATGTTGCACTACTGGACTTAGTATTTATCCTGAGTCTGCCCTTTCGGATGTTTTACTATGCAAAAGGCGAATGGCCATTTGGAGAGTACTTCTGCCACATTCTTGGGGCCCTGGTGGTGTTTTACCCAAGCCTTGCTCTGTGGCTTCTTGCTTTCATTAGTGCTGACAGATACATGGCCATAGTACAGCCGAAATATGCCAAGGAACTGAAGAACACTGGCAAGGCCGTGCTTGCATGTACGGGGATCTGGATAATGACCCTGACCACTACTGTCCCTCTGCTGCTGCTCTATGAAGACCCAGATAAGACCTCCTCCCCTGCCACCTGCCTCAAGATCTCCGACATCATCCACTTAAAAGCTGTCAATGTGCTCAATTTCACCCGACTCATATTTTTCTTCCTGATCCCTTTGTTCATCATGATCGGGTGCTATGTGGTCATTATTCACAGTCTCCTCCGCGGGCAGACGTCTAAGCTGAAGCCCAA
This sequence comes from Arvicanthis niloticus, assembly GCF_011762505.2. Lineage (NCBI taxonomy): Eukaryota > Metazoa > Chordata > Mammalia > Rodentia > Muridae > Arvicanthis > Arvicanthis niloticus. The sequence goes on from NC_047660.1 coordinate 2,546,619, forward strand.
GGTCAAGGAGAAGTCCATTCGGATCATCATCACTCTGCTGCTGCAGGTGCTCGTCTGCTTCGTGCCCTTCCACATCTGCTTTGCTGTCCTGATGCTACAAGGAGAGGAGAACAGCTACAGCCCCTGGGGAGCCTTCACCACCTTCCTCATGAACCTCAGCACATGTCTGGATGTCGTTCTCTACTACATTGTTTCCAAGCAGTTCCAGGCTCGAGTCATCAGTGTCATGCTGTACCGCAATTACCTTCGCAGTGTGCGCAGAAAGAGTGTCCGATCAGGCAGTTTACGGTCACTTAGCAACATGAACAGTGAAATGCTTTGAGTCAGAGCAAGCTGTCTGTCTTCAATCTCTTTAAAATTCTTTTTCTATCTAATCTTGGGGATGTGTGTGTGGGGGTGGGGGTGGGGGGGAACCAGCATTCTATATTATCTAGTCCCTGCTCTAATAAAGAGAAATAATAATAAAGTTTTAAAACTTCTGTCGTACTTTATTTCAGTAACATGATTAAATATTCTGATATGATTAAGTATTCTGATATGTTCATTTATTTTTATCCTACGACTTGTATAAAACATGTGCATGAGCCATGTGTAGTGTCCATGCCTATAAGCCAAATATTCAGAAGACATAAGAAAGCCAGACTAGGCTACATAGTGAGACTCTGTCTCAAAACAAAAAACAAAAACAGTAAAAGTAATAAAAATAACATTTTCATGAATTACTTGGGGGAGAACACCCAAATTACGCTTCATAATCAAGCCTTATCTGAGAAGGTGGTTAACTGGCTTAGCATTTTTAGATTCTGTATACAATAGCCTCTTGAGAGGGAAGAAAAGAAGCTACTGTTCAAAATAATTTAATGGATCTCCCTTACATCAAGTTCACCCTTAGGATGTATTTTATGTTCTAAACAACAGCTTTCATGATTTCTACATAAGCAACTCTGCCTGACACACCACCGAGCAAAACTGAAGGAACCAGGAAGCTCCAAAGGCCTCCCCAGCCCTTTCTTGTAAAAACAGATGCACTCAACAAACACTTGCTGCCTCCCAAACACACACACACACACACACACACACACACACACACACACACTACAAAAGACAGAATCTTTTCCAGGCCAAATGTTACAGTATTAGTAGCACCAGCCAGGGAATCATAGATTCCAATTCTAGCCTATCTATCTAATCTCTCCATAAAGAAACATCTTGTCTTAAAAAAAAAAAAAAAAAAAAAAGGAACCGAATAACAACATAAAAAACTACTACTGTTCTAAATATAGATACAGATGTTTAGACTTAAATCTTCCTCTGCAAAATCACCTTTATTACTCTTTTCTCTTGTTTTGGGACAGGGTGTAACTCTGGGTGGCCTGGAATTCAATAAGTAGCCAGGCTGGCCTTGAACTCGGTGATACACCTGCCCCTGCCTCCTTTCAGGTCTGATACTAATTTTTCAAAAATCATAAATAATTAACAAATATAAATACTGTCATAATTTTAAGATACAGGAGCAAAGATGGTACTTTGATATAGCTTTTGAACAAAGAGAAAAATAATGGAAGAGTAAAGATCTTTAATAAGCATTAGAGAGCGCCCTGTGTTCAGTGTGGAGTTTAAGATACAGTCACTGGGTGGGAGCACACTAGTGTTGCAGGAGTAAGGCGGCCCTGCATCTGCCCAGCCTCAGGGAAGGAGAAGATGCTCAGTCACAGTCTGTTTTCAACCTTTTGGTTGAAGATTTTTCCAAAAGGTTTCCTTGAAGAACGTGTTGAGAGTTTAAAGCATAACAAGAGCACGAACACAAAGCACTGAGGTTAAACATGTCCTATGGTCCTCATGGGTAACTGCAGATAATGAAACATAATTCATGGAAGCATAACGTATTTAGCACTGTAAGCAGATGCTCTTAAAAACGTATTATATATATGTATAGCGTATGTAGGCACGTGTGTGCCACAACATGTGTGTGGACATCAGAGAACAACCTGTATGGGTCGTTACTTCCCTCCAGTCCACCATGTGAACTCCAGGGATCACACTCAAACAGCAGGCTTGGTAGCAAGTGCCTTTACCCACTGACTACTCTCATCAGCACCAAGCACACTCTAACATATGGGAAAAAATCAAATATAATTACTCTCGAGAAGTCTGATTCCGGAAAATAAATACCCACACATAAAATATAAACAACTAATAAATAATAGGTATATTATTTATTATGTACGATGCCTGCAAATGTGTCAGGCATAGGTTAATGGACATAGCTCACATATTTAGCTTTTAATGATGTAGCTACACTGAAAACAATGGAGATTTTTTTTTCTGAGTTGAAGTAAGTTGTGAGCATCCATTAGATGTCAGGTGCAGTTTCTACACAGAGCATTAAAGAACCACAGCCCAGTCTATGCAGACATCAACAACCTTGTTTAGAGTCTAACTCGGGCTCAGGTTAGCAATTATCCTCAGTGCCTCTGAATATACCGAGTAAGATCCTTCACAAAGACCTGGTCAGTAGCATAGACGGTCGATGACAAAAATCCAATGACATAAAAATAAATGCATGCAATATATATTAATTGAATTAATAAAACATTTGCTACAACATTGTACACAAAGGCCTGAGCAATTCTACTCAATGGCAAGAGGTAGCCAAGAGCAAGCTGGAAGAGCAAGTTGGGAGAGGCTGGAAAGGGTGGGCAGGAGCTCAAGGAAAGAAGGGAACCAAACAGGGTCGCTACTCCAAGCTGCTAGTAAAGGCACCTACTTCACCACTTTACGGCCTGTGTAGCAGAGCCTCCAACCCATGAGTGGAAGGCCAGCTACAAACCAAGCTCACACACAGTACAGAGCACAGGTACTTAAATGAGATCACAAAACTACTAAGTGGCACAGCTGGAACCCAGCCCTGTGCAGGCCAAGAGCACACTGCTGCTCCTCCCACCACTCCAGGTGGCCCATGAGAACTCTGACCCTTATTCTGAAGAAAGTGAAGATTTCAAGGTTTTGGTTTTTGGTTCTTAGTTTTTTTTTTAATTCTACCACAGCTGTGGCAGTTGTTTCCATTCTTTAACACTTATTTTTAGTGTGTGTGTGTGTGTGTGTGTGTGTGTGTGTGTGTGTGTGTGTGTGTAAAAGTGTAAAAATGTGTATGAGTGTATGTGTATAAAAATGGGTATGGCCAGGCAGTGGTGGCGCACGCCTTTAATCCTAGCACTTGGGAGGCAGAGGCAGGCGGATTTCTGAGTTCGAGGCCAGCCTGGTCTACAGAGTGAGTTCCAGGACAGCCAAGGCTACATAGAGAAACCCTGTCTCGAAAAACCAAAAAAAAAAAAAAAAAAAAAAAAAAAAGGTATGTGTGTGAATGTGTGTGTATATGTGTATGTGAGTGTGTAAGGGAGTGTGGTATGTATGAGTGTATGTGTATGAAAATGTATATATGTGAGTATAATTATATATGTAAGAATGTGTGTAATATGTATGAGCGAATGCATATGTGTATGAGTGTGAAAATGTGTTTGAGTATGTGTGTATGTGGTGTGTATGAGTGTGCGTATGTGTGTGTAAATGTATATATGTGAGTGTGAGTATGTAAGAATATGTGTGATGTGTATGAGAGTGTACATATGTGTGCAAGGATGAGTTTATGTGAAGATCAACACCATATGAAGTACAACCAAGCTGCTCTGCCACGGTGGGAGGCACAAAGCCATTTCCTGTACAGCAACTTTGTTCTCCCTTTGTGGAAATACAGAAATGATAATCTAAAAATTTCTTCAGAAACACAACTTCAGTACATTTATTTTATTATCAGTCTATTTAATTTTGGATTTTTGCATTTAATTAGCTCATAAAAACTACAACAGCAAAGTATCACTATAAAAATACACAAAACAAATTGAATCTCGAGGAATTCAGAGTTGTAAGCTTATTATCCTAGTACTTAGAAAGCTTGAAGCAGAAAAATCTTGAATTAGAGACCATCCTGGGCTACACAGAAGACACTGTCTCAAACAAACAAACTAACTAAAATTGTGGAATAATGTTAGAGCTAAGAGAAAAAAGGAAATTATTTCGAAACTGATCAGTTGAAGAACATGAGGATATGCAAACACACACTGCATTCTCTTCACATATACCTACCTCAAAGTATAAGGTCTCGGATTTTAGACAAAATCGCATTCACTGTAGCTCAGGATGGCCTGAAACTCGATATGTAGACCAGGCTGGCCTTAAAATCAGAGATCCACCTGCCTTTGCCTCCTGAGTGCCCGGACTAAAGGTGTGCCCAGCTTAAAAGACTTGTGGTGAGAGTTTGTGAATGATACCATTTCAAATAGATTTAAGAATCCTAAATAACAGTGAGCTACTTACAATCCAGAAGGTAAATTACTGGCCACGGTGACACCGAGCAAATACTGCACAGCTTCCACGAGGATAAAGTCAAACAGGGCTGACAAGACCCAGGAACCCAGCAAGAAGGACTAAAAGTGGAATGATAAACAAAAATGAGTTACCTAAAAATAATAACAGTTATTTAGTTAGCATAAGCTAGGGCATGGGGTATGAGCACAGTCTACATACACAGGTGTACATATACATATACATATATATATTACATTACATACATATGAATACATGCATAAGCTTATTTTTATATTACTTGTTTTTGTTACTGTTCACTTTTTTTGTTTTGTATTTTTTTTTTTCGAGACAGGGTTTCTTTGTATAGCCCTGGCTGTCCTGGAACTCACTCTGTAGATCAGAAATAAGCCATAATTGTTCATATGTATTGGCTTCTACAATTTCTAGATATGTTGAAAAAAGACATAGACATAGTGCTGATAAGTAGCACATATACTAAGCCAAATAAGTGACATTTCATTAGATAAATTTCTAATTAAAATTGTTATTACTGACATATCCTTAATGTCTTGTATTATCACTACCATTTCATTATTTTATCATGCTATTGGCTTAAAGTTACCTTTTTTTGTTAATGTCCAAGTCACAAATAAGATCTAGAATCATGTAATTTAAACAATAATTATAAATAACATATTAAGTTTTTTAAAATGGAAGGCATTTTAAAAATATGGGCCCAGAACAGTGTTATGCATCTGTGATCCCAGAGGCCTGCCTAAGCAAATCAGCAAGGCTTTACTTCAAAGTTTAAAAAATAAAATACAAGGGCTGCAGATGTAGCTGGGTGGTAAAATGCACTTGCCTAGCACACAGGAGAGCTAGGAAGTAGCACATATGCAAATGAGGAATCCAGATATGGTCATTTCATTCTGGAACCTCAGAGAACGTTAAAGCATGGAATAACTTACTGCGAACTTCCTGCTTCCATATCTTCTTTCAAATATTCTGAAGTTATAAATGAGAAGACCACTACAGAAAGCGTCTTTCAAGTCAAGGCAAATTATTCTTCCGCATATCAGCCTCCAAATCTGCACAGAGTTTAAAAGCAGAGCATGCTGTGAGGGAAGCCGTGGACTGCCCAGGTCATAGCACACATTCAATGGGAAGGCCAGGCAGCACCCCATCCTGGATAGCGCAAGAACACTCGCATGTGCGAACACACACATATATGCACATGCCAACAGTGAGAGGTCTCTACACACACACACACACACACACCAACAGTGAGAAGTCTCTTCACACACACATACCAATAGTGAGAAGTCTCTTTACACACACATACCAACAGTGAGAAGTCTCTTCACACACACAACTGACAGTGAGAAGTCTCTTCACACACACACACACAAAACTGACAATAAGAAGTTTTTTTACTTATATTCACACACATACACACACTAACAGTGAGAAGTCTCTTCACTCACACACACACAATGAGAAGTCTCTTCGCTCACATACACACACACACACAACCAACAGTGAGAAGTCTTTCCACTTACACACACACACACACACACACACAACCGACAGTGAGAAGTCTCTTCATACACACATACCAATAGTGAGAAGTCTCTTCACACACACACAACCAACAGTGAGAAGTCTCTTCACTCACACTATACACACACACACACACTCAAAAACAACCAGCTAAAATGAAAAACTAATGAATGTTCATTTTACATTACTGAATTTAAAAGCAAAGATGTAAGTGACAATTTGGGTAAAAGTTCAAAAATACACTTTCTGAGCTTAATCACCAAAGACCCACACACATGGCAACTCTGGGGACCTGTTGACAAATATTTTCAGCTTAAAAAGACAATCAGCTTCAGAAATTCATCCTCTGGCTAGGTGAAAATAAAGACATGAATAAAGAAAACGCCACTTTCCAAAGACCTATTTTGAGTCTTTAACGTTCTCCAAATGTAAAGGATCCTAATGACATCTGCAAAACACTCTGACTTCACTTCCCCTTCGGTTACAACAAATTAACCCTGAGCTTCCTTTGAATTACTGTGAAACAGAAGTCAAAATTTACCATGTTAACTATTTTTAAGTACATGGCTCAGTGCTGCTGGGAATGTACAGCAGGCTGTAACGTAGGCTGTGCGCTGTCCTATTATCCTACATGCTGTACTGTGAGCAGTAACTTGCCACCTTTCCCACAGCCCTGGTGACCTGTCCCGCTCTCTGCCTATGAACTTGCCTTTGTTAGGCACACACATCGTGAGGAAAGTGTCTATGAGCAGGAGCACAGTTACGCTCAGGGTGGCAAAGGCCAGGCACCCAGCAAACTGGTACTAACACCGACCCCCACACAAGACCCACTCGTCAACGTTGAAGGCCGAGCTCTGCTCTTTCCACAAAAGAAGCTCTTCCTCTTGGTTTAATTCCCTTTATAGATGCATTAATTCAGAACGTGTCTCAGGTGAGTGAGAGTAAACCAGCTCATCAAATATACAGAAACAGGTTTGGGAAAATGTGGGTCCCAGAAAATGAACTCAGATTCTCAGAGCTGGTGACAAATGCCTTTAATGACAGATCCATCTCACTAGCCCACAAATTCTCTTGAAATTATAAACTGAATTTCCATGAGTAAAACCTGAAATAGAAACTACCAGTCAGTAAAAGGAAATACCGAGTTTCTCCATTATACTCCGTTTTGCTGAAAATATCATGGACATAACTAGAAAGTGTGCTTGCTAATATAGTATTAGTATCTCTCACAGACTCAGGGGCTTTGTGCTCAGCCTTATATGAGGTATCTCTATCACACTCCTTCCTAAGGCTCAGGGAACACTGTCAAAGAGGGGATACCAAGACTGTAAGAGCCAGGAGTTGAGGACATGCTGAGAAACTGTCTCCTGGATGCCTCAAAGCTGTTGCACGTGTGAACTCACCACTGCGGAGCCCGAATGAGACCCACACAAGCTCAAGCCAGTCAACACTGTAGCACGAAGACTGGGTCATGAGCCCCAGCCCTAGCTGAGAACTAAGGAATTACAGGAAGAAAGGGCAAGTCTAGAAAAACATCCCCTCTCCTCTCAGATGCCAAAGGAGCAGTGTTCCCACCTGGAAGTCGTTCTTGACAGCATGGAGGTCATACACGAAGAACTTCTGACAGTGAGGCAGCAAGAGAGTCAGCAGAAGGGACAGGGCACTGGGGACTAGCAAAAGACTCTTCGACAGAGGTGCCTTATCTAGGAAGAAAAACCATGTTCAGAATGACTGGGATTTTAAAAACATCACAAAACACTCACAAGATGAAAAGTAGGAGAACTAATTTGTCTAGAATGAAGAGGAAGCCTAAGTCCTGCAGTTCAGGCATTTAGTTCTTCCTGAAACCTCTATCAGCAGCTATGACCACCGGCAGCAGGCAGGCGCGGCTCTGGAAAGGCTTCACTGTCAGCTGACCTGGACAGGAGACCAAATGCAGCAAATACCCAGTAACCTCCAGATAGCACCCCCCTCCCCCCAGTTAGCGCCTGGAGGTGACAGAGTCATACATTGGTTTGAAAAGATTTTAAAGGATTTTAAATGCTAACACTGTCACTGAAGTGGCCTCTAGAGGTTTGCCACAGTGAACAGGAGGAAGCAAGTTTTCCAGGAGGGCTCATGAGACCTCTTCCTTGTCCTGTGTGGCCATCGGGTATGTCGTTTGTAACCAGAGCTACAGGCAACCAACCCGTGACAAGAACTAAGACATCCCAGAAGACATGCTGTAGGTAGAGTCTTCACAAGACAACTCCCCAGGCATATTTCATGTCACTGACACCACAGGGGATGAAAACTACTGGAAACTCATATGTAGGGAAACTCACAATTCCTTATAAAACCCTCTGTTTGTTACAACAGATGTGCACTCTCAAACTACTCAATGCTTTTGCCAAGAAGCAAAGCACTTTAGCACTCAAATATTTTTCATATGTATGATATACTGAATATTAATGTTTCTACTTTCATGTCCTGTACATTGTAACCATAAAGAGAGGTTTCAGCTAATACGACCGTGTGTACGATCCTGCAGTCCCAAGGCGCCTACACATGTGCACATCTTCCCTCAGCAGCTCTCGTACGCGCCTACTCCCAGTTTCCTCCCATGAAGAACTACAGCCTCACCCTTGCTCTGCAGACCTTGGCCCTCTGGGCCCAACCGCCTCCAATCCCATCTGCTCACCTCCTGCTCTCTGTATCCTCGGCTACCACTCACTACTTCTTGCACACAGTGGCCTTCAGTTCTTTTGGGAAAATGTCTCCAGACTTACTTCTCTTTCCTCCACAGCCTGAGGGAACTAGCCTAGACAGTGTCCCCTACTCTGTGGCCCTCAGTGTTTGCTCCCAGAAGGGAGTCCACAGACCAGAGAGGGGACATGCCCAGCTTGCCAATGGCAAGGCCACTGGAGACACTACTGAGGGACCCTTTCAGATTCTGTATCTTAATTATAAGAAATCCCTGCAGGTGAACTTACCCATCACAGTTGGTGCTGTGGTTATAGTGTTTGTGCAAGCACACAGAAAGAGCCCAGCTATTTCCTCCCTGGTTAGGTCTTGCACACATCTACACCGGAACTACCATATAATGTCGCACACTCTCTTCACCAAGGCTTGCCAGATCCCAAACCTGACAGAGCACCCTACTGCCTAGGACCTCAACAGGACACAAGGGCCCAAGGCTGTGAACACAGCCAGCCTTAGTTTATCTTGTACCACAGAAGCCTCAGCTTTCCTTGCCTGTAGAATGGGGAATGAGAATTCAGCTGCAGAGTGTCAGAACCCATACGAGGCTCCATAGTAGGGCACCTGCCCAGCCCCTGAACCTCGGGCCTCAGCACTGTGTGTGTGTGTGTGTGTGTGTGTGTGTGTGTGTGTGTGTGTGTTGTGTGTGCGTGCGCAGACACACACACATGAGAGCGCGCGCGCGCATGCGCGCACACACACACACCCTCCTACCACCCTCAGCATGTCAACCTCATTGGTGGGTGGGCTTCTTTCCTGGTCCAGGTGAGATCCTTCATTCCTGTGATGGGACAGAGAAAGGATACAGTCGTGCAGGTATACCCAGAGGACAGCAGCTCCTCTTCCCACTTTCACCTTCCCCGTGACAGACAGCCACACCTGGGTGAGCAACTCAACATGAGTAGAGAAAACCACACAGCTGAGCTGTAAATTCCTGGTCCCAAGCCATAAGCTAGCACAATTCTCTGACCAGCAATTCCCACGGTGCTCTCTAGAAACCTGCCTGGCCTTCTTATTTCATGCCATCTCCTCCAGACTCCTCCCAAGGTCTCTCTGCCAATGACTAACAATGAGGTACCTTGGTTATACCCCTGATCCAACTCTAAAATGACTAAGCACTTTCTATCAATCACAAATGTTCCTAGGCCCGGATTTAGCAGGGACGTCAGGACAAAGGCCCTACTCTTGTACTAACCATTCACAGGAGAAAAAGAAAGGAAAGACTGATATGTGGAAGCAAATGCTACAGAAAAGCCAAGCAGGCAAAGCCCGCCCGAGGCTGCTGCCCACCATGTATCCCTAGTGGGTCCCAGACACAAGGCAGTGCTACTAACCCCCAACAGACATTAGATGTGCCAATGTGACTGGCTTGAGCCACGTAAACCTACGACATGTCACTTCCTGACAGATACTTTGAGCCAGTGAACCATTCATATTCTTTTCCTCTAGCAGAGCTCAAGATGGTGGCCACCCTATCCAACAGATGAGCCAGTGAAGGATGGTCACTCCCACCCCCAGATGATTCTCAATGGCTCTGGGAACCAAGGCTTGTTCTTGTGAACAGGCCTCTCTGGTCCTTGGCCTTGGTACTTACTGGGGAGAGACATCTAGTGGAAGAGGTGGGTGTCGTTCTATATGGGGCAGTCAGGGAAAACCTTTCTCAGTGGTAAGATCTGCACAGAGACCTTAGCAAACAAGCCTTGCAGATATTTGGGGAAGAAAATCTACCAAAGGAAAATAAAAACACACATGCTTTAAGCAGAACCACATTCAACAGGCACGAGGACCAGCCACACTGAAAGCACAAGCAAACAGGTAGACTATAAGGCCAAAGAAGTGGGAAGCAGTGAGCAGAACCTGGAGGCATGAGGAGGCCTTCAACCTTCCCTCAGAGTGGCAAGGTGTCTGGAGTAGGGCTAAGGATGTTAGGTGAAAGGATAACGCATCCAAGTTACATCATCATCTGAGTCGCTAAATTAAGATTACAGTACCGGAAGACGAGAATAAATTAAGATTATAGTACCGGAAGACGAGAATAGAGGAGGAGTCCAGGCAGGAGACTGTTCGGATGATCCAGTTAAGAAACACTGACAGTCAACCAAGGAGCCAAGGAAGGAAGGGGGCTGCTGGGCCACCCCTTGATTCTAAAATTACCCTATAACAATCTATCCCATTTGTCATGACAAAAGTAAGCTTAGGTTCACCAGCTCTGTGACTGAAGTAGACTGTAAGAAATCCTAAAATTCTAAAGGCTGACTTCAGTTTTAAAAGAAATGTTTGTTAGTTCCTGCCTCGGTTCCAGTAGAAGTCACTGGGCCTTTAGATGGACAGGCTCTGATGGAGAACAGGGACTCAAGTTCTGATCCAAATGTCCACTGATGGACAATAAACAAACAAACTGTCACATACACACAGGATTTAACTCAGCTATGAAAGGGGAGGGAGTTCTGACCGTGTTACACGGTCATCGGTGAACCCAAGGACGCTGGCTAAGTGAAATAAGCCTGTGATAGGAAGGCAAACATCCCATGATTCTCTTCACAAGAAGCATCTAGAATGGTGAAATTCATAAAATCAGGAAGTAAAATGCTGGCTCACAGAAGCAGTTGGCACTAGGGAGTTGCTTAATGACACAGTTACAGTTCTGAGGTAAAGAATTCTGAAGTTTTCACACAAAGCTGTGGATGAGCCTCACACTGCTGACATGCACACCTGAACATGAGTATCCTTTACTGAAATTAAGCATTAAAAGAGGAGCTGGTGAGATGACTCTGTGGTTAAGAACACTGGCAGCTTTCTAGGGAACCCAGGTTTGATTCCCAGCACCCAAGTAGTGGCTCACAACCATCTGTAACCCCAGTTCCAAAGGGTGTGACTCCCTCTTCTGACCTCCATGGGCACTGACTGCATGCCTACAGTTCACAGACATACTTGCAGGCAAAGCAACCATACATAGAAAATAAATTGTTTTAAAGATCAAAAGTAAACATACTTACTACTGAAGGCTAGTGAGAAATAAAAGAAGCTTGACACGTAAGCCTGACCACCTAACTATGATCCTCAAGACCGAGGGAAGACGAAAGGGGAAGGCCAGCTCCACAGAGTTGTATTCTGACCTCCATGGCATGCACACTCCCAACCTCCACAGAAAACAAACAAAATACTGAATGATTTAGTTTTTATATAACCATTTCAATTTTATCCAGGGCATGTGGGAATTCAAACTAAACAATGTAATCTACCAAATTAATGGGTTAAAAGACAAGGAACTGTGACATGTCTCACTAATATGTAACAACAATTAAACAAAGAAAGCCATCAATCTGGAAAGAGGGGATTTGGGACACATGGGAGAATTTGGAGGGACGAAAGAAGAGGGAAATTTTTGTAACTACAATTTCAAAAAATAGAATTTAAATAAAATACAGTTTGTTAAAGAGAACATAAGCTCCCCTTGCTCTATGTCACTGGCTCTAACACTGACAACACGCACTGGCCCTGTTTATTCTTATGGCCTTGCTCCTGGCACTCACTCACTCCTCTATCAGGGTCTTGGGCACCGCTCTCTCCACCTCTCCAGAATGTTCTGCCCATGTGCAGGGCTGGCAGCAGACGCCTCCCTCAGGGCTTCACTCACTAGTTTAACCCTTGTCTTCATCGTTGGACAGCCTCTATGACAGCAGAGGGGTTTCTCTATCTACTCCCTTACTCTATCCCACTCTATGACAGCAGAGAGGTTTCTCTATCTACTCCCTACTCTATCCCACTCTATGACAGCAGAGAGGTCTCTCTATCTACCCCCTACTCTATCCCACTCTATGACAGCAGAGAGGTCTCTCTATCTACCCCCTACTCTATCCCACTCTATGACAGCAGAGAGGTCTCTCTATCTACTCCCTACTCTATCCCACTCTATGACAGCAGAGAGGTCTCTCTATCTACTCCCTACTCTATCCCACTCTATGACAGCAGAGAGGTCTCTCTATCTACTCCCTACTCTATCCCCACAGCTCAAACTCCACCTGGCATTCAGTAGCCTTTCAGTACCTTTGATAGTAAATAAAAGAATCACAAGTCTGATTCTCAAAACAACCCTCAAGGCAGACCCTCCACTGAAGAAAATGGCGGTTGGGAGACTAAACAACCCTCAAGGCAGACCCTCCACTGAAGAAAATGGCGGTTGGGAGACTAAGTGACTGCATGACAACAAAGGCCTGAGCTTGGGCACTCTGGGATGGGAAAGGTGTGACAAAGGCTTGAAGGCAGGTAGTTAGCATTGGGCTAAGAAGAGCAGCACACAAGACAACATCAAGTTCCTGAACCACTTTGACATACCCTCTTCAGACCAATGGATCTCTCAATTCACTTCAGAGAAGCTTTTATTACCTACCAATAGAGAGAAATTAACACAGACCCACAACTAGCCAAGGTTCAGAGAGCAAAAGATTGTAGAATATTCTGCCCTAATATGCATACCCTCCACCTGCTAAGGCTCAGAGATCACTGAGGAAGAGGGGGCAGAAAGAGTGTGAAAGCAGAGGTGGTGATGGCACTGGGAAACCCCCTCTCCCCACACATGCTGTCTGCATGAACTCAAGAACAGGAGTGCAGAGGGGAGGAAGCACAGTTCTACCCTAACCGCACAGCTGCTGACAACTGTGAGCAGTGAGAGAAGAGCATTCTCTCTGGGAGTGCAGCCCCAGGCACATTTATCACGCTCTGGGAGAAAACCATATATCCAAGAATATTTTGGCATCACAAATCATCTTGAGGGTTTTGTTGTTTGTAAAACCTCACAGAGCTAGGTGGGTAAAGAAAAGGTCCAGGAAGAGTTGAGAGGTGATTTTGATCAAAATATATTGTACAAAACTGTCAAAAACCTAGTAATTTTTTTATCCTGTTGGCTCCCACCAATGTGACAGATCAGCAAGGACTTTCTGAGAAGTCTGCAGATGTATCTGGAAGCGTTACATTTGTACCAACAGTCTAGACCGGTGCTGGGGTGGGGTAGAAAGAGCCTTACTGGAGAAATGAAGAAGCAAGCAGAATCAGAAGCTTACACCAAGTGGCACTCCAGGAACAGACTGAGTGAGCACTGAGGTTGAGTACACAGAAAACACACAGGAAGTGTCTCAGTAGCCTAACCAGCCATCAACCAGCAGAATTAAAATTCAAACCCCGACAATCTCATCCTAACAACCATAGCCTACATTTGACTACCATGCAGCTACAGTCCTGCTGTCAATTATGTGAAAGACATATATATAGTCACAAAAAGCACTAACAAATCACAGCGGTGCCCCGTCCATAACAAACACCTGCAATTTTGAATGGAGACTCCAAAAAGGGTAAAGATTGTGGGAAGTGTAACAGTGTAGTGAATACTTCCTAAAGGCTGAAATTATCAAAACTAAGATAGGTAACTACGGTGATAATCTGAAACCCATCCCAAAGGCTACAGAAAGCCTGGTCCGAAAGCAGCAATCACGGTGCCTGGATGATGGTGCTGGAACTAAACACATCACTGTGTTAACTCGGGAGCAAACAGCCTCCTGCAGAGCTGTGCTTCTCCAAGTGTCCATCTCCATTTCTTCTCTCCCTCTTTCCCTTCCCTTCTTCCTTCCCCTTACCCACTCTACCTTCTGTGGCAGCCAACACAGCCTCTCTCTATGCTTCTCTCTCCATTCTTCCACCTATCATTTCTGGCTGCTATGAAATTAAATGACAGTGTACAGGTAAGACTCCTGGGAGCAGGTCCTAGGGCTCTCCATCACACACCCTCACCACCATGGTACCCTGTCTCACAGATTAGCATTTCTAAAGCCATGATCTGAAGCAAATCTTTCCTCTCTAAAATTGTTCTTCCCAGGCACCTGTCACTATGGTGGAAAGCTCAAATACATGCTCATGCTCATTCATTCTCATTCTCTCTCTTTCTCTGACACACACATATTCTCTCAAACTGACTCTCATAATACATACACACACACACATTCTCTCTCTCTCTCTCTCTCTCTCTCTCTCACACACACACACACACACACACACAGAGAGAGAGAGAGAGAGAGAGAGAGAATATGAGAATATTAATGAATGAATTCAGGCCACAGCAATTATCACCATGGATATGCAGACTTTATCTGTTATAAAGATGTTCTCCTAGCATCATCTGTATTACTGTGAAAACAGTATCTGTAAATGTCCAAAAGGAAAATGGAAAAATTAGAAGACAGCCTACATGTAAGAAGTAATAACATTCAACCCTAAGAAGTAAGTAGTATAATGTGGTTCTGTAGCGCGAGCACGTGGGTGTGGGTCCTGCTGGCTGAGTTGTAGGTCTGCTGCCCCAGGCGGCTCAGGGGGGCAGAAGTGCTCGGGGAATTTGACTGAGTTCACTCCACTCGCTGGTGGAGGCCGGACTATGAGACGCCACTGAGCTCCACTCCAGGCATGGGGAGATCTCAGTCTGAGGTCCTGCGGGGGCAGAGCTCTTGGGTCAGAGGTCTCCAGGCCGAGGCGGCTGGCGGGCTGGTGGTCTCAGCCCTTGGGCAACCAGGTGCTGCTGGTAGACTGCAAAAGGACTGAGACTGGGGGCATATGGGCTGGACTGACCCACAGCCAAGAGGGACGAGGGAGAGAAGCTCTGGTGGCTCATGGGGTAGAGACTCTTGGTCATGGCGACTAGCTTGGCTGGGTCATGGCTGGCTCGGCTAGCTTGCTTGGGTTGCAGGACTCCTTGGCCGGAAGGAAGCTGGAACATAGAGAAGTCCTCAGGCAGGAGATTAGGCTGCAGCTCATTGGTTGAAGGCCCCCTCAGGGCGGGACCCAAAGACAAGAGGAAGTCCATGGTTTTAAAAGGTTTATTGTCATGGTGGAAAGTGGATGAAGCTGTACCCCGGGTCCTCAGGGCGGGCCTGAGGTTAAATATCTTTTGCAAGGAAGAGGGTCTGGGCAGGAATGTTTAATTGGCTACGCCCTCTGGCCTTTAGGTATCTCATTAATATCAAGATCTCTTAAGACTCTGAGGCCTGTAGTAGTGCCCTCTACCTGTGCCACCTGTGCTACATGACCTAAGGCCACAAACTTTTCTTTGGGAGGGGCTGTGGATAAGTGAAAGGAGCCAGGGCCCAGAAGCAAGGCCGAACTCCTACCTTCCCATTAGGGTCACGGGGTTCAAAGACTGTGGTTGACCAAAGTACCCAGCTTCCTCTCACAGCTCACTGCCCCACAGTATAAAAATACTATTAGAAAGATGTTCCAAAAATATTATTAGTGGCATTATCATACAAAACTTAACAAAAAAGTAGTACATAAATAGGTGTTCTGTAAAGCATCTATCAAAATACTAACAATGGTAATCACAGTCTAGTCATGAAATACTTTGCTTCTTATCCAAATCTAATTTAATGGAAATCTGTTTTTGTTTTGTTTTTTGAGACAGGGTTTCTCTTTGTAACAGAGCCCTGGCTGTCCTAAACTCGATTTGTAGACCACCCTTGAACTCACAGAAACTCACCTATCTCTGCCTCTTGAGTACTGGGATTAAAGGTGTTTGCCACCATGCTGGGGGGGATGGGGGGGGGATGGGGACTGGGACTAATTTTTAACTAGTTACTTATTCAGGGAGAAGTCTGTCATATCCTCATGCTCAGAGCTCAGGCCAGTCACCAGCAAACTTCCAGTTTGTGAGGAGAGTCAGGAAGTAGGTCCCACATGAGAGCCCAGGCATTAAAAAAGCAAGTTTTTTAAAAGTGTTTCTCTAACAGACACTTCTTTACCTTTCAAGACAGGAAAGCGATGAGTTGAATGAACAGGCAACATGTTAATCTAAAAGTAAAAGGAAAACCATCGATGGCCAAGTGCTATAAAACACCAAAGTTAAGATTTCCTCAGAGCCGCTGATCTGCGGCTTCTCTTGGGTATGACAAGACTACACACTGTTATCTGTGCAGCCAAGACCACTTAGGCTCAGTAGTCCCTGTCACTATAAAATAATGACCACAGTGACTCCATTTCAGGTGAACCACTTCACACACTGAACCATCATGACAAAAGGTATTTCCATGTCTCCTGAGTCCTTATTATCTGGAAACAGGAATTCACTGCTCACAGACATTAGGTGAAGAAATATGCTCACAGCTTGATGGTAAAGGAGCTGCTATTTAGACCCAGTTCTGCCTGACTCACTCACGTTCTGCCTGACTCACTCACATTCTGCCTGTCTGTCTGTCTCTGTCTCTGTCTCTGTCTCTCTCTCTATATATATATATATATGTGTGTGTGTGTGTGTGTGTGTGTGTGTGTGTGTGTGTGTGTGTGTGTGTATGTATTAATTATTAGCAGCTCTGAGGAAATCTTAACTTTGGTGTTTTATAGCACTTGGCCATCGATGGTTTTCCTTTTCCTTTTAGATTAACATATATACCATTTTTTCTAATATTTACAAAAAAAAAAAAAAAACATACTTTCTTATACTTAAAGTTTTGATCCACAGAAAGTCAAACATAAAATAACCATATGACTCATAAATTTCACTCTTAGACATATACCCAGGAAAAGTGAAAACACAATTTGAAACAAAAGCTTACATGTGAATATTTAAAGCAGTATTATCATAATAGGTAAAACACAACTAAGTGACCACCAACAAATGAAGAGATTAAATAAAACCTGCTCCATATAATGATCCTGTTGAGGGGAGAAGAGTGAAGTTCTGTACTTGCTACGTGACATGGGCAAACCTCAGAGTGCCATAATACACTCATAGCAATGCCAGTAAGTAAATGCTCTAAAGGGCTGGCACAAGAATCTTGCTATGTGAATTTTGCCTGACTATTCTGAGCACTGAAGACACTAACCACAGGTTTTGCTTAGCCATGTGAGCTATTATTACAAGATGCTAGCTGCAGACACACCAGACACACAGTGGAGAGCAGCAACCTGGCAACTCTGCCCCCACAAGTCTGGCCTGCAAAAGTGCATGTCAAAAACCCAGTGTGGTTCACACCCTTGCAAGGAAGGCCCACCATATCCTACCACATCACTGATCCTCCCATTACTGACTGCTTAAGGGATGCTTTAGCATCTCATCAAGTAATTTTGCACAAGCTTTTTATGAGAAAGAGACTAAACAGAAAACAAGGGCGGAACGGTGCAAAAGCAGAGTCAGCCGAGCACTGAGCCTTCAGCTGCCGCACAGTTCAGTTCCCAAGCTACTCAGCTTCTTGGGATGAATCCTAAAAGACTTGTCTTCAGTGAACACACTGCAGTATGAGGAACGCATGCTTCTGGTGTCCATCTCCATAAAGACTTCTGTAAGACAGCCAGGGGTCAAATAGTTTATTCCTATTACTCCCATCTCAAACAAACAAACAAACAAACAAAAACCAAACAAACAAGCAACAAACTGAAAGCCATCCATGAATGACCTTCTGCCCCAATACACAGGGGAGCATTCAATGACCCCAGGTGCCTGCCTCATAGACTGCACCTCACACAAGTGCCCCTGCAGTCAGGCAGAATGCCTAGCTCAGGACAAAAGCCAATAAAAAAACACCTGTTAAAGTACTAGTGGTGGTAAAGCCTATCAGGAAAATAAACAGAAGAAAGTACTAAGAAGGTGCTAGAGGGGGGAAAAACCCAGAAAGTAGGACTTGCCCTCTAGACACACACACACAAAAAGTGTTTTTCTAAAAACTGCAGAGGGGATGAGCTGAGAGTAGTGGTAATAAAATTTAAAAGCCTGTCCTGAGACAGCACACAGGTCGGCTCCAGGCTATAGAAAAGCACAGCAGCCTTGCAGAGAGCACAAGGGCATCAGCATCCGAGGCCTACTTGGTGTTAGCATAGTGGAGTTTATACTTATTGGGAAGGTTTAATGTAAACATTAACCCTTCATTAATCACACAGAACAGTGACTGTTTAAAGTATGCATTACATGACACTTACAATCTAATAATTATAGAGTGAAAGGGGGAGACCAGTGTTACATAAGCACAGGGTACATCTTCACAGAAGCAGCAGCTCTGAAAGGTGAGGCTTGGGGAAAGCTCTCCACCTATACAGTAAACTGTAAGAGATAAAGAAACATAGTGTCAAACTGTGCAAATCTGAGGTGCTTTAAGAATCTGAGCCCAGGCATGCTCAGTGAAGCAGGGAAGACCATGTAGAGACAGCAGTGCACACTTAGGAGACCCCATTCCTACAGCCCTCCATATTACAGAAACATGTGGCCTGCCCAGCCCCCAAGTCTGTGGAAGCAGTGTTGAGGCAGGCATCCATCAGCAGTGCCAATGTATGACAGGCCAGAAATTGTCAGACCAAAGTCCATGAAAATGCTGCAGGTAATAACCTGGGGACATGCCGGAAGAGTCTAGGTGTGGAGAGATCAGCTCCTCAACCCAAAAAGGAAGGTCAGGTAGACACCAGGGCTACAACATACTATAATGACCTATGCTAAGACATCAGAGAGAAGCAGATGGGCTGTGTGCATCCCTAGACTGGCCCACTTGAAACTGCCACCCATGAAGTGCACATTTACAGGGTAAAGAGGCTGGAGCCTGCCTTCAGAGCTCGGGTGATCTAAGGGACATGAAGTGCACATTTACAGGGTAAAGAGGCTGGAGCCTGCCTTCAGAGCTCGGGTGATCTAAGGGACATGAAGTGCACATTTACAGGGTAAAGAGGCTGGAGCCTGCCTTCAGAGCTCGGGTGATCTAAGGGACCTAAGGGACGTAGCCTCTCTGGTAAAAATCCCCAGGGGATCAGGCTAGAAGCCATTTAAGTCTGAATGTCTACATGGCCTCCCTGTCCCTCACTAGTCTGTGAGTAGACAAAGGCTAGAAACCGCCTAATACACCTCCAGCCACTGAAGAAAGAAAAGCCCCACTCTAAACCTCAAACACTAAAATCAAGTCCAAAAGAGTGAAAAGACAAATAAAAGCAAGGAACCCAGAGAGTGGGGGAGACAGAATCCCAGCCTGACACCGTGAACTGGCACCCTTGTCTGCTGCGCCTCCTATCCAGCTGTCTTGAGATAACAACCCTGAAGATGCCAGTGAAGTGTACCCTTTCAAATGAGACAGGGCACAGGGAGGCTCTGGGAAAGGACATGCGAGGTCACAGCGTGGAGCCCTCACCCTCTCTCCACCACAGGAGCGGCAGTGTCCACCTCGTCCTGGAAGTCCCCACCTTGTAATCAGCATGCATCAATTTTAAAGAGAACTCTGTCACTTGGTAATTGTATCCCTTGGTAATTAGAGATGATAATTGCAAAAATAACCACACTTCTAAACAAAACAAAGCCCTTGGTTCTACTCATTTTATTGTTGGCTGAAAACTCTCAGCCTGCCTCCTGTTCAGTTACAGTGGGAAACTGATCTGTCAGAGAGGTATCTGTAAGAACACACTGAGAGCTGTGACTAAGGAAGACTAAATGGCCTTTACTGTTGAGCCACGCACTGTTTAAAGCTACCTCTAGTGGCAGCAATGCCACTGAGCACATCCCTGAGCCACCTGGGCCATGATCTCCCTCCCAAGCCTACTTTACATTCTTTCTCACAGACAGCCTACCTGGAAAAAAGGCTTAGGCCAGCAAATAAATCCTACAGTAACATCCTACGATGGGAGCAGCACACACATGGCTGCAAGTCTCAAAGGAGATGTGAGCTTGGGGTGACATCAAATTTCAGAGAAGATGACAGTGAGGGTGACAGGAAGATGGGATGCTGGACAGACAGACAGACAACTTCACTCAGAGACAAAATTTACAAGAAAAGCTAAGCCCACCTGACTGGAATGACTATCAAATTCTCAACACTCCATTTGCCAGCTCCTGCCCCAACCAAGTGTCTGGTGTAAGCAGCTTAACTGGCCAATGCTTGACTAGCATGCATGAAGCGCTGAGTCCCATTCCACTGAAACGTATCACACACTGGTCAGGGTGGCAACACTATGCCTGGAATCCCAGGACTCAGGTGGAGGCAGGAGGATCAAAAGCTCAAGTCGGTGTAGGATATTAAAGCAGGAGATACTTAAGACTCTGTCTCAAAAAAAAAAAAAAAAAAAAAAAAAAGTGGGAGAGTTGGAAAGATGGCTCTTGCAGAGGACATGGGTTCCTTTCCTAGCATCTCCATGGGGTGGCTCACAGGCACCTGTAACTCCAGTTCCGGGGGATCTGATACTCTTTTCTGTCCCCAGTAGGCACTGTGCACACATGGTGCACATACTGACAAGCAGGAGCTCAGATAAAGTCTAAGCAAGTAAGTCCACAACCTATGACCTCACATGAAAAGTTCACTCCAGCCAGGCGGTGGTGGCACACGCCTTTAATCCCAGCACTTGGGAGGCAGAGGCAGGCAGATTTCTGAGTTTGAGGCCAGCCTAGTCTACAAAAGTGAGTTCCAGGACATCCAGGGCAACACAGAGAAACCCTGTCTTGGAAGATGCCAAGATAGATAATACAAGAGTCAAAGAGCAGCTGCAGAGAACCAGCCTGAACCAGGGTAGAAAAGAGGGTGACTTCCTGGTAAGTGCAACCATGGCCCTGATTTCACAATAAATACACAACCATAGGAATGAATATTAGAAGAGCTAATGATTTTTATTTTCCATATAAAAATCAACCCACAGACAAATCAGGGGAGGCTTGCTATTGAATCACATTGGAAACACCATACACATATGACACATAATTAGGAAGCAAAGTGCAGAAGGTACACTGTACATTTCTTTTCAAAATAGGGCCTCACTGTATAGTCCTGGCTGGCCTTGAACTCACAAACATAGGCTCATTGCTCATTTTCATAGTGGAATCTACTGATTATGCCAAAAATTCATCAATTAAAAAATATCTGTGGTTGGCAGTGGTGACACAAGCTTTTAATCCCAGCACTCAGGAGGCAGGGGCAGGCAGATCACTGTCAAGGTCAGCCTGATCTACAGAGAGAGTTCCAGGGACACATAAAGAGAAACCTTGTCTTGAAAAAAAAAAAGTGTGTGTACGCACACATGCATGCACACACAGATGCATTCCTTGAAATTACAGAAATAATACCGAAATACAGAAATGAAAAATGTAAGACAAATGGCTAACCCACACACAAAATGTGAGAAATAATTCACTTTCCCAAGCTCACAAAAACCTGGATAAAGAGAACAAGAATGGAATAATTAATCTCTCCATTGACAAAACGGTTTAAATTATCATGTTCAATGATTACAAAAGTATGGTGAGGAAAACCTGCCCTCAACCCTGGCAATCGTAGAGGAGGAATCCAAGCTTCTCATCCAGGCTTGGCTGTACAATTTCCCATCCTCTGATCCTGTAATTCCACACCTGTGATTATTCCTGTTGGATGACTTCAAGAATGTGACCACTGGCCAGCAGTGGTGGCAAACACCTTTGATCCCACCCACTTGGGAGGCAGAGGTAGAAGGACTTTTGTGAGATCAAGGCCAGCCTGGTCTACATAGTGAGTTCCAGGACAGCAAGGGCTACACAGTGAGACCTTGTCTTGAAAATACAATCAATCAATCAATAAAATGAGAAAGAATGTGAGCACTGGGTAGAAAGGAGAGGTTGGTCAATGGATAAGAGCACTAGCTACTCTTCTAAAGAACCCAGGTTCAATTCCCAGCACCCTTATGGCAGCTCACTTATCTGTAATTCCAATCCAGGGGATCCAACACCCTCTTTTGGCCTCCTTAAGCACCTAACACACATGACCTGCATAGACATAAATGCAGCAAAACACTCATACAGATAAAATTTTAAAAAATATTAATAAAAGCTGTCCTTTAAAAAAGAAAAAAAAATGTGGCAATGGGCGTAAGGTGCAGCTCCAGGGGTAGAGGGCTTGCCTGGTGTTCAACGAAAAACCACCAAGCCAAGGAGGACAACAAAGAAACAACAATGTGCTCCTGGACAGTCAACAGCCAGAGATGCTCAGCTTACAAGTTTCTCAATGGAAAATACTGGAGAGAAACATTAGTAAGAGAAGTGCTAACACCATTCAAACCTGTGATTTCAAATATCCAATGTTGAGAAGACATAACATGTACATCCAAACTCCAGTTCTGTATTAAACCAAAGATACACACATTTCTGTGTATCTATCTGCATGCCTAAGAGAAAAAAACATACATACCTATAGGAAAGCTATGTCAATGCAGCTCAGCTGGGTGGGTGGGCAAGTGACTGTGAGACACTAATCCTTTCAACAATAAATGTCTGTGTGATTTTCTTTTTCAGCAAGCGTGCTTCAAATTCATGAGACAAAACAAACGTATCACAAGTCAGCTTTGGAGATTATTAGTGTGGTTAAATTAATGTTAATTTTCCCTGTGTATTCCTGGATATATAACACTTGTCCCAGTTTTGATTTCAAAAATGTTTACATACAGGAGAGGGTAGAAGGAAAGACTAATAACATTAAAGATGTCTGATAAAACCTCAAGGAATTGTATTATTGTATTTACCTAAAATTATACATAAGTGTGTATATATATAAGTACATTCATCAAATGAAGTTATACTACTTGGGTTCAAATGTTCCCCACAAGAGCAGTAAGCAATGCAGGCTATTGCTGCTGCCCTTGGTTGGCTCTCAGAGGTTGAATGTAAGTCTCCACTGCTGTAGACAGTGATTCAAGCTAGATCTAACCTAAAAGCTTTCCTCCCTCAGTATAGATTTCATAGTACCAGCAGAGGAAAATAATCCTATTGATCCAATCAATAATCCATCTGTGACACCTAATGGCTGTAACAACAACCAGCATGGCAAAATATCCCTAAAGGTGCAATAGTGGCACTTATATCCTGGCAGTCACCAGCAGCTGTCTAACTGGACTCAAGGTCCACTCTATAGGAGGAAAATCATACCTGGTACTAGCAACCTAGCCAACTCTTCAGGGCTAGTGAGCTCATGGATCTTAGACCAGAACCTATGACCACTACTTTACTAAACCAACATAACAACTAACTGCATTCTAAAACTCATCCTTATACCCACAAGTGAGTATAGCTCATATCCTTCATCAAAGAAGTTTCTTTTTACAACAAATGTAGACCATTACAGAAAACCACAGGACACAATGCAGAGATCAAGTGACCATGGGGAGCACAGCCCAATAAAGACATTGCACATAAAGCTCAAGGAAGAGCAAAGACAGGACAGTAAGATTCTGAGAGCCAGATGACCAAGAAGTTTCCTATGAGATTGTGTCTCCAATATATGACAGGAAAGCTACATCCGCAACACCTCAACAATATGGTGCCTAAACAATGAAATAGCAGTAGACGTGCTGACCCAGAAGAGGAAAGTCTCACTGGGTCCCACACAATAGACAGAGACCAACAGACAACTAATAAGCAGGACAGTGTGGCGCCCACCTCTGATCAGCAGAGGCAATCGGATCTCTGAGTTTGAAGCCAGCCTGGCTACAGAGTGAGTTCCAAGACAGCCAAGACTACATGGAGAAACCCTGTCTCAAAAAACAAAAACAACAACAACAAAAACAACAGGCAACTAATGACTGCTGAGGGAGGTAGAGTTAGCCTCTTCCAGGGATGAGCCCTAGTTGGTTATCCAATATAAAGTGGACAAATCATATACACGCAAGTAAGGTGTGTGTGTGTGTGTGTGTGTGTGTGTGTGTGTGAGAGAGAGAGAGAGAGAGAGAGAGAGAGAGAGAGAGAGAGAGAGAGAAACACAGAGAGTACACACATAGCTAATAATGAACAATAATAATGTAACAGTAATAAGAAAAAGAGGTGATCAACTGGCAAGGGAGAGGGGACATGGGACATGGGAAGGGTTGGAGGGAGGAAAGGAAGCAGAGGAAAAGAAAAGAACAATGTTTACATGTCCACACGCTCACGTGATAACATTTACACAGGAGCAAGTATGTAAATGAGAATCAAGTCTGCCAGCATTAAGAGTTTGCTCTCCTTACATATGGATTTTCATCTCTAAGCAGCTTAGAATTTCAGTAAGTTAAAACATCTTTTTAACTAGCCTTTTGTGAGTCCACTATTTTCATGCATGTGTGTCACCATGCTTTGTTCCTTTCCCTATCACACTCCTGTCCCCACCCTACTCCTCCTGATGGTTTCTTTCTTGTCCTACAATACACACACACACACACCAAGTATAGAATTTTTTCATGCATATGTGGTGAGCGTGTATATATTATGTTTGTGTGCAGGTGAGTGTGCACTTGTGTGGATGTATGTGGAAGCCCAGGGCTGATGTTGGAAATCCTCTGCTCTGCATACTACCCTCTGAGGCAGCATCTGCCATCAAACCCAGAACTAACCGTCAGGCTTGGCCTCGTCTCCATCTCCCATGGCTGAAATTATAGGGGAGCAGCCACACTCACCCACCTTGCCACCTGACATCTACGTGGGTCCTGAGAATCAGAGCTCCAGTCTAATCACTTATACAGAAGCTATTTGACTACCCAAGCAAGAACTTTATATGCTGGGCCAACTTCCCAGTGCTTTTTTTTACTGCAGGGTTGCTAAGCGCCTTGGAAGTATTAATTTTCACTGCTGATCATTAAAAAATAATACAGCCAAATATTAGCGTCCACTCTCTCCATTGTGTCATGCTACATTAAAGAGACTGAGAGAATGGTCAAGAAGAATGCCACTATAACTCATATGAACTAAAGTTCAATGCCCAGTGCTCATGTAAAATCTGTAACCGTAGAGCTGGGGGTGGGGGGTGGGGAACAGAGACAGACAGACTCCTGACACTCGCGGGCAGCCTGTCTAGCCAATGAGCTCTTTGCTCAGTTAAAGACCCTGTCTCAAAAAATGCAGTGGAGATCAACTGAGGAAGACATCAACATTGACCTCACCACACACGCATGCACACATGAACATACACATGCACACTCACCACACACACACACACACACGCATGCATGCACACATGAACATACACATGCACACTCACCACATACACACACACGCATGCACACATGAACGTACACATACACATGCACACTCATCACACACACACATGCACACATGAACATACACACTCACCACAAAAGCTTGCACAAATGAATGCACACACACGTGCGCATAGACACACACATACATACATCTGGGATGCACTGTATACATCTACAAAATCTTCAATGAGTTAAAATAAAGTAAAATGAGGATTTAATTATAATTCTCATTTATTCTTCCGAGAGTCAAAACTTCAAGCCCTCTTGGTACCATTATTCCCAAAACATATTCCCAAAATGCTGAAGTAAATGACTTATCAAGTTCCCCGTATCAAACTTATGTACAAGTGCATCTTAAAAGCAACTGAGGAAAGGTTCACTTTTGTTACTAAAACTGAAACTGGCTCAAGGTGAATACAAAATGGGACATGTGTATACACACATACACACACACAATAAGTGGGGAAAGGAAACACACATACATGCATGGTATAAAGATCTATTTAAAACAGGCACATCCCTACTGAAAGCAAGTGGATCCTGGTCCTGCTGCAGGAAGGGAGAGACCAGGGTGTCAACTGTGTGACCTATGGAGGACATGAATCTCGGCCATCGGTCAAATCTCAGCTTATGAGACAGGGCATTGGCTTCCAATGAGGAAAATAATAGCTATCTTTATAATCTTTACAGAGCAGCTGGAAAGATTAAGTAAAGCAGTCTTTTTCTCCCAAACTACTTGTCAAGTTTTAATTTTGTACTACTCTTAAGAACTGGAATTTGGCACTGTGCCAAAAAGTTATGACCATACGCTTTATTGTATGTTCTACTTAACCCTTATTTTTGTTTAAAGACAGATCCTGAGTTGGCCTCAAACTCCCTAGATAATGGACATTGAACTTCTGACCCTCAAGTCTCAACTTGCACAGACTGGCTCAACCACATCTGGTTTTATGCAGTGCTAGAAATGGAATCCAAGCCTTCATGCACACTAGGTTGGCGTTCTATCAACCGCACACATCCTTGGTCTCTTATACCTTCTTGCAGTGCTAGAAATATTTTGAAATCGAAGTACACTCAGCATTATTATAATAAAGAAGAAATGGGGGGGCTTCATTATTCAAGAACAGCACACTAGACAAATGCTTATAGTTACAGGGAAAGCCAGAACACCACAAAAGCAAACACAAAGTCCCAATTGCACCGTAAAAGCTTCTGTCGGACCCAAGTGTTGTGGCACACACTGTCAATCCCAGGACATAGACACAGGAAGATCTCCATCTTCATGCGTTCCAGGCCAATCCACGGCTATATTGCCAAACCTTGTCTCCAAAACAAAACAAAAAAAGCAAAACAATACAAAAGATTCTGTTGGGTAAAATAAAGTCATACACAAAGTAATGTCTGAATGTGGTAAGTTGGTTTTTTGTTTATTTAGTGATTATCCTGTTTGTAGTTAAAAAAATAAACTCCCAAATGTCAATAAATGTCATTTATTTATTCTTAGTGATTTTCTACAATTAGAAGTTTAAAGAAGCCGGGCGGTGGTGGCGCACGCCTTTAATCCCAGCACTTGGGAGGCAGAGGCAGGTGGATTTCTGAGTACAAGGCCAGCCTGGTCTACAGAGTGAGTTCCAGGACAGCCAGGGCTACACAGAGAAACCCTGTCTCGAAAAACCAAAAAAAAAAAAAAAAAAAAAAAAAAAAAAAAAGAAGTTTAAAGAATGTGTAGTTTTATAGCAACAAGATCAGTAACTTTACAATAAACACATAAATGTGCAGGAAGAGAACAGATAAGTAAAATGAACTGATGTTATAGCTCTATCTCTCATTTCCAAACTTTCTAAAAGGTGGCTAATCTCCATTTTTCAATGTGAAGAAATATCTTTCCCTTAAGTTTCTCCCTCTCTGGTTAATGTTTAATGCTTTTCCTTCTTAGCTAAAATATATAAAAAGCCATATGTTTCCTGGTGTTTTAGAAATACCGTCCTAACCCTTTTATGAAATGAGTAAAGCCAAGAGCTGGGCAGAGTGTGGAGAACCCAGGCTTAATTAAAGAAGAAACGCATCAAGCTTAGAGTCACCTTTGAAAACCCAACTAAACTGTCCTTTGCTAACAAAAGACAACTAAACAAGATGATAAAGCTGAGCTATTCCAATCTACTGCTGTGATAAACACCATAACCAAAACTAGCTCGGAGTCGAAAGGGTTAATTTGGTTACAGGTTACAGCTATCACAGAGGGAAGTCCTGGCAGAAACTAAAGGGGAGACCACCAGGAGACTCCATTACTGGGCTTCTTTAGGGCCCACACTCAGCTAACTTCTGTATAGCTCTGGCTCACCTGCATGGTATGGCACTGCCTGTGGGGCCAGGGAGCCGTAGAACTGAGGACTGACGTGTGTCCAATCCCCAGAACAGTGGTGTGGAAGCATAAGTTGATTAACCCTTTCCTCCCCACGCTGCTTTCGGTCATGGAGTTTCCTTACAGCAATAGTGACCCTAGCTAAGAGAATGGTGATGCACATATACTGTGCCTGTCATCAACACTGTTAGGCTTAGGCTGTCTGTCCCTTCACTGTTCTGTCTACTGGTTCAACAGATAGATATTTAGAGACCATTTCTGTGGGTTGGTAACTCTTCTGGGTTCTCAGAATTTAGTTTAGTAGCAGTAAAACACCAAATGTATGTTTGTGTGCTCCCAATCTTAGATAATAGATGCCCCGACACAGAGGCTCATTTTTAAAAGCTACAAGAATCCAGTTCAGTGTACTAACAGTTCAGTGTTTGTTCACAGGTGAGAAATTTTTCTTCCCCGTTTCCCAGTTTGGATTTGTAGGCACTTAGGTGTAGTCTGTATTTCTGTGTGGTGCTCCCTCTTGTGAGGCTGCCTTATATTTTGGTGTCTTAGTGGGTACTTCATGCCTTACTGGTTGTCAGTTTGACATACCAGGAAGAGGGGCTATGAGCTGAGAAACTGCCACCATTGGACTGGCTTCTAGGCATCAGGAATATCTGTAAGGCATCACCTTCCTTCCTTCCTAACTTCTTTCCTTTTTTGATTTTTGAAACAGGGTTTCTGTTGTAGTAATTATTTAAAAACAGCTACTGGTGAAGCCGACTATCTCTGCCTAGCTCAGCTGCCACGCAGCAGCTAGAAACGGCCAGCCAGAAACACCAGCCCTGCCACCCATGAGACGCCAGCATGGGAGATGGCTCTGCCAATCTTCCACACTGTCTCTGCAAGGCTGGGCATTGCCCAGACCATCCTGCCAACCATGTGGGCTCAGTACAAATGAGACTCTAATGCTTAGATTATCCAAAGGCTTATATATTTAGTAATGATCAATAACAAGATAACCTTACAATCAGAGGTGTAATCCAATACCCAACCTAGATATACCAACTGCCTTTGACTGCTACAGACAAACAAACATCAGCCTCCATGTCCCTTCTCTCATTCTGTCTCACCCTTAGCTCCTCCTCTTCCTCTCCTTACTCTTCCCACCTTAGCTCCTCCTACAGGTTTCTCTGTGTAGCACTGGCTGTCTTGGAACTTTCTATGTAGACCAGGCTGCCCTGAAACTCAGAAATCACCTACCTCTGACTTCTGAGTGCTGAACTTAAAGGCATACGCCCCATGCCCAGCTTGGTGAGGCATTTTCTTAGGACTGATGTGGAAAGGCCCATCCCACTGTGGGCAGTTGACATTCAGGCTCCACTTCTCCTCCTGTCACAGCATGATCAGCCTGTGATCACAACCTGTTATCCTCAGTTGAAGAGTGAGTCTAGATGGCCAGGAGCTAAGAGACCTCAGGAGCAGTGAGGGTATCCAGGAAGTCAGGACAGGAGCGTGGAGGCAGGAGCTAAGCAAAGGCCAAGGAGGGGTGCCGATTACTGGTTTCCATTCCATTGGCTTGTTCAGCCTGCTTTCTTACAGAACCCAGGACCACTTACGCAGAGGTGGCACCACCCGCCGTGGGCTGGGCCCTCCGTATCAATCACCAAACAAGAAAATGCCTCAAGGACTTGCCTACAGGTGATCTGAGGGGAGCACATTCTCAACTGAGGTTCCTCTTCTCAAATGACTCTAGGATTGTGTCAAGTTGACAGAAATCAACTGACACAACTTGTTACCTCAAAGAACGCAGTTTCTGTCCTTAATGACTCCCTGGAATGAGCCTACACATCCCGAGCCTTCTGTAGATATAAAAGACACTATGTGAATGTGTTCAAGGGAATGAAGAGACTGGGGAGGGGGTGAAACAGAGAACATTCCACTAAGATGAGGACTAGAGCTGGGTGTAGCAACTCACACTTACAGCCTCAGCACTGGGGACACTGGGAAGAGACTGAGCAATTCTAAAGCCTCTCTGGGCAGAATGAGATGCTGTCTGAAAAGGAAAAAGAAAGGAAAGACAACAACTACTATGAGATGCACTATTTGCGGTGATGGGGAGATGGCTCAGCAGTTGAAAGTACTTGCTGTTCTTGCAGAGGAACCTGGGTTTGGTTCCCAGCACACCGGTAGAGGTTCACACCCCTCCACAACTCCAGTTCCAGGGAATTCAGTGCCCTTTTCTCAACTCTACAGGTACCAGGCATGCACATGGTGCACACACATATACACAAGACAAACAATCACACACATAAAATAGTATCTGAAAATCCTAAAAGGAGAGGGGACAGCACCATTCAATATCACATGACTCCAGTCACTTTGTCCAGAGCAGAGTTGGCAGTGTGATGACACAGCTTCATCACAGCTGGTCCCATGAATAGAAGACAACCTCAGAGAGCTAAAGGTGAGAGGTGGTGAGAAGCAGAGAGACATGAAAACAGGCTTCCATGAAGTGCCACTGGGAGGGAGTGCTCCAAGAATCTGGGCGGGACACACAAAAGTCAATGGAGATATACACCTCCATATCTTTGAGAGCTCAGTAGAGACCAGGTGACACTCACACCAACCAAACATTTAGCAAGGCAAAACGGTAGGAGTTTTACCATAGCAATACCACTGTCCTTTCTATCATGAGGGATCTGAAGGACAAGTAAAGTTGTTCACCATGCAAAGATGCACACCCAGGTGAAGGGAGCAGCAAGTGGAGAGGCTCCCAGCTCTAGAAGTCTCCAAAGAGACTCTGATGCATCCACAGGACAAAACATCAGCTCGGCCAAGTGCTAGGCTTATTTTCTCAGAGGAGTGCTAAAAAAAATATAACAATGATAGCCTTAAAAAGAGAAAAATGTAACGAGTAGACGAAAGAACACAGCTGAGTGTAAATATAAACAAACAGGAAGGTGATGAAGTGCCCAGATGATAGCCCTCATTCTTTGTATTGTTTTTGTTTGTTTTAAGATTTGTTTATTTAATATATAGGAATACTTTTGTCTGCATGTGCATCTGTACACCAGAAAAGGGTATCAGACAGTTGTGAGCTGCCATTTGGGTGCTGGGACTTGAACTCAGGACCTTCAGAAGAGTAATGAGTGCTCTTAACCATGAGCCACCTTCCCAGACCCCTTTTGAATTGTTTGTTTGTTTGGCTGAGTGTGAGTTGTGAAACAATCTTGATAAAATGATAGTGATAAAATGGAATTAGCACACAGGGATGGCCAAATCCAAGAAACTTAACAAAGAAACTGTGCCTATGGCTCAAGCTTAGCTCAGAGACCAAAATTAACACATGGCTGGAATCTCACTCAACATGCACAGAAAGTCAGGAATAGCAGTGACTGAATCCAAACAAAACTACAAATGGCATACTTAACTACAGGGTCTAGACCGGCCATATTACAGAGAAGTGCCAGACAGGGCTGATACACCAGGAGGATCCCAGTCTGGGGACGGATATTCATTACAAAGGGACAGCATGAAGACATGGAAGAATGCACATTTGCACTGATGACAGAAGGTCCAACTGGGCCAGAGACAAGATGTCCACCACTGCCTGCTCTGCTGGCCCCTCCTAGCCTCCCTGCACAGAACAGAATGGCCAGCAGCTCTACACTCAGCCTCTACTGCCAGTTTCTGTCCTCACCTCTGCTTCATGCTCACTCCTTGAGCATGCCCTGTATACCTCCAATGGGACTCTGCAGACACCTCATCCTCCAAAGAAAGGAGCTTCTCTTTCCTCTCAATTCCCTACTTTAGTGAAAGGTAACACTACAATGTAAGCAGCTGCACTTGCCAGAAACCCATCACCTCCCCTCAATATAAAACACTTGACTAACACACCCTGCCTGCCTCAAACCTTTCAAGTCTTCCCTATGCTGTTTATACTGGTTAGTTTTTGATATAAATATAGGCAAATGTAGGCAGAGAGAGTCTCAATTGAAGATCTGCCTCCATTAGATTAGCTTGGGGGCATGACTGTAGGGCATTTCCTCATTAATGACTGATAACTGATGTGGGAGAGCCCAGCCCATTGTAGGTGGTAGTTCTGAGTTATAATGAGTTGTAAAAGAAAGGTAGCTGAGCAAGCCATGGGCAGCAAGTCAGTAAGCAGCACTTTTTCATGGCCTCTGCTTTACTGCTACAGGTTCCTGACTTGAGCTCTTGTCCCAGCCTCCTGTCATAAGGACTGAAAACTATAAGGGGAAATAAACCCTTTCCTCCCCAAGTTGGTATCTTTATCACAGCAACAGAAACTAGGACACTGCCTGTTCTCAGTGTTACAATCTTAATCAGGCCTTGAGCATCTCCCCACAGACTGACTGTCCTCTGACCCTTCCTGTGGGCCAGTCTCTTGCCTTAATGTTTGTTCCACTGACTCTCATAGAGAGCCTTTAAAAAGACAAATTTCAGAATGCAGAGAAGGAAGAAAAGAAAGCCCAGATTTATGGTACCCAAATTAGCCCTTCTGAAAGTCACTCTAGAGATGGGACCCAAAAAGGCATCTGGGATGCTCTGGGTTGGCTAGCTGGCTGGCTGTTTGCTGCCAGGGCAAGCAGCATGTGGGAATTTGTGCTCCATCACCGAAAACCACCTC
Source organism: Arvicanthis niloticus (assembly GCF_011762505.2). NCBI lineage: Eukaryota > Metazoa > Chordata > Mammalia > Rodentia > Muridae > Arvicanthis > Arvicanthis niloticus. The sequence continues at coordinate 2,579,234 of NC_047660.1, forward strand.
CCATTTTCTTCCTACAGTGAGAAGCAGACTCACAAGGGTCAGACCTTGTCATTTCCTCCTGCACCTCAGGACTTTGCCCTTTCATTTATTCCTGACTCTTCAAGCTCACACTCCCCACTGGGTCTCTTCCAAACGCTTTCATAACTGACATCTCTCCAGACTTAACCTCTCCCTGTGCCTGTGACCACCTCAAAGTGCAGCTCTCCAGTCTGCCCCTGGTGATCCACATTCTCAAATGGCAGCCAACTCGCTGTCACTTCCTCATCCCACTCACTCCTTGGTCACCAGAATCTCACTTATCTCTATGACAACTGGACGAGCTGTTCTGGAAAGGTTATGTGTGTGCTCCTTCTTTCCAAAAAGGTCACTTTTCAGACTTTGTTTTGAATCTTGGCATCATTTGTCTACTAACTGCTTCTACCCTGGAATTCTCTCCTTGGCATCTTCAAGCAGGTGTGTGAGCACACAGACACACACAAACATGTGCACACTCACACGTGCACGTGTGCGTGCATGTGCACATGCAAGTGCACACACGTATACATCATCCTCAGCCATTCTTCAGTCTGCTTCCCCAACTCCTCTGCTTCTCCCTCTGTAAATATTAGAATGGCCCCAGTTCTTGTCACTCCTTCCACAGCCCTCATGACCTTACCTCAGGCCTGTTCACTCCAAGGTCATCAACAAGACCCTAATTCTTTAGCTCTGGCCTCTTGTCCTTGCCTTCCTATGCTCAGCCTGTTAGGCCTATAACAACCCCTCACCCCTCAAACAACCAGCTCAAATACCACTCCTTGTACCAGCAAATCATCTTAACAACCAAGTCTCTCCCCAACTGCGCCGAGCACAGCTGTCATTCCCCCACCCCCCCTTGACACTGAATTGCTTGGGAACTAGACCTGGAATACATTAAGCATGGTAATTAGTCCTTACTTGCTGCATCATACATAGCAAATATTCTGTGCTGTGCGTAATGAGAATACTTACTAATAAAATGATTACATGTATTATTTAGTGACAGGATTAGTCTACATATGGGAATTTAAACTACATTATGCACACTATTTACAAGCACTTTTACCCAATCCTAACTGACACAGAACAAAACAGTTACAAAGAAACAGTCACAAGCACCCTCCCCCGGGTTCACTGCCCTAGCAGCACAAGCCTCCTGCAGAACCTTGCACACATCCTGCTGTCCTTTCTTCTGCCTTTGTGCATGCTGCTTCCTCTCTTCAAAACAATTTTCTGAATGAACGGTAGCATGACTGGCTCCTCCACTCCCCAGGCTTCTTCCCCAAACACAGAGCAGCACTCCACCAGGACTGACCTCTGCCATCATCCACTGCACACGACACTACTGAGAAGCACTGTAGTTACTCACTAACCTGTTTGTGCACACGACACTACTGAGAAGCACTGTAGTCACTCACTAACCTGTTTGATGCTGGACTTCTTTACTCTGTTTACCACATTACTGTCGACATAAACCATGCAAGGCTTCAGGAGGGACTCAGCAGACCCCTGCTGAATGAATGGGACCTGGGGGTAGGGGAGCTGAGTGTCAACACTAAAGCACCTTTATCTCCTAATCACAAATGTCAGATGGGCAGCTGCAGGAAATGGCCAAAAGGATGGACAGTCCTACCGTCTAGGCATAGGTATATCAATCACCCTTCTGAGGATGCTTCTTCCTTAGGATCAAGCCTCTGACTTAACCACCACGGAGGAACACAGCTGCCTACCTAAAGGATATCACTCTGTCGAGTGTAGGAGAAAACCCTGAAGCAAGGAAAGTCACTGACATTCAGGAACTACCAAACGACCAATCTAGGAAGACCCACCACTAAGCTTTATTGTCAACATCAGAAGCACTGAACCTATTACTTGCCTAACACCATGTTTCCAAAACCAAACAATTCACAGGTCCTGGATACTTGTTAAATGCACACCTAAGCATGACCGAAGAGCTGGAGCCATTCCATTAACTCCTCCACTCTGAACACATTTAAACAGCTCAAGAGCGCTCTAGAGGGGCCTATGATCTCAGCTTCCCATAGACAACATTGGCCCTGAGAATTCAACACTCACCTGTGCCAGCCGTAACAAAGGATTACCTTCCTTAAAGTTGTGTTATGAATGTGATTACAACCTAATCCATAACGTGGTGCTCTCAGATTTCTCCTGTGTGTGTGTGTGTTTCCGTGTGTGCATGTGTATACCTGTGTGTATGCTGACATTGGCATGTCTTTCTCAATCACTCCATTTTTTTTTTTTTTTTTTTTTTTTTGACACAGTAAACTGGCTGCCAGCAAAACCCTGGGGAAATCTGCCTCCACCTTTCTTTGGTGAGTTACAGATACACATTGCCATACCTTGGCTTTTACATGGGTATTGAGAATTAGAATTCAGCTATTCATGCCGCAAGACAAGCTTCTTACCTACTGAGCCATGTTCTCAGACTCTCACTTTTTAGCTTTTACATTTATTTTTGGTGCAAAAGGATGCCTCAATATGCTGAGAACAACTAAAATCGAAGAAATCTGTTAGTCAGATCCACCCACATACTGTAACCCTTCAAAAGCCACACTACTTTATTCATCCAAACAGCAGTTTGAAGACTAACTCTCTAGTAGTTCTGATGGATTCTGGGACAAATACGCCAAAGATTCCGTAACTTAAATTAGCTATTAAATATAGAGATCATAACACTAAACCTACTTCAAAGCCTGAGATGGTGCAGATGATTTTAAATTATGTCGCTGGCTCTGATACTTATTCACTCTCAGACTATGTTAACAGGAGTGTTCTCTGAAAGTCTCGTGACGTTCACAACAGAACGTACCATCTGGAGATGCCAGGCACGTCTGTGCTCTAGCAACATTAACTTCACACGCAGAGATGGGAAATACCAACAGTGGTAAGAAACTGGGAATTGCAGCTCGTTCAGTTTGTTATTGGTGTATCGGTGCCTCATCTCAACACTGTTTAGTTAAGAGTCCACTCTCTAAAGTCAATTCAACATAATGCCGAGGGAAAAAGTTGCTTGGGAGTCTGAATAAACTTCTCCGCCCTCTACCTGCTTGACCACTGCTAACACTCCTGTCGAGTGCAGCGGCATCCAGAAGCAAAGCTTGCATTCTCTTGCCAAATGACTTCCTAACTTCACTTGAAAGCGTTCAGTTTTTCAGCTCGCAAAAACTCTTCAGGGACAACGGGTAAGAAGTACCGGTGGAAGTTAAAACTGAGGGGACAGATTCTGGAGCGGAGGATGAAATTCACACGTTCCAGGAATCAGGTGGGTCCCAAAGAAGCCTGTATGAATGAAGGTGGGAGAGGGAACCGAGCAGGATTCCAGCGTCGCACCCACGGGGACATCTTCCAGCCCCGCACTCGAGCCAGCAAGTGCGTCCGTGGGCCCGGGCCACGAGATGAGCGGGGCACCCGGCCGGACCCTAACTGCCCAGCCCACCTGCAACAGGGCAGGAGCTGCTGCGCACCGAGCGGGAGGCGCCCGGCGCGGAATAGACGTGGCGCCCCCCTCGGCCCTCAGGGTTACGGTGGGGGCGGCGCCCGCTGCTCCCTAAGCGCAAGAACTGACAAGGCTTGGGTGCGGGAGGCAAGGGGCCCCCAGCCTCCTGCAAACCCGAGTCCCCACTGCCCCAAGCCGGGTCCGGGAAGTACTCGGGATGGAGCGAAGGGTTCCTCAAGGATGAGAGAACCGGTACTCACAAAGCCCACTGGAGCCGGTGCTGGTGAACATGGTCCCGCCGGGCCCGGAGCCCCCGCGGGGCGTCAGGGGAGGGAGGCGGAGGTGGAGAGCCCCCAGCGACCGCGCAGGCGCACTCTCAACCAGCGAGCGAAGTCGGCCCGGCGAGGCGCTCCGGAGCCGCCGGGAAGAAGGCGCATGCGCAGCCGGTGGGCGTGCACGCTCGGCCGGAGCCCGCCTCTTCCTGCACGGAGAGGAAGTACGTCAGTGCAGGTGAGCCGGACGTCCGCTTCTTCCGGTAGTTCGGGGAGGGTTTGGGAACGGGGTTGCCGGATGTCAGAGCTCCCAGTGTAGACCCTCACGGCTTGGAGCCGCGAGGAGAACCAGTTCTTCCTCTGTAGAAGACAAGGCCCTTCTGGAGACCTCTGACCTTTCACAGGGCGAGACGGCCGCGACTTCCACGCATGCTCAGTACTTTCGAGCGGACCTCGGCGCTCAGTGAACAGTCTGCTTCCGGTGACCCACCAAGCTCCGGAGGTTGCAGGGGCGAGGGTGAAAAAGATGGCTAGTAGAAAAAAGGCTTATACATACTATAGGGAAATTGAAAGAACGTGCCACGTATGCCAAGTATGACGGAATGCTTTCCGGAAATCTTGAGAATTTGTAAGGTTTGGCCCGCGTTCTAAATCTGGGTTTAGACTAGTAAAATACATGTCTTTACAGTAGGTCAGCGTATACACATAAAAACGTGAGTGGTTTTTATGCAGTTTAGGCTTTTTTAAAAGCTGGTTCAAAAGCATGAAGTACATTTAGCTTTACGTTTATCCAGTTGAGTTTCGAAGGAAAATTATTTTCTGAGGCCTTGTGATGTTTGAAGAAGCTGATTCCCACAAAATCTATAACCCACATAATACTGGTTCTCAAACTACAGGATCCCTGGGAACACAGAAGGGGTCTCAGAAGACCCGGCCGATTTTTGTAGTAATGCTAGGATATTTATTTTCCTTTTTTATTCCTGAGTGGTAGTGTTTTCCAGTTAACCAGCGCCTGATAACAGCTGAAAGTGCAGGGCAAACAAGTACGAGTTAAGGCAGATCCTTAATTGCAGCTAATCTAGAAGCCACCATTTAAACTTTGACATTGGGGGTGGGGGGGAGGTGCCCATTTAATCTAAGTGCTTGCTTTTCTAATTCCAGACCTACTCTGGATAAGCTTTTCTTCATATATTTCATTCAAAACATAGCACAACAAACTAAAAAGAGAAGTGCACAGGGAATCCCCACAGGATATTGAGCCAGACATTAAAAGCATTCTTCCTTAAAATGGTTTGCCTAGGAAAGTACCTGGTTGTTGGGAGCCGACTTGTAGCAGAAAGCGGCTATCAGCTTTGCAGCTATCTCGAGCCATATACCCGGATGTGAGACTTGTTTTTTCAACAGCCTATAACAGCTGAAGCACACTCTGATATCCCACATATTTTGTTTTGCTGTTTACTGACCCTAGCTGCAAGGCGCACATGGTATCCACACGCCTACAAGGCACGTGGCAAAAGATTATAAATACCCCAGATTTCCCTTCAATAAACAAGACTTGATCAGAACCTCTGTCTTGTCTCTATTCTTTGTGTCTCTTCCCTTTTATCCCCACTCTCTCTTTCGCTGGACCCTGACCCACAGACCAAAGTGGCCGCAACACCTGGTGTCAAAGCTGAATGGTTGAGCTTTGGCATTTTTTTCCTGATTCATCTAAGAAATGACCCTATGGTGATTAAATACATAGAAATGACAGGGATAGTTTAGATTTAGGGAAAGCTTCAAAGTCATATTAGGTCTCTTAAGGTAATTGCTGTTTTGAAATTTAATCTTGTCTACTTAAGTCCTATATATTATAGATAATAACCATTTATGGTAAATTAATCTTGGTTAAAAGGGTTATCTAATATGAAGAAATAAAGTAAATTCCTCATTTAGTTGAACGCTGGTATGTTTGGAAGGTCTGAAATCTAAAGAGATAGAAAGTCAGCTATAAGATGAACTGCAGTCAGAAGTTTCATGACAGTTGCACATGGTGGCTGGTATCAACATGAAAACTCGGTCATCACAAATGTTTGGCTCATAGGAACTGAAAACATTGAGTGGAAATATACTAACAATGGAGTCACCAAAACTTGAAACTTGAAATTATTCCACAGGAAACACTTTTTTTTCCTCTTCCAGTATACTTGCTCAGGGCAGCAGTTCTGGTCACCTGGATTTATAAACACCAAAAATAACAAAGCCAGTGTGCAAGTCAATGACAACCCGAATCACCAAAAATCTTACTTAGAACCCACATCTCATTGAATGATATCAGTGCCTTTAACAAAATTAGGTCCTCATATTAAAGATTATTTTGTGAAAAGGGGTTTGATTGTCTTGTTCTGTACCAAAAATAAAGCATTTCCAATTCTGTTGTTTTAAAATATTTACTCTGTAACACTTGTGCATAATTTTGTTTTTATAATAAAAAAGTAAATAGTCATACCAAAATATAGGACAATTAGACATATATTTTACCTACGTCAGAAGTATTAAGCAAAGGGATTAAGTTGGAAGCAGGATTGATATTATTTAAGAATTTTAACATATTCAACAAGTTAAACATTTTGAGAGATTTCTTCACAGTTCTTATCTGTAGTAGATAAAGCTAATTCTGAAGACAGTGGCTTGGAACAGTATTCCTAATTTTTTTTTAAAGGCTCATTTTTATTTAACCTGTATGAGGGAGCTGGGCAGTGGTGGCACACACCTTTAGTACCAGCACTTGGGAGGCAGAGGCAGGTGGATTTCTGAGGCCAGCCTGGTCTACAGAGTGAGTTCCAGGACAGCCAGGGCTACACAGAGAAACTCTGTCTCGAAGAAAAAAAAAAGTATGTGGATCTGCTTGCAAGTGTGTGAGTGCACCATGTGTGTGCACCGTGTGTGTGCCTGGTGCCAGAGGAGATGCTCTGGAACTGCAGTTACAGGTGGTTGTGAGTGACCATGTAGATGCTAGGACCAAACCTGGGACTTCAGAGAGAACAGGCAGTGCTTTTCAAGGCTGAATCATCTCTCCAGAGACATACGTCATCCATCTTAAGGCCACTTTAGAAAATAATACAATCTAGATCTAAAAATGTATTTATAATAGCAGGCTAGGTAATCCACTCACAAAGGATTTATCAAGTTAGCTTATGATTTCAGGATATGTTTTAATCCACAGAAAATTTACTTGGAATTCAAAAGACTTAGTTAATGTAATTACTAAAAGTGAATTTAGCTAAAATCTTCACTAGCCCTTCTTTAGAAATACCTATCATAGGTCATGCACCTATCATAGGTGACACACTACAAAGCAAGTTCCAGGACAGCCAGGACTATTACACAGAGGAACCCTGTCTCAAGAAATTCAAACAAACAAAATAACTCTCATAGGCTTGGTACCAGCATTCTGGAGGATCTCTGTGAGGTGAAGGCCAGCCTATTCTATAAATCCAGTTTTAGGCAACCCAGACTACACAATGAGACAACCACAAACATATTAGTTTATTTTCAGTACACATACAAAATGGTTTAGGGGGAAAGGGTTTCAGGGTAGTAGAACAAGTACTGCAAAAAAAAAAATAGATAATAAAATGTAATTTTGTATACCTCTCAACAGAATTAGGACCTTATTAAGTTTCACCTATTCTTGCCTTCTGTTTCAGTCTGGATCTCCCAAAGACTCCTGAGACCAGTTTTGTCTGGGAAGTGGTCCTAGGAGACTTTACCAATGGGAGAAGAGGGAGTTCACTGAGATGAATTATAACAAACTAGCCCTGTGGGAAACTGGGGCATAATCTCACTGAGACCCAGGGCTTTGGGGCAAGTCGCTCACAAAGCAAGAGGGTAGGAGTATTGATGCACTGACTCCCACAGTTGTTGAGGCTTACTCCCACAGTTGTTGAGGCTGACTCCCACAGTTGTTGAGGCTGACTCCCACAGTTGTTGAGGCTTACTCCCACAGTTGTTGAGGCTTACTCCCACAGTTGTTGAGGCTGACTCCCACAGTTGTTGAGGCTGACTCCCACAGTTGTTGAGGCTGACTCCCACAGTTGTTGAGGCTGACTCCCACAGTTGTTGAGGCTGACTCCCACAGTTGTTGAGGCTTACTTCCACACTGTGGCAGTTCCCTACCACCTCCTACAAGGCACATGAGTAAACAGGCTCTAGGGGCAGGGCAAGCCCAAGGCAGTGAGCCTTAATTGAGAAAAATGCTTAGGCGTGGTAAAGACTCAGAAACCCAGCAGAGGACAAGACCATCTAGTGTAGCACCTGAAACGCACCTTTTAGGATTCTGTAAAAGAATAATTTTTTTTATGAGCTGAGAGAATTACATGTGGATACTATGCTGTCAGTGTTTATAAAGGAACATGAGTGTAATCTGACCTTTTCCCCTTTTCTGGAGCACACACTGTAGAACACCACACCACTTTTCTGGAGCCCCCTTTACTTTCCATTTCATCTGTTTCCCACCGCACTGCAAAGGATGTGGTCTCCAGGGTCTTTTTAAGTTCTGGAAATGGAACACATACCCACATATATAGTGGGCTTCTGTACCAGTGAAGGTGTCATCTCGGGTCTCATCTTCTTAGCAATTTATTAGAGAAAATCACACAATTGAAAGAGGATATTGTGGGCTAACCTGAAAGGAAGAGGGAGACAGCACCCTGGGCTCTGTGTTGTAGACTTTTAAAAATGTCATTACACTTACAAGGCAAGGGCATACTGATAAGATCAGGTCTTTCTCCACACCATGATGAACCAGATCTCCAGTTGAGGCTATTTCTCCTGATGATCATCATCAAAAAAAAAAAAGAGGCAGGGTGGGAAGGTCAATGCCATACTACAAATAATATTATAATGAAGACAAGGATATGGCCCCTGATGTGTTTATAAAAAGATAAAGAGATAGAGGTTATGTTCTATGGGGGTGTGGTGAGTTATGGGGGAGGGGGATGTCTCAGTGGGCCCAAGCCGAAGTATCCCTTCCCCCTGTTGGACCAGCCACATGATGGTATAGTATAGAATAGAGTTTGTTCAGGGAATGGGGAGGGGAGTTAAGAGGGTAGTAGAGGCAGAGAGAGGGAAAGAGAGACAGAGACATAGACAGAGAGACAGAGACAAAGACAGAGAGAGGAGAGAAGAAAAAAGAAGCAGAGGCCAGCCATGAGCACCTGGAGAGAGGGGGAGCAAATGGGGAAGGGGTGAGGGGACAGAGGAGAAGCAAGAAGGCAAGAGAGGAACAGGAGATCAAGAGAGAGAGGAGAAGGCAAGCAGCCCCTTTTATAGTGGGTCAGGCCTACCTGGCTGTTGCCAGGTAACTGTGGGGGTGGAGTTTAGACAGAATGCTAACAGACTCTATGTTAGTATGTCTGTGTGGCACTTTAATTCTTTTAATTTAGATTTATTTTTATTTTATATGCATGCATGTTCTGCCTGTGTATCTCTATGTGTATCTTGTGTATCTGATGCCTATAGAGGTCAGAAGGTGGCATCAGATCTCCCGAACTGGAGTTACAGACTATTGTGAGCCACCCTGTGACTGCTGAGAGTCAAGCCAGGTCCTCTGCAGGAACAAGTGCTCTTGACTGCTGAGCCATCTCTCCTACCCCAAGCCTTGATTTCTGATAGTTCGTAGATGCACCACACAGGGACATTCCGACCATCTGGTGACACAACCGCCTAGCAGCAGGGCTACTTTTCCTTAGGTACCTCATTCATATCTATCTACCAACTCCATCTCAGTTTTAGAATAGGAAACTATGTTTTCTGTGTAAGTTCATCACTATGATCTTCAAAGCACAGAGCAGTAGTTGAAGGTGCCCAAACACATCCCATCATACCTGTGAGACTCATTTCTGCCTGTTCTCCACAGTCTGGAAGTTAAGTTTGTTGTCTCCCATTCTCAACATTACCTGCAAGCATATCCAACCTGTCGTCACCTGATGTGTCCACACCCACCCAATACTGGCTTTTATTCTGCGGTGCATCATCTTTGACTCTTTCATTTTTATATTGTGGGTGTCAAGGCTTCTCATCTTGAATCTCGTATACAAACTAGTTTGTCTATAAGTGGATACAGGCATTGTTGCCTACTCTCTTCACACCCAAATATCTACAGGTCAAAAGGTCTGTCATTTTACTGTGTCTTTCCTTTGTTCCTCCTTAATATCAAAATAAGAGTGTTGCAATGATTATTAAAATTGCAGAAATTTTGAGTTCCACTTCATATGTTAAAAGCAGAACTACAGAGTGGTTGTGACTAAAGCCAGTGTTTGGTTGCTTGGTTGGCCTATTTGCTTTTTTTTTTTTTTCAAGTGGAATCTCACTATGTAACCTACACTGTTTTCAAACATCTGATCCTCCTGCCTCAGGCTCCCACGAACTGAGATGACATGTATATACATCTTATGTTTCTTCAGTGTGACATTTTAAACCTGTGAGACATGTCCCAGTACCTCAGAAAGTGACCTGTTGTGGAATTGGGACGGTGACAGATACAGGTAGTTTAGGTGAGATCAGAACTCAACCAACATGGCTGGTGTTCTTATGGGAAGAGTCACGGGCCCACAAAGGAGAAAGCCTGTTGAGGACTGCACTGCCCCACGCTTTGGGGCTGAGTGCTCTGGTCAAGAGAGAGAGTGGGGATGGAGGGGCAAGAGACGCAAAGAATGGAGACAAGACAGGGTGTGTGGTCAAGTCTCGTTTACTGTCTCCCACAGACTATATTCACACCTCCTATTGACTACCACACACACACCACACCACTCCTCCTACTACTACTACTACACCACACTACTACAAGGAAATCCTGGGTATTTATAAGCACAAGCAGGAGAACACAGGTGAAAACATTTTACCACGTGCACCATGCAGCTGGAGTCACTAAACAGCAAAACAAGCTATGTGGGATAAACAAGATGTTTATCAGAGTATGCTTCAGCTGTTGTAGGCTTTTGAAAAGCAAGTCTCTCATCAGGGTATATGGCTCCAGATGGCTGCAAAGTTGATGGCTGCTTTCTAGCCACTTTTTTCTGCTTAAAGTCGGATCCCAACAAAAGCCATGTGGTGGCAGAGGCAGAGTCCTGAGCAACTGCAGGACCAGACTGAAGAGTTGCAAGCCATACCTGAAGCTAAGAAGGAGCAAGGAACATACCTCTTCCATCAGGTTCAGAGTCAGTGCGGCCCTATCAGCCAGCACCTTCATTTTTTAATTTCTGTCTCTATAACCACCAAAGAACAAATTCCATCATTAATCCTCCCTGTTTATGACACTTAGGACAACTCTGAGTACAGGCATCTTTTTCTCTGATTTTTGAGTGTCTAATTCTGTTTGCATTTGGTTATTTCACCTTTCTTCTCCTTTAATTTCTAGGCAGGTAAACACCAAATTAAGACTTTTTCCCCCAGTAAGCTTGGCATCACAGTTGAACTGTGACCCAGTTTCGCATGCTCTTTTCTAGAAACTCCGTTGTTCCAGAGGTGAGTCTGTGGGCAAGTAGAAATCTTTCTGCAAGAAAGTCAATCAAATCTAAAGTTGTTGTAAGTTACAGCTGTGGTTTCCTGATCTGTATCGTGATACTTTTTAAATTAAAATATGACCCCCAAAAGACTGATTTTTCCCCCCACAGGAAAGTTGAGATCATTGAAGACTATGGACTTAACCTTCTGTCCGACTGCAACCTCAGCCTGTTTGAATTTAACCTGCCTTTAAGAAAACAGTGTAAGTCGGCCTTACCGCCTTGGACCTCTCATGCAGCTTTTACAACCTAAGTTTACACATGCTTTAATCTTAAATTATATGCTCTTCTGTGTCTCTGACCCAGAGTGATGCATATGTGTAGGCGTACATTGTGGTAATAATTTGCTGAAAACAGCCAACAGTCTTTCAAAAGCAGTGACTTTAAACAACAAATATCTTTCAGTGTTGCAAAGATCAGGTGGACATAGGTTGAAAGAACCTGTTTGCCGGTGGTTCAGCTAGAAGCAGTGACGTAACCTCTTTAACTCTGTACTGATTCCTGTAAGACCTTTGCTCCCTCATGCTATGGTTTTCTGTGCTATGCAATGAGCCCTGAGTAAAGCCTTAGTTAGGGACAGATGGAAAATACGGGGAGGGAAAAGGTGAATTCAAACTTGGGCTTTGTGTTGGTCAAAGTACTCCGAGAGAAAGTCCCTGTGTCTGCACTCGTCAACCACCATAGCTCTAACTAGTCATAGTCACCCTGAGCTCTCTCTTTGTGACCTTGCAGTCCTGGGGCTAGGCCCAGTTAGGAAGGAAAAAGTTAGAAATCCCTGCTCACTGTGACGTCTGGCGGACTTCACTTCCTTAAGCACCTGTGGTCCTTGGACTGCCCTTGAGCAGTTGGTACTTGGTAAGCAGTGGTCACCCTGCTGTCCTCTGTGTCCTCTGCTCAGCCATGAGCAAGAATGCTTTTCATCTCTATTCCCCAAGGCTTAGCATAGCAATCGACACAGAGAATGAGAGAACACAATGTTATGTCACAGGGTGGCATCACCCAGTTACAACAGGGCTACTGCTTTCCTGGAGTTTCAGCATCTACTGGACCCCCAGTGAGTGAGTGGCATGTGACTGCACCTCCAGACTCCTTAGTCTTGATGCTTATCTTAGTTTGCTTCTCTGTGTTCATGATGAAACACTCTGACCAAAGCAACTTGCAGAGGAAAGGGTTTATTTGGCTTACGTGTGACAGAGGCTTGAAACAGAGACCATGGACAAAAGCCATGTCTGGCTTCCCCTGGCTTGCTCATCTATCTTTCTTATGCATCCCAGACCTACCTGCCCAGGGATGGCACTGCCCACAGTGGGCTTGGCACTCCTCTATCAATTAATAATTTAGAAAATGCCCCCTACACATGCCCACAAACTAGTCTGATGGAAGCAATTCTTCAACTTATGGTCCTTCTTCCCAGGTGTTTCAACAACTGACTCTGTGATTCTCTTGACCATGACTATGATGGTGAATTTCATATCCACTCATTGAGGCCACAGCAATCAGATCTTTCCTCAAATACATCCAGCTGGGTTGTTTCTGTGAAGGTATCCACTCCTGGGGTTTCATGAAGCCCAGGCTACATTCAAAATCAGTATATAGCTGAGGATGATTTTGGACTCCCCGGTCTACCTCCCATGTGCTAAGATGACAGGCATGTGCCACCAGACCCAGCTTGGCTTTTTTCTTAATTTTAGATTTACTAATTTTTATATGCATGCATTGTTTGCCTGAATATGCGCCATGTATATGCATGTATGTGCACCATGTATGAGCCTGGTGCCAGGCAGGGAGGGATCAGAAGAGGTGACACTAGCAAGTCACAGCCCTCCCCAGATTGTGTCTGCAGCTGGACAGGGTTCTCCTCAGCTTTCTACAGTACTAGCTCAGACTTTCCTCTGAGGTGGGTCCTGGACCCTTCGGTTCCTGTGGTTCGTGGATGTACAGAAGTATTAAGAGACGAATTGTGTTCCAGGAGAGGCTTGGCAAGCCTGCTGTAAGAGTCTCTTTTATATAACAATGATGTCATATGTGTGTAAAATGTGGAACTGATTAAAACCTGAGAGCCAGATGATTCTTGGATTTGTCAAGCACTCCTTATTCAACTGGGTGCAGGACCTTTAAAGGAGCCGTCACACAATGAGAACCCAGCCAACAGTCAAGAAGGAACAAAAGAATAACAAACTAACAAACGGCTGTTGTGAGCCAGCAGATGTTTGGTGTGTTGTTTTGTTGTTCTGGGGATGCTAGGGGATGCTCTCCCATAGAGCTGGCGCCCACATTTGTAAGTTAGACTTTTCCCTGGGCAACCTGCCATGTGGAGAGTGGGACTCAGAAAGACCCTGTGTAGGGTCCAAGGACAGAGCGTATGCATAAGGTTGTAGGATCTGACATTACACTCCTTCTCTGGTCAACCATGCGCCTGCCTGGCCTCTGCGCTGTGACCGGTCCTCTGGGTGAAACACTCCTGTTGTTGGTGATCGGTGTGCATCTGGCACTGAGTTTCCTTTGCTCTTTTGCTCTTTTCCACACAGAGGTCTCCAGCAAAGCCAACCCACCGCTTGCTGTGACTTGATCTTCCAAACACCTTACAGCCTTCTCTTCTCCAGACTAAATATTTCTGTGACTTTCCAACCTTTTGATCACATGCTCATGTTATTTTGAATCCTCTCCAGTTTTTCCTTATTACTCTGATATGAGGGAGTTTGAAAGCGGTATGAGTTTATCTAGAGGTATAACAGCCATTGATCCAGATACATTCATGAGGATAACTGGTGAACTCTAGCTAATCCTAGAGGAAGGAGAAAGGGGACTCCACCTCAATCGACTAAGAAATCCAAAGGTTAGATTGGCAAGGAAAACAACATACCTGATTTTTAATGTAAAAGGTATTATTTTTAAAAGTTATTTCAAGGCAGTCATGACGGCACTTGTTTGTAATCCCAAGAACTTGGGGAGAGGGAAGCAGGTCAGGCCAGGAGTAGCTGTGCGTAGCTGAAATTCCAACACTTCAGGGAGGGATAGAGGTGGGATGATGACTTTGAGACCAGCCTCGTCTACGCAGCAAGTTCTAGGCTAGCCAGGGAAACATACACACAGATATCCTGTCCCAGACAAAACAAAAAGAGTTCAAGGTAAGCTTGGGCTATGTAGTAAGACCCTGGAAAAATGAGTCCAAGCAAACACACATTACAGCTTTCTTTGCTACTAGTTTATATCATTCCCAGCTCAGGATAGGGCATGACGCTAAGTCGGTAGAGTGTTCGCCTAGCAAGCTTTTGATTCCATCCCTGACACCTCAAGATGTAATGGCTGTGATTAGAGCACTCAGCAGGTAGAGGCAAGAGGGTTAGAAGTTCGAGGCCAGCCTGGGCTACAAAAGATCCTGTCTCAAAACAAAAAAAACAAAAACAGAAACAAACAAACAAAAAAAACAATAGCAACAAAAAAACAAAGCAGGAATTCTAGCTAAGACTCCATCACACCAAATCTGAGAAAGTCGGTGCCTCAATAGTGATATTAAAAAGAAATTACATAATATTGGTATCATGTTTTAATTGTCTTAAAAGATGGGTGTTAAACACATAAGATATAAACAGATAATTATGTCATGTATATTGTTCATGTACCTTGCTTTACTGTCAGAATGCTCTCCTCCTGGAGAGCAAGGTAGTATGTACAGTGATGAAGGTGTCATGCTTGGGGCCTGCCTTCTAGCCCAAGCCCCATGCTCTGTAGTCAGACCTTCCTAGTGCTCCCTAGTTAGACCCTCCAGTGTTCCCTAGTCAGACCCTCCAGTGCTCCCTAGTCAGACCCTCCAGTGCTCCCTAGCCAGACCCTTCAGTAGAGTTTTTTAACCCCTCCACCCTTCTGTTTCTTTACTTGCTCTTTTTATTTTTCTTTTTTAAAGTGACATCTCTACTTGCTATTTTTTTAAAGATTTATTTATTTTTAACCTGGATCCTCACCAAGATCAGCAAATGTTCTTAACCGGCAAGCTGTCTCTTCAGCCCCTGTTGTTACCTCTCTCCCTTGTAAATGTCATACATTTATATAGTATATTTTGATCGCATCTAGCTAGCACTACTCTCTCCAGCTTCTCCTAGTGGCCCTGCCCCATGACCCCTCCCACTTCATGGCCCTTTCTCTTCTTGTTCATTAACAATCCCTGAGTCTTATTAGTGCCTCCCCACGTGCTCAGGAGGGTGGGGTCACCCAGGGGGGCACCCACGTACACTCTGCCAATGGCCACGCCCCCAAAGAAGAGTGATTGTCCTTCCATCAGCAGACCCCAGGTTCCATTAGCTCCTCACGGAGGGGCGGGCCTTTGGGCCCTTGGTTTCCTCGCTTGTATCAAGGGAGGGATGGTAATGAGAATATTTGCCTCCGGGGACTTTCCTGAATGTTAAATACATTAACAAACATTTGAAAACACACACTCATAACAAATGGCCTTCACACACGAGCTTCCAGCTGCGGCCTTCACACACGAGCTTCCGGCTCCTATTCCCATCAGTTAAGCGTCACTGCCTGAGCGAGGAAGCTGAGCACATGTCCGTTTCTCCAGGAACACTCAAGGGACAGCTTGCTTCTAAAGTCGCAGTTAGAAATGAGCACCTAGAACAGACAGATCCAGCCGTTTGAAGGAGGAGCCCACAGCACAACGTCATGGTTCCCTGGGGGTGTCAAGCTGCTTGCCCAGAGTTGTCCTCAGGCTGCAATAACACACACACACACACACACACACACACACACAAAAGCAGAAATGCATTCTCCTCCTCTTCCTTTACTTCCCACCGCACGTCTGTTTATGTTAGTGACATCACTCATTCACCAGCCTGAAGTCTAAGTGAGGAAAGGTACACTCATGTCTGCAGGCACTGTCAGTGAGGGAAGCAGGCTGGTTGCACACACACAACCTTTTATTGAATAGTAATAATAAAAGATGTTCTCTTCCAAGTGATTTATTTTGCATTTTACTACTTTTGGAGGCACAGAGAATTAGTCTGTTGGGATCTTCAGAGACGCTAACAACCATCCTAAAAGCTGTAGGAGCAGTGGGACCGGGTGTGTATCGTGTGTCCATGCTTGTCATGATTTGGGTGTGAGACATCCCCCACAGGCCTTGAGTTCTTGGCTCCTAGTGTGTGGCACTGTTTGGGGGCCATGGAGGTTGTAGAATCTCTGGAATGGGAGTCATGGCTGGCAGATATAGGTAACTCCAGGGAAGCCACTGAAGATTATAGCTTGGCCCTGTTTCCAGCCTCAGGTTTCAACGATAAAAATGTAATTAATGCCACCCAGCCCTACATTTAAAATGCTTGAATGGCAAATTTTATTTACCACATTTAAATTTTTTAATGGACTAGATAAAGATTAAAGCTAGAGAAACAGGTGGGTCCCCCCTCCCCCAACACTTGATCTGTCATGTGTCCCCTCAACTCCCCTCATGAGTCCTATCTCAACTCACCTTGGTGAGTAACACTAGCCATGCTTCGCTCAGTGAATTCCTACGTGCCAGTTAGTTCCCCTTGGCCCTGCAGCCCTCCTGCAGTGCAAATGTGCAAGGATGGCCATCCCTTCTCTTAGTCACCTAATAGTAAGTTAGATCACCATATAATACTATGTAATATGGAATATTTACACGCATGTCCACAACTATTATTATCTACAATCAATATTATATTATGTATACTATTATAATTTTTCCATTTACAAATGAAGAGCTTAGAGCCCAAGAAAGAAAGGTTTTGAGGTCACCTTTGTAAAGTTGGAGAAACTGAGGTTGAAATCAGCTGAGGCAGAACCTGTGCCCTTAGCCACAGGACTCTGTTGCCCCCTAGCGGGACCCCTGGTCTAGCATTGTCTCTCTCCAGCAGAGCTCCTTGGAGTGGTCAAGAAACTCCTGGATTTATCCATGGTGGATACTTTTGGAGTAAACAGCTCTCCAGATTTCTGCCTTGATCTGACTGACTCTTTGCCAGATACATTGGACAGCTGGCTGGTTTCTCTGCCTTCCTTGGGTTCTACTGTTGTTTAATCTTAAACCCTTGTTCTTATGGAAACTTTGTTTCAGAGGTCTGAGGCTCAGAGACAGACACTCCCAGGAAAACACGTATCCCAGCTGTTTTCTCAGCATGTAGCAGGAGTTTAGCCTCTTCTGCAGCTTTTATGTTCTTGGTCTGCTGTGACTTTAGAGCAGTACAAACGGATCATGTTGTAGAAGGTGTAGTGACATGGTGCTAAATCTTGCGTACTCTGTTCTAGGTTTCTGATGGCAGATTGACAGACATGTTGTCTTAGAACAATGAGAAGTTTACAGACGTGAGCCCTTTGCTGCCCCAGGCAATATGGGGCATTAGTATCAGCTGCTTCCCACAGCTCTTCCTATCTCCACCCAGACATGAGCAGTGACTTTTGTGGCCATATGAATCTCACAGAAGGTCTGAAGTTTTGATTTGTTGTCTAGTTCCACGAGTGATCGACAATCTGATGGGATGGAGATGCCTCACAGTCATCTTGAAGCAGGCAGTTGCCCTTTTACATCATGAAAAGAAGTTTTGTGTGTGTGTGTGCGCGCGCGTGTGTGTGTGTGTGTGTGTGTGTGTGTTTGTATTTAACAGCAAGAGGGACACTCTTAACAGATCACATCTAAAAATTAGAGTCCTATAACCCATAAAAAGAAAAGAGGCTGCCCAAGCCAGTTTTACATCTATCAATCAGTCAGGGACATCTTGCCTTAGTAACACACCTGCAGCACATTTGCAGGTCAGATGGACACTCAGATGCACTCAGGCTGGACAAGGGGGCCATTCCAGACACTCAGTGGAGCACTGGTAGACGGTGCCACTCGTTACAGCTTCCTGTCTGCTCTAGGGCAGGTCCCTTGCTTGTTAGGGTAATAAGGGGAGGATGGAGGACCTAAACCATGTAACACAGAGTGGGCAAACTACTGGCACACGCTTGCCCCCTCCTCATCCCCCATCTGGCACCTGCCCTGCTGTTTTATTTTTTGGCTTTTCTTTTTGAGACAGGTTCTCTTGTATTCCATATTTGCCTGGAGTTCCCCATGTAGCTGTGATGGGTAATTTTGTCAACGTGACATACCGGGGTAGAGGGACCCTCAACTGAAGCATTGCATCTGTCGTGTTGGCAAAGGCATGTGGGTCATTTTACTTATTACTAATTGGCATAGGAGGACCCAGCCCGCTATGGGCAGTGCCATCCCTGGGCAGGTGAGCCTGGGCTGTATAAGGAGGATAACTGAGCAAGCCATGGGAAGCAAGCCAGTAAGCAGTGCTTCTCCATGGTCTCTGCTTCAAGTTCCTGCCTTGAACTGCAGCCCTAGTTTCCCTCAAAGATGGATGGTAACCTGTGAGACAGACTTTCCTCCCCAGGTTGTTTTGGGCCTTAGTGTTTTGTCAGAGCCACAGAAAGCAAGCTGGAACAGTAACCTTGAACCCTGACCTTCTTGCCTCCACCTCTAGAGAGCTGGAATTACAGGCATAAGCCACCACACCTAGTTTCTGGGAATTAAACCCAGGGCTTCATGCTTGACAGGCAAAGGCTCTAGCAAACTGGGCTACACCCACAGCTCCCTTCCTTGGTTGTTTTTATTTCTTTAACTTTTGGGGAATTATCATAAACTATGCATACAGCTTACTGTCTTAACCAATATATGCATGCAGTTCTGCAACATTAAATTTATTCACGATGTTGGGCAACAACCTTCTGCTCCACCCATGCCCAGCTCACTTGATCTACTTTCTATCTCTAAAATCTTATATATTCTGCAGACTTCAAAGACAGGGACTCACATAATACATGTTCCTCTCTCTCTGGCTTCTCTCCCTTAACGTGTCTCTAAGGTTCATTCATGTTGCAGTGTGTATCAGAATGTGTTTCTCTTTCAAGGCATACACATCATGTTTTCCTTATAGATGTGTTTGTCAGTTGACCCTTGGACTCTCTTTTTGTTTTTGTTTTTGTTTTTCTTGCTTTTACCAATAGTGCTACAATGTACATGGTATTTAAGCATAACCAGTTAATTCTTTTAAGCTATTACACAAGAACCTGCATAACACACTTTTTTTTTTTACCTGTTGGCACTCAGAGCTTAAAAATATCAATGGGGCATGGTGATGCACACTGTAGTCCCATTACTGGGGCTGACCTGGAATACCAGAAGTTCGAGGTCATTCTCAGCTATCTAGTGAAGATGAGGTCAGCCTGGGCTATATAAGCTTGCTCTCTTTCTTTCATTCTTTCTTTTTCTTAAGATGTATTTATTTATTTTATGTATATGACTACACTGTTGCTGTTTTCAGACACACCAGAAGAGGTCATCAGATCCCATTACAGATGGTTATGAGCCTGCTGAGAATTGAATTCAGGTCCTCTGGAAGAGCAGTCAGTGCTCTCAACCACTGAGCTATCTCTCCATCTCCAGTCAGTCTCTGTCTCTGTCTCTGTCTCTGTCTCTCTCTCTCTCTCTCTCTCTCTCTCTCTCTCTCTCCTCTTTCTTTCTTTCTTGCCTAAAATACTTACTGACAGGCTTTTTACAGCAAAAACAGTATTGACCTCTAGTTTGAGGTTGGGGTTAGTACAGTGACTACCCTGACAGAACCCAATCTAATGCACTTGTTAAAGGGGCAGAGCAGGAAATCTCTGGGGCATGGTGGGAATGACAGTTTGGTCTGGATTAGCTTGCTAGGAAGATTGGAGCAAGTATCACAGATTGGATGTTTGGATAATAAATGCTTGTTATTCAGTTGTAGAAATCTGAGATGAAGAGTGGGCAAGTCTCTCAGTGCTTTTCCATTTGGCTTGTGTACAGTCTCCTTCTCATTTCGTCTTCTCAGTATCCTCCTCCTGGGTGTCTCTGTCCTTGTCTCTTCCCATAAGGAGACCAGTCATGCTGAACCAGGAGACCCTCTAAGAACATTGTTAACCTTAGTTCCCCCTTTAACAGTGGTATCTTTAAAGCAGACATATTCTTTACGACCAAGACTTAGAACACTAACATGCAAATTATAAAGAGAGACAAGTGGGCTCGTGAAAGCCCATACTTCCTGCAAGATATATCAACCCCACAACAGATTCCTCCCCAAACTGACAGTGATGGTGGTGCAAGTGAGGAGATGATACAAAACGCCCTCTTGGTGTTGTGGATACTGACTTCAGCAAGGCAGAGCTGCCGGCAAAGATGACTTACTTTGTAGGGCTTCTTGACTTTGTCTTCATTAAGTAATTAATTGCAGAATTTCCTACATCTTTCTTAAGACAACAAAGAGTGGGGAAAAAAAAACCTCCTCAGTATAATTTTAGCAGCAATTAACCTGAATTCTCCTAGAAGCGTATCTGCACTGTTGTCCATAGCTCAGCAAGAGTGGCCAGCCTAGGTGTCCTGCTTGGAGTTCTGTGTCCACACCTTTCCCCTGGGCCATGGGACGTCATTACCACCATCACCCCTGCCTGTCACTACCTCCTTACTTCACAAAAGTGAGAGGACACTTTGAAGGGATACAACCAGATACACATTGAGGTCAAGAAACAACCCCTTCCTTTCTTGGACACAGCTATGATAGACTTCATGAATTCTTTCTCCTCGATGGTGCAAAGGCAGAAAACATCAGTATTTCAGGACCTATGTATAAAAATAAGAGGGGAAAAGAGAAAGAATGTAAGCTCTCAGATCTCTGTACTTGGAATCCCCATGTTAGAATGAAGAAGAGACAGGAGGAGACAAGGGCTCGTCTTCATCCTGAGCCTCACAGGATCTAGGATAGCCTAGAACATAGATGCCTGGGCACACCTGTGAGTGAGTTTCTAGCCTGGGCTACTTGAGCTGGGAAGACCCACCTGTCTTAGTTACCTTTCTCCTGCCCTGAAGAGACTTCATGGCCAAAGAGGCTTAGAGAAGAATTTATTGGGAGCTTACAATTTTGGAGGGTTAGAGTCCATAACTGTCATGGTGGAAAGCATGGAGCAGGCAGGCAGGCATGCACCAGAACAGCTGAGAGTTTACATTCTCATGTGCAAAGTGGGAGGCCAGGAGAGAGGCAGCAGGAGAAAGCTATCTGGGACTGATGTGGACTTTTGAAACCTCAAAGCCCACCCTCAGTGATATACCTCCTCCAACAAGGCCACACCCCCTAATCCTTCCAAAATAATTCCACCAACTGGAGACCAAGCATTCGAATGTATGAGGCTATGGGGGCCATTCTCATTTAAACCATCAGTCCACCCTAAGAGTGGTCCATACCATTCCATACTAAAAAAAGAAGAAAGAAAGCAAGCTGAGCTCCAGCATTCATCCCTGTCTCCTTCCCAGATATGGTACAATGTGACCAGTTGCCTTAAGCACCTGCCCTTGTAACTGCCCAACACCTCAAACTATAAGCCAAAGTACACCACTCCTTCCTTAAAGTCTTGGAGGCAGTAGCAAATATCCAAACGAAGTGGAGAAGGGTTCCATGTGAGCAGAAGTTGTCAAGTATTTTGCACACCAGCAAGGGAAGTACCTTTACCTTCATGATGTTGGCTAAGGTTGACAACCTTAAGGTTGACAATACAACGGAACCAGCGTGGCAAGGTGGCAGCTGATTATTCATCCATTATCTTCAGGATGATGTCATATCTGGAGGGTCACAACAACTTCTCCTAGCTCTGCGCTGTCAGTGAATTTAAGTCACCAATACCACCATGCTTCATCACCACAATTAAAAACCAGAGCGACACTGGAGAGAAGCCTAGTAAGGACCTGCCGTTTACCTCTTTTCAGCATTGCTGATGTCACAGTATCAACTGTGACATCTATGAACACCATGATGCAGCACAGAAAGAGGGTAAGAAAGAGTTAATGTAGTGGTTCTTTGTGGGGCGTTGGGTTGTGAGAGGCAGCCAAGTACCTGGTCAAGCAGGCTATGAACCCCAGAGACCCTCAGGGAAGGTAGGAGTTTGGCTTGCTCCTGGGCCCCCTGGTTCCTTTCACATAGCTTCAGCCCTCCACAGCCCCTCCCGCAGAGTGATCAATGGCCATCATTCACATAGGAACAATGCTTCAGGCCTTCCCGCATGAGATAAGGTATCCCCAAGCTCTCGGACCAAGCCAATAGGAGTTACCTGCTGCCAGACCCTGACCCACCCTGAAACTGTATATAAGAATCCTATCCAGAAGGAATCAAGGTATTCAAGAATTACTCCATTGTCTGAGAGCTTCTGTCATAAGAGCTGTAACACTACTACTTGGGAAGAGACCTGCTCTCCGGAAACGCCTTCAGGATCCTCCCCGCACTCATTGCTAGCTAGTCAGCTTCTCACTGGCTCAGCCAGACCTGACTCAGTGCAAAGTGACAGGTGCAACACCTTGGAGCAACTGGGTGGTGACAGCGGAGATGTGGGTAGAGGCAGCAGAGGAGGTAGCAGAGGCGATTCCCCCTCCCTGTTTGCACTCTATCCCCTTTGCCTGAACCCTCACACCTGGCCAGTCCCGAGATCTTCGTGAAAAGCCTTCTGGCACCGAGACCAACAGTTCTTGACCTAATAGATGAAGTATTTACTTCCAAACTCATTTTAGTATTGGGTATTATACATGAAGACAAGATTTAGCCTACTAATATTTCATTTCAAATGTATCAGATTATTTCATTTCAAATGTATCAGAAAGATAATTCTTTTCCCCCCATATGTGTATGATTGAATGAGAATGCCCAACTCCCCCCAAAAATTCATAAGTTTGAATACTTGGTCCCCAGTTGGTGGAACTATTTGGGAAGGACTGGGAGGTGCAATTGGGCAAGCATTTCTCCCGAGGGAGATTGTTGAGTACCAAGGATGTGCATCGTCAAATTCATTAGATAATATCAAAATAATTTCCCAAACAACTAAACTGCTTACTTCTAATCATTTGTGTGTGTGTGTGTGTGTGTGTGTGTGTGTGTGTGTGTTGCACATGCACATGAGTTCTATGTCTATGGAGGCCAGAAAAGGGCATCAGAGTTCCTGAAGCTGAAGTTACAAGTAGTAATGACTTGCCTAATGAAATAACCCAACTTGGGGCCACTGTAAGAACACTGGTGGTGAATAAAAATGTCCACCATAGGCTTGTAGACTTGAATGCTTGGTCACCAGGAAGTGGCAGTATTAGAAAGGGTTAGGAGGTGTGGCCTTGTGAGAGTGGGTGTGGCCTTGTTGAAGGAAGTGTGTCACTGGGGGTAGGCTTTGAGGTTTCAAGGGCCCAAGCCAGGCCTAGTTAGTGGCTCTCTCTTCCCGTTGCCTGAAGATCCATATATAAAACTCTCAACTACTTCTCCAGCACCACGGTCCCTGCCATGAAGATAATGGACTACCATCTGAAGCTGTAGGCAAACTCCAGTTAAATGCTTTCCTTTGTAAGAGCTGTCATGGTGTCTCTTCACAGCAAGAGAACACTGACTAAGCCAAGCAGTAAGAGCCCTTCACAGCTGATCCATCTCTCCAGTCCTAGACCAGACTGACATTTTTATACTTTTACAGTCAGCGAATTATACTTTCTACATTTTCTAACCATCCTCAGTACTTGGTATCATCAGATTTTTAAAATTTGTGCCTATCTGGTGGGCGCAAAATGTTCTCCTTTGAAGATCAAATTTGCATTTTGCCGAGTGACCAATGAGGTTGAGCATCATCTCTTGTGTTAACACTTGTTTGCATTTCCCCTCAGGGGAATGCCTCCTATGCCTGCCTCTTCTACTCATGGCTTATGTGCCTTTCTTTCACTTGCTTGTACACTTTCCTTATATATTCTGCATCATTCAGAAGCTTCTCCCAGTTGTGCTTCAGACAGCCTTTTATAAAACTATTTTTAAGTTTTATTTTGTGTGTGCCTATGTGGGTGTGGGTGGGTGTCTAAGTGCAGCAGAGTGAGTGGGTCACGGTACATTTGTATGGAGGTCAAAGGCCAACTTGTGGGAGTTAGTTTTCTCCTTCTACTAAGTGGGTCCCAGGTTTCGAACTCAGTTTGTTAGTTTTTGTGGTAGATCCTTTACCTGCTGAGCCATCTAGCTAGCCCCGACATCTAGCTAGCCCCGACATCTAGCTAGCCCCGACCTACCCGTTCGCTTTTCTGACATTGTGTTGTTGTTTACTGTTTTTGTTTTTTGTTTTGTTTTTGAGACAGGGCCTCACTGTGTAGCTCTGGGTGACTTGGAAAGTTCCAAAGTTGACCAGGTTGGCTGTGAATTAAAAGAGGTTTGCCTGCCTTTGTTTCTTGAATTGCAAGATTAAAGGCATGTGTTCTGTCTATACTTTTGACAGTGACTTTTATGATTTTGAAAATGATTAGTGTGGTGTGACGTTTCCACATTGGAGAGATGTCATCATTCACTGAGGTCACATAAATGTCAAAAATGTATTTACCTACAGTTCCTCAAAGACATTTTTGTAAATGTTCCCTTCACAGGTAGTTATTTCATCCAAGTAAGGCCTATTTTCACTAGTCAGGGAAGGTGGGTATATAAAGTTTAATGTCTGAACATACTTGCTTAAGGCTCGAGACACTTCAGGAACATCATGTGTCTGGGCTTCCTCCCTCTGACCGTTTGTTTCTTTTTGGCTTCTGTTGATGGTGTTTCACTCTTTGTACTTTTTAAGGGACAGAGTTCCCTCAGAGCTGTGATGAATAATGTTTTAATGCTCTGCTTAAGAGATCTGTAAAACAAAAATGCCTCTAACTTGTAAGAGGCATTTTGTCCAACTTGTCCAAGGACAGATAACTTCCTGGAACTCTGGGGGCTGTTGTTTATATAAGATGACAAGCCATATGTGTCTTACTTCTGTAAACAAGGTTGGTTGCTTCAACTGCACCGTGTCTTTGATCACGTATAGGCAGGAGGCGTGTAAGTCTGTCAGGTATATGCTTGCCCCAGTGGGATGAAGGCAGGAAGTAGCCTTATGGGTTTTGCCTTGGTAAGCACCTAACTAAGATAATTCATGGTCATTCTCTGGTAATCTGGGGGATTGACCTGGCCAGTGTCTATTGTCCTGGCCAGTATTTAATAAAGCTTGCTTCAAATTTGGCTCAAAAGTTGTAGTAGTGGTCTTATTCTTGCCTGGTGGGATTAACAGAACCCCCTCTTTTCTTGTATATTAGATGCTCACAGTATTGTCTCTCTAGATTATCCCTCATTCCGGTCAATGGCGACACGTGACACCTGCATGCTGTACTTTTCATGTACATTGTTTTACCCTCTTGTTCCTGTCATCCCATAGCTCAGTCTTTCCCATTTCACAGGCCTCTGATCAAATGTACCTCCTGGACAAGGTCTCCTCTTAGCTCATACATAAATGGCACTGATCCCTTTCTGCCATTAACTGTGAGAGTCTGAGTAGGTTTGGCAAATTAAACTCATGTGTGTGAATGTTTGGCCCATAGGGAGTACACTATTAGGAGACATGGCCTTGTTGGGAACATTGGGCCTTGTTGGAGGAAGTGTGTCACTATGGGGGCAGGCTTTGAGGTCTCCTGTGCTCCACCCAGTATGGAATACAGTCTCCTCCTTGCTGCCTGCAGATGTAGAACTCTCACCTCCGTCTCCAGCACCACGCTTGCCTGCATGATGCCATGCTTTCTACCATGATGATAACGGACTGAATCTCTGAAACTGTAAGCCAGCCCCAGTTAAATGTTTTTTCTTATAAGAGTTGCTTTGGTCATGGTGTCTCTTCACAGCCACAAAACCCTAACCAAGACATTAACTTTATTTCATTTTACATCAAAGTTTCAAATTTTACCTCCTGTCCTTCTATTAGAAATCTAGGGGTCTGGACAGATGGCTCAGGGTGAAGAGCATTGGCTGCTCATGTAACAGACTCAAGTTCAATTCCCAACACCCACGTGGAGGCTCATAACTGCCTCCAACTCCAGCTCTAGGGAACCCAACACATGAGTACATGAGAACACACATGCAAAAGAAAAACCTAAATATTTTTAAAACTCATCTTCTAAAAAACACATTATCTCCCAAATACTAGAATATACACTGTATAGACTTTGAATTGCCGGCTGATGAGAATACATGTTTAAGAGCAGTACCTGGCATACTCTAAGTTCAATAAATGTTTGTAATAAAGCAATGATACACATTAGTACAATGTGTCATAGCTCATGGGGCCTTTTATAGTTATATTCTTTTTAGCACCAATTTAATCTGCAGGGGAATGAACTTTTCCTCTGTGAATATCAGAGAAATAATGTCACCTTCAGGGGCTTCTTGAAAATTGTGACTCAGTTCCCTGAAATTATTCTCAATTGTATGCATTATTAGATATGTGACTGCCATCTAGGGAGAAGGAATTATAACGTTTCCTAGAGAATTTTATGCTCTATCATTATCTGTCAGTCAATGTTTTACATAAAAGGAATGTAGGTTCTGATAAAGTGACAGGTATTTTAGATTAATACACGAACAAAGGCATGTGACTATTAGACTCTCAGGACATCCCAAGCTAAAGAGATACGCAATTTGCAGTTGTTTTAAAAATGCATGCCCTTGGTGACCCGTTGATCTTGATGCCCTTGGGCACACATTGATCTTGAAGACTCCATTGACATTTCTGCTTGGAGCAAAATACTACATGACATTCTTCATAGCTGTCAGCATGAGCTGCAAGAGTCACAGACGTCACTGTCATACTTATGGGGCAGACATGGTCTCTGCTCCTGGCTGCTCCAGGCGACACTGAGAAGACAATACTCAGACCAATGACACCCTACTTTATTACTAAGTCAGGAGATGCTACGCTAGGAGGAGGAAAGCACACATCTGCTATGTGTGAGCTGCCTGAGGAATTCATTCACTCATGAAGTCTTCCGAGGGTGCTTGAGCTGACTGATTGCATGAGAATTCAGTCACCGTGTTCGGATGAGTGCTTTGCTCTCTGACTCATTCCCTATGCAAACAGAAGGAAGCTTGCACATGTCTCCCTGAGGATGTGTGGCAAGGACCTGAGAGGTACAAAGGAGATTTGTGGCCCTCTGGGAGACTGCTAATGTTGTGGAGAGTTCTGGTGCTGTGCTTAGGCTCTTCTGTGTGCTGATAGTTCTCAATCTCAAAGCACACATCAAAGGAATGGTAGGAAAGATCCAGGATACTTCCCAAGTGGTGCAGCACAAAGCCTGTCACAGGCTGCAGAAGTGTGAACTTGCCCTCTTTGTGAACAGAAACAACATCGCCTTGGAGGACTCTTTTTTTTTTTTTTTTTTGGTTTTTCGAGACAGGGTTTCTCTGTGTAGCCCTGGCTGTCCTGGAACTCACTCTGTAGACCAGGCTGGCCTCGAACTCAGAAATCTGCCTGTCTCTGCCTCTCAAGTGCTGGGACTAAAGGCGTGCGCCACCACTGCCCAGCAGAGGACTCTTAATTTATTTTTATTTAAAAAAATTTTTTTTACTGTAAACCTATTGTTCTCATTCCCAGTTCCATGAGTTAGTCAGTGTGTGACCACCACCCTGAGAGGCTGAACTGTACAAACCAGTAAAGCAGAGACCTCTGGAGGTAACGCCTTACCACACACAGCTTGCTGGTTTTCTCACAGCCATCCCCTGGATCAACAGTGCAGTACAGAATGGATATGGGGATCTGGCCCTAAGGAGTAAGAGTAGCAGCAGCGAGAGAGAAACAAGAGATGCATTTGTACCTGGAGTGCTAGGGACTTGGAGTTCAGACACAGGTCACCTACAGTACGACGAGCAACATCACTGGACTCTAAGCAGTATGGCCTGGTTATGTCAGAAGTGTACCATCCAGCATGTACCATTCAGACCCTGTGGTCTTGACCAAAGCAAGAGTCACAATGCAGTGTGGGTCAGTGGGAATTGTATTGACCAGCTATTGTCCTAGCCACCATTCTGTTGCTGTGAAGAGACACTATGACCAAGGCAAGTCTTATGAAAGAAAGCGCATAACTGGAGGGGGCAGGAGAGAGATGCTAGGTCTAAGAGTCACCAAGCCGGAGACACTTTCTCCAACAAGGCCACACCCACTCCAAAAGGCCACACCCCCTAATCCTTGAAGTCTTTGATATTAAAGCAGTTCTACTCCCTGATGATCACCTCCCCTATGGGGCCATTCTCATTCAAACCATCA
The DNA here is from genome assembly GCF_011762505.2 of Arvicanthis niloticus. Taxonomy (NCBI): domain Eukaryota; kingdom Metazoa; phylum Chordata; class Mammalia; order Rodentia; family Muridae; genus Arvicanthis; species Arvicanthis niloticus. The sequence continues at coordinate 2,607,640 of NC_047660.1, forward strand.
CAGCTTTTCACTGTTGCCCCAACATAAGAAAAACATTTGTTTTGAATCATGGCTTCAAAGTGCTTAGAAGGCAATACTTAATACCACACACTAAGGCAGAGTAAGGCATCAGGAATATTTGACAGGGAACACATCAGGAAGGAGTCAGGGACAAAACACCCCTGTGGTGTTTGAACTAGAATGGCCCCACAGCTCCTATGTTTGAGTACTTGCTCCCCAGTTGGAGGAACTGTTTGGGAAGGATTAGGAGGTGTGGCCTTTTTGAAGGAGGTGTGGCACTTGAGGGATGGGCTTTGAGGTTTCAATCCCATGCCATTCCCAGCCAGATGTTCCTCCCACTTATGGACCAGATGTGAGCTCCAATGCCATATGTGCCTGCCTGTGGCCATGCTCCTTCCCATGATGGTCATGAACTCTAACTACCCCCCTAGAACTGTGAACCCTAAATTAAATGCTTTCTTTCTTTGCTTCTTACTTTCTCTTCCTTCCTTCCTTTCTTCCTCCCTTCCTTCCTTCCTTCCTTTTTTCTCTTTTTCTTTTTTCTTTCTCTTTTGGTTTTCTTTTCTGCACAGGGTTTTTCTGTGTAACCCTGGCTGTCCTGGAACTCACTCTGTAGACCAAGTTGACCTCAAACTCAGAGATCCACTTGCCTCTGCCTCCCAAGTGCTGAAACTAAAGGTGTATGCCACCACCATCCAACCTAAATCCTTTCTTCTGTAACTCGCCTAGGTTATTGTACTTTGTCGTGGCATTTAAAGGTAACTGAGACACATATACACCCACACACAAGGGTCTGTCCCCCATTCACCTACTTCCTCTCACCAAGTCCCAAGTCCTAAAATTGCACTAATTTCCCACAGTAGTGTCACTAAGTTGACCAAACATAACACATGATATATGAGGGGTAGTTCATATTCAGATTATGACAAGAATCAAGGGCTCTGCTCTACCTCGTCATTCAAGGACCCAGGCTTCTATTATCTGGTGATCTTCCCATTCTCTAGACAGAGTGGTATGGCTTGAATTCAAAATTGCTCCCACAGGCTCATAGTTAGAGTGTTGATTCCCTGAGTGATGGTATTGGTTGGAAGGCTGTGGAACCTTTAGTAGCTGAGACCTAAGTGACAGTAGGTTTTGAAGGTTATAACCCAGTCCCCAGTCTGGCCTCATATTCTCTGATTTCTGGGTCACCATTCCATAAGGAACATTCACAACATGCCCTGTGTCAACAAACCCTACCATGTTATCCCCACTATGATGGACTGACTTCTCTGAACCCATGAGCTGAAATAATCCCTTCCCCCCTCAATGGTTTCTGTTGGGAAGTTTAGTCACAGCAACACAAGAACAACTACACAGAGGTCCCAGTATCATTGGAGGATTTGGTATATCCAATCAATACATGAGGGAAAAGAAACATCAGGTCTAGAGCCAACCACAGCCCTCCTCCTTACTCCATACTTACTTCTTACTTGGCCAAGATGTGAACCCACCTCACGCAGAAAGAGGCCGAGGAAGTGCAGTCTGGTGATGGTGTGGCAGTGTGCATGTAATTTGCATTTTCAAGTGCATGCGTGTGCATAGGTCAGAAGTTAATCTTGGGAGTCATTCCTTAGAATACTGTCTGATTGTTTTTGAGACAAGTTCTCTCGCTGCCTGGGAGCTCATCAATTTGGCTAGGCTGTCTGGCCAGCAAGCCCCAAGGATGATGTGAAAATTACAGGTGCATGCACACACCCTAACTTTTTCTTGGGAGGAGGGGTGTTTGTCACAGTATCAAATTAATCTGCTCTATACTTCCTGTTCACTACCACCTCAGTGTTGTGTATTCTCGAATGAAAGATACACACACACATACACACACACACACACACACAGAGCAGGCTTCTATTTTAACATGCTTTAAACACTGCAATGGCTAGGCCACTCCCAAACTTCCACATTGCTAACGCCTCCCTCTGATTCTCTTGATTTTTACTTACTAAAATCTATATTCCATCTCTACTGTCCCTGGCCCAATTGGGAGGGGCCCCTTAGGGCTGATCTTCCCAGGCTTTTACATGATTGTTACTCTGTCTCCTGCAGCTCTCCTGCTTGATCTTCCTGATTTCCTGGCATGACGGTACTGCCTTACCTCCCTGCCCAGACATTGGCCAAAGGCAACTTTATTCACCAATCAAAGCCAACTGGGGGCAGGGACCCTCAGTATCTTACAGGTAGATTCCTGGGTTCCCATATAATTTTGGGAGCCTAATAAACACAAATAGCATTAGAACCAATCCATAACAGGTGCTGGTTTACAAATTTTGAGATAGGGTTTCTCTGTGCAGCTCTGGCTGTTTTAGAACTCACCATGTAGACCAGGCTGCCCTTGAACTCACAGAGATCTGACTTCCTCTGCCTCCCAGTGCTGTGATTAAAGGTATGTACCACCAACACCTGACTACTGGCTATTCATAACATTTTTAATGTGGGTATTAGAGATTGAATTCTTTCTCACTGGTGTCTACTTTCCCAGATCCTTCCACCCTGAAAGAGCTGCTCAGATCTCCAAGTTCCCAGTGCATACCACTGGGACCCATATGCTTGGGCTCTAGAAAGCTGGATGCTGAGCAAGTGATAGCCTTTCCAGGCCCGACTACTCATGTCATAGTGAAGATGCCCAAATTCTGGAGACCCTTCCTCAAGTCTCAGGAAATCATGACCACCCCAAAATCACAAGAAACCATACCTGGATGCAATCAGCAGAGGTTTATTGGAGAGTTGGCTACCCAAGGTCAAAATTGCTCATCCACGCAGGAACAGAATTTTGACAAAAGGCCAGCAAGCTGAGGTTTTTTTTTTTTTTTTTTTTTTAATAGCATGGGGTGGGGAACGGAAGGCATTTTCGTGCAGTTACACATGATTGGTTGTATTTTTGTGCAGTTACACATGATTGGTTGTTTTACAAATTTTGAACATCAGCAGGCTATAACACTGGGAAAACCTCAAGGGGGGTGGTAACCAAGAACAGTGGAACATTTCAGAGGAACCCACCCTAAATGATTTAGAGCCATGCGAAAATCACTCTGCATACTCATTCTTCTCAAAAATGTAGTTTTACCATGTCACTGTGCCCTACCCTGTCATTACCAACTATTTCAGGTTAACTATTTCTCACTTGCCATAGCCCCACCCTGAGGCTTGAGGAATGTTAATCCAGCAAGTGTCCTCTGATTCAGGGATAATGCCCTCCACCCAGAATGTGTCCTGGGGCACTGAAAGCCTGAAATCTTACATCCAGTTCCGCTTTCTAGAACTTGCATTCTTTTGCTCAGGTTTAGGGTAAAGAAAAAGCCTATATATATTTCATAAAATGGTCTTTATAATTTTTCACTCTACAATAGAACATCGTTAATGGCAGTACCTCCTGCAAGGGCTTTTAAAATAATAATTATGTAAGTTAATATTTTTCAAGTGCTCATATGTAGGCATGTATAAAATCAAATGGCATCTGTGGGACTAGAGAGAGGGCCTGTTGGTTCAGAGTGCTTATTGCTCTTGTAGAGAATCCAGGCTCAGTTACACCACCCTCATAGCTCAGTCTCAGAGGATCTGATGCTCTCTGGCTTTTGGGGGCACCTCACATACATGGTGCACATAAACTCACTTATACATACATAAAAATAAATCTTTTAAAAATGTTTTAAACAGCTACTTGTGATGACTTTTAACCAGAAGTTTAAAGAACTCAAATACAAAATATTCTTTGAAAGATGATACCACTGGTTTTCAAGTCCCCTATCCCTTGTACAACAAATAATATGGTTAATAGCGACAGAATTCTCCAAAATGTACTGAGATTTATAGGGCATTGAATTTTGGGTGTAAAGTGTTAGTACTGGTCCATGGCAAGTAGCGATCATTATTAGTGAGATGAGAGTTAGCCACTGTCCCATATGTAAAGCCACAGGGCGAGATGAGAGTTAGCTACCGTCCCATATGTAAAGCCACTGTCCCATTTACGTGCGGTGTAAGCAGTGTTTGGAGACCAGGCTTCCTGAAACTGCCTCTGGCCATCAACTTTCAGGATGAACACCTTCAGAGACCCCTTGCAGACTTTTCCCAGCCTGACCACAACCAGCCAGTCCAGGGACCCTCTCCAAGCTGCCCTGTTGCCAATCACTCCAGACTGAGACTGAGCAGATGGTCTGATTCCTGCACTGAACTGTCTCCCTGAGTCTGAGTTCCTAGTCTGTCTGGCACACAGTTCACCTCTTCTCATAATTTCCAGATGAAATTCTATCTCTTCTTCTTCAAGGTCCAGAATAAGTATCTCTTTGTACATGAACATTCCTTGGATTCCCCGATCTATCTGAATCTCAAGAACACCCAGTCTATCCTCCTATGTGGAACATTTGACAATTCATCTGTCTCTTCCCTGCCTGTAGAAGAATAGACGTTTCTCCCCTTTGTATGTGTCTGGGATGATTAAGTCGGAAGGAATGGATAAGAGCTTCCCAGGCAGCTGATAAAACATTGCTTCTAGGCATGTCTCTGAGGGATGCTTCCAGAAGACATTCTCCTCTGAATAGGGTGACTTGAGTTAAGCAGACAGTCACTCCCACTGTCCTTTTGTCTAGTGTGGTCTGTTAAGAGATTGAATGATACCTCTGGCCTCCATCTCCTGAGCAAGATAATTTTACCTATTGAAAGTATGCGGTTCTTTGCAATTATTCATGGACTCTCAAGGTAACTAGCAAATCAACATTGGCTGTGGTCTGGGTATGTCACCAAAGTTTGAGTACTGGAAACTCAATCCCCCCATAGTTGGAGAGTAAGGCATAGAGATAGAGAACTGGGCCACATGGACAGGGCTCTCAAGGATGGATTAATATTCCTGTGGTGAGTTCCTTATCTCACGGGCTGGTGATTATGAAGCAGGTCAGTTGCTAGTCCTTTTCTCATTTGAATGATTTGTCCTTCTTGTCCCTCTATCTGTGGTATTACGATACAGCACAAAGACCCAAAGAAGCCCCAGATCTACAAGCCAAAGCATCAAGTCTCCTTTAGAAATGTAGTAACACAGCTGGAGAGATGGTTCAGCTCAAAGGTTCAGAGCACTGGCTGCTCTTTCAGGGGATCTGGATCCAATTCCCAGCGACCACATGGCAGCTTGCAACTGTCTGTAACTCCAGTTCCAGGGGATACGGTAACCTCACACAGACAAGCATGCAGGCAAAAGACTAATGCACATAAAAATTTAAAAAGAGATAAAAGAGAAGAAGAAAAGAAGAAGCAGAAGCAGAAGCAGAAGCAGAAGCAGAAGCAGAAGCAGAAGAAGAAAAAATGTAGTAACCAGAGTAAACCAGCTGGTGGGAACCAGCCAGTATGAGTGGCTCTAGTGTCAATCAGATACCTTTTGGCCTCTGATTTTCTTATTTGATACGATAGAATCATTCACATTCGTTGTTTACTCTGGAAGGGTCTTTCTTCCTCTTAGTCCATATGGAGTCGCTTTTAAAGAAATTTCGTTTTATTTAAAACTAAAAATTGCCAACTTGGAATTCAGTACATTGCACACACAATCCAGGTTAGCTTTTTCTTAGATCATCGTTTATTGGTTTTACCTCTGCCTGAAATACGAACGCCCATATTCCAGGGTACTACTGAACTGGGACTCACCTCATATGGGATTCAGGTTTCCTGTCAGTATATGGTATACTCTCCTGAGCTCCTGGCATCAGGGACATTATTCAGGAAGCCCGCTGAGTACTAGAACTGAAATCATTTGGTGTCTCAGATCCGACCCAAGAGCAAAGTGAGTGTCATAACTAAACTAAACTTAACCTAACTAAATCCTCCGAATGATAAAAAATTCTCCATTCCTCCACTTTAAATAAGCAGGGTCCTGGGTGAAATAAGACGAGAAGGACATGACTAAAGTACGGAGAAGATTTTTACTGGAAATAAAAGGGAGAAAGCAGGAAGAGGGTAGCGTCAGAGCAAAACATGGATGCTCGACTAAACCCGGGCATGAGAGAAAAGAGGAGGAAGGAGAGCAAGAGAGGAGCTGCGCATCAAGAGGTAGGCTAGGCCAAGGAGCCAAGAGATCACTGAGGCCAAAATGACTGGATTATTTAGGGACCAGGCTAGGGGAAGGGAAGCTGAAGCCTACCTCCCCTGAGTAGCAGAGGTTTGGGATAGAGATGCTGGGAGGAGCCACGGGTACCAAGGGCTGCTGGGAAAGCTGGGAAATAAGGGAGGAGCCATAGGTACTGAGGGCTGCTGGGAGAGAAGGGAGGAGACTCGGGTACCGTTGGCTGCTGGGAGAGCTGGCCAGCGGCCGCTTTGCTATGTTAATGACACTTAGTTAGCCATTGGTCACACATTTCTGAGCCAGAGCACTGGGAATGTTCATAGTCTTGGTGGTAACGGTTTGCCTTTAGGAAGGCAGAGGACGATAGATACATTTGCTTTTTAGGAAGAGATTTACGACTTGGGATAGGACTTGTGAAGTAAAACTCTGGGGTGTTTCCTGAGTTCCTGGTAACACTTTAAGGGAGTCCTTGCTATCTACAGCTTGGTTCGTCTCAAGCCTGGGTCCAGCCTGTCTTGATGACCGTCTAGATTCTTCAGATTGTTCTCTGGTTTCTACTCTGAATGGTTCTACTACTTTTCTGCTTTTCTGAGTGTCGACTCGATAAGGTCAAGGGTTATCTTATTCATGTTGATGCAAAAACCACAGTTCTCATCCTAAAGGGAATATGAGCGAGTTTATTCTTTGGGTAGGAAAGAGGGACTTGTTTATTGTGTAGCCTGCGGGAGTTCACCATCATCAGGAGGCCTTAGACCCCAGGCAGAAAGGGGATGGGTATGGTCCTACCCTGCTAGTATCTTTCTCTGCTTAGGGTCCAAAAGACTTAAGGTCTAACAAGAGGGTACTAGGGGTGTGGGGGAGGAAACTAATTAAGCATTTGTGATGGTTTGAATATACCTGGCCCATGAAGTGCCACTATTAGGAGTATGGCCTTGTTGGCGGAAGTGTATCACTGTAGGAGTGGGCTTTGAAATCTTATGCTCAAGCTTTGCCCAGTGCAGAAGAGACCCTCCTCCTGGTTGCTTACAGAAGACAGTCTCTACCTGGCTGCCTTTGGATCAAAATGTACAATTCTCGGCTCCTTTTCCAGCACCATAACTGCCTGGATGCTGTCATGCTTCCCACCATGATGACACTGGACTGAACCTCTGAAACTGTAAGCCAGCCCCAGTTAAACATTGTCCTTTATTAAAGTTGCCTTGGTCATGGTGTCTCTTCACAGAAGTAAAACTCCAGGACAGCATTATAACACAAATGTATATGTAAAAGGCCATGACTGGTGAACCCCATTGCTTTGCTAATCGAACAAATTAAATCCTCCTTTAAAGAAATAAAAAGGAAAAAGAAACCATTATAGCATAGAGGCACACACAGAAAAGAAAAACAAGGAGGTGGTGGCCAGGAAGAAAGGACTGTAACAGATTCTTCTATACAGTCCTTGCAGACTAACTTTTACCCCATGCCTGGGAATGGAAACATATATGAAAACATGCCCCAACATCCCAAGTTAAAATGAGATCATGCTTATTAAGAGTTGGATGGGCCATCATCCAACCTTGTCCAATGTGGCAGGTATCCATATAGAGATCAGGATACAAGGAGAACATGCTATGAAGACAAAGACAGAGTTTGGTGTCTCCAACTGTGACAATTTGCATATGCTCGGCCCAGGGAGTGGCACTATTAGAAGGTGTGGCCCTGTTGGAGTATGTGTGTCATTGTGGGTGTGGGCTTTAAGACCCTCATCCTAGCTGCCTGGAAGCCAGTATTCTGCTAGAGGCCTTCAGATAAAGATGTAGAACTCTCAGCTCCTCCTGTACCATGCCTGCCTGGATGCTGCCATGTTCCCGCCTTGATGATAATGGATTGAACCTCTGAACCTGCACACCAGCCCCAATGAACTGTTGTCTTTATAAGAGTTGCCTTGGCCATGGTGTCTCTTTCACAGCAGTAAAACCCTAGCTAATACACCAACCTAAAAAACAGCAAGGACTACAGGCAGCTTTGAGAGAGAATGCAGCCTCGGTGTAAGGCTTTCAGCCTCCAGAAGTATGAGAGATGACATTTAGGTCCTTTAAAAAAGAGCAAAACTTTGCCATTCAGGCTTAGATGGGTTTTCTGCGGAAATGAGATCATAACGATATTTTAATCTCTTTTCCCAGAAAATGTTTATGGGGAGGGAGCAGCTATTCAGCTGCTGTTTGCTGATGCACTTCCACACTGATAAACTGACACTTGTCTGGGGCCTGCTATTACAGCTTCCATAGATCTCTGTGGACGTCACCAACCTCCTGCCATTCAGGGCCTGGAATAACCGCTGCATCTGAATGCTGTGATAGTGCTGTCCAGCTGACCATGAACCCCAGATTAAGCACCTGCTGTGTGCCTAATCTGGGGAACATAAGTGTGGGCTCCAAAAGGAAAAAGAAAAAGAAAAAGAAACTAACAGCCCTGCCTTCTGTACACATGTGGAAGAGGAAGCAAACACAGACTTAGTTTCTGGGAGTAATTACATCCTCAGCTGTGCAAACCCAACACAGAAAATGTGCAAATTGTCTGAAAGAGAAATATTAAAACCATGAAACTAGGGCACAGGAACACATCCTGAAGGTTGGGTCCACCATGACATAAGTCTCAGTGAAGCTCTGGGAAGTTCAAATCCATGAGCCAGTGAGACAGCTCAGAGAGTAAAAGAGCTTGCCACGAACACGCCTGCTGACCAACGCTCAAGTCCCAGGAGATGCCCAAAGGCAGAGGAAGAGCCCTGACTCTCTACAGCTCTTCCTCTTCTCCACATGTGTGCAATGACATGCTTGCATCCCATAATATTTAAAAGTTTATCCACATGGGTTTTTAAAATGCATTTTATCACCTCTACTGTAATTGTCACAAACGAACGCTCTCTCTTTTTAAGATACCAGGAATGTGTAGACTCCGACAATCTCTACTTTCTTTACATTTATGTTATGTAAGTGAACGTTTTGACTGCATGGGTGTCTATGTATGGTGTTTGTGACTGATGAATGTGGAGGTCAGAAAAAAGCATCAGATGCTCCGGAGCTGGAGTTACAGATGGTTGCGAGCTGACATGTGGGTGCTGGGAATTGAACCTGGGTCCTCTGAAAAAGCAGCCATTGCTCTTAACAGATGAGCCATCTCTCCAATAACCTCTGCTTTCTATATCAGGATCTGTGGTACATGCTAGTTTCCAGCAAAACAGACTTCCCTGGAGGAGAGAAAGCAAGCAGTGCAAAGTAATGTGTGTTTTCTTAGGCATTTGTAAGCCATGTTGGTGAGAAACAGAAGACCATGGAAGGCTGGTGGACTTCCCTGCAGAAGACTTTGAAATGTGAGATCACTTCCACTTTGAGGTCAGAGCTTGACCACAGAACAAGCCAACAAGGGCTTTTTAATGAAACCACAGAGACCAGCCATCTGTGGTTGCTTTGGCACGAGTGCTTACATCAGACATAGTTTTCTGAGACATAAAATGAGGCTGGAACCAACCTGAGATGGCTGTTCAATTGGTACTGTTCTCAGAGCACACTGAATCCACAGATGACACATCGGGGAGTGTTTAATGACAACCAAAGACCTACTTAGGCTAGTGTGTAACAGGCATTGGGGAAAAGATTTTTCTTCCTGGTAGTTTGGATGGACTTTGGAATTGTTCTGTGTACAAAAATATGTTCCCTTATTTACCTTAAATTTAATTTTATTTAGGAACAGTGTCTTACTCTGTAGCCCAAGCTAGGTTACCTTGCTTTCCTCCTGCCAATGTCTTCTGAGGGCTGGGGTTATGTGTGCCACCATGCCTGGCTTACCAGCACATTATTTATAAGGGACTGAGTACAACACAATACATCCTTGAAATTCATTCATTTTTTTTTTGTTTTCTATAGTGACTGAGGAGATCACAACCGGCTGACGTGCCTCCCGTGAAGAGGTAGTTCTAGATCCTCCCACTGCTTCGTGCCTTTTCACGTAATGAAGGCTGGGAAGATGGCTGACCATGAGTGAGGAGGGGTGGATTTCAGATCTCCAGAGCCCACGTAGATAATGGTGATGGGTATGTGTCCGTGGAGGCCCGTCGGTAACTCTAGAACTTCAAGACAGAAAGGGGATCTCTCGGGCAAGCTGCCATCCAGGCTGGCCCTCTCAGTAGTTGCCCAGGCCTCTCCCATATAATGGTGCAGTGCTGGAAAGTAAGATTTTTGAACCTGTGACTGAGCTCCAAACAGCACTTCTGTATGACTCATCCATAGCACCGGAATGACTAGATACTCCCCTGGCACAGAGAGTTCTTAGTAAGTGTGTCTGGCTGGCTGAAAAACTGAGCAATGATTGGATGCAGGTCTGTTACTGTAGTACCCCAAGAGCTCTGCCTGTGGTGGGCTCCCCGACAACGTAGCTCCTCTCTCTTTCTCTCTGTCTCTGACGCTCATGAGGACTCATCCTTCTGACCTCAAGGTGCCTTCCTTCCGTGTCTGCCTTCAGCGTCCTTCCAGGCTTTGTACCATATTCCAGATGGCTTTGTGCCTTCAATATAGATCTGGTTCAGGCTGGTTTGCTGACACTGATGAGCTGTGAAGATTCCTTCCAGGAAATGTGATATGCATGATAGTCAGTTGGGATGGGGTTCCCCAGGCAGCAGGCTCTGCCTTCATTCCTAGACCTGAGATGTTTCATTTCTCTGGTACCCTCCAATAACTTGTTTATCCCACAGCTTGTGAAACAGAGCACTGGGACCACGACATTTTAATTTGTCCAGTTACTGTTTTCCACTTCATATAACTCAAGGAACCCAGAAACTGAGACCTATATTAGTTTCTTCCCTTTCTCCTTCATTCCCTCCTTCCTGCCCTTTCTCCCTTCCTTCTTTTTAAAGATTTATTATTTTTTATTTATATGAGTACACTACAGCTGTCTTCAGACACACACTAGAAGAGTGCATCGGATCCCATTACACATGGTTGTGGTTGCTGGGAATTGAACTCAGGACCTCTGGCAGAGCAGTCAGTGCTCTTAACCACTGAGCCATCTCTCCAGCCCCTCTTCTTCTAGTCTTCCTTATTTTGATAGGGTCTTAAGGAACCTGGGCTAGCTTTGGACTCTCTATCATCATAGCTGAGGCTGGCCTTGATCTTCTAATCCTCCTGCCTCTACCTGCTTTGATCACCATTTGTACCATGGCAGTTTAGTTTCACACTGCTGAGTAACATGTCGCCACAAAGCAAACCTTGAAACAGCCTAGGTGTTGCTGAACCCAATTAAGGTTACTGGAGTCGATTCTGGAGGTGGTGTGCATTCCTTGTTAACTGCCCCAATGTTCTGGGTTGTCAAATGAAAGAAAGACACACACACACACACACACACACACACACACACACACACACAGCCTTTATATTTGAATATGTCTTAAACGGCTCAAAGGCTGGGCCCTAACCTCCACAGAGCTGATGTACCGTTTTCCGATATTCCTGAGTTATTACTTACTAAATAATGTATTCCATCTTTGCTGCCCTGGACCAAGACCTGCAGCCCGACTTGGCTGCATTCCCTGGCACCTACACTCTGACTATCTTTCTGTGTTCTGCACCTCTCAGTCCTGGTGTCCCGTTTCCTTCCCTGGCTTGGCAGCCAATCTCCCCTCCTCCTTGGTCCCTTGTCTGAGAACCCTAAAAGTCCTGCCTCTGTCTCCCTGCCAGCCATTGGCCGCCAGCAACTTTATTTACCAATCAAAACCAGCTGGGGGCAGGGTTCCCTCAGTTTCTTAAGTGCTGATTTGCAGATTCTCTCAGTGGCAGTTTTGGGGAAAAGACTAACATAATACAAGTGGCATTAGACCAAACTCACAACAGCCAGGTCCAACACAGCACAGCTTTCGTGGGTCAGAATGCGACACAGCTTAACTGGCCCTTGCCTACAATCCTACCAGGCCGCTACTGTCCAACATGGCAGGTGATGTGTTGAGAGAGAGAGAGAGAGAGAGAGAGAGAGAGAGAGAGAGAGAGAGATAGAGAGAGAGAGAGATAGATAGATCATGTTCTATGGGGCATGTTGTGAGGTATGGGGGAAGGAGATGTCTCAGCCGGCCCATGCAAAGGCATCCCTTCCCCCTGAAGGACCAGCCACATGATGGCGTACTATAGAATAGAGTTTATTCAGGGTATGGGGCAGGGAGTTGAGAGGGTAGTAGAGGGAGAGAGAGAGAGAGAGAGAGAGAGAGAGAGAGAGAGAGAGAGAGAGAGAGAAGAGAAGAGAAGAGAAGAGAAGAGAAGAGAAGAGAAGAGAAGAGAAGAGAAGAGAAGAGGAGGCTGGCCATAAACACGTGGAGAGAGGGGGAAGGGAATGGGGAAGGGAGGGGAGAAGGGAAGAGCCCAAGGGGAAAAGAAAGGAACAAGAGATCAAGAAAGAACAAGGGAGAGAGGCGGGTTTTATAGTGGGCCAGGCCTACCTGGCTGTTGACAGGTAACTGTGGGGTGGAGCCTACCTGGCTGTTGACAGGTAACTGTGGGGGTGGAGTTTAGACAGAATGCTAGCAGTGGGGACCTGAGGCTTGGCTGCCTTATACATCTCCTTATACAGACCTGCTTCTGTAGGTACAAGGTTCTACCCTTCTTGCTGGCTTAGTCATTGTTCTACTCTTATGAAGAGACACCATGACCTTAGAAGAGAAAACACTTGCGAGTGGGAACTTGCTTACACTTTCCAAGGGTTGGTCCATTATCAGCAGAGTAGAATGCAGACAGGCTTGGCGCTGGAGCAGTAGCTGAGAGCTGTACATCCGGATTCACAGGAAGTCACAGGTTCTCTCCATGTGGAAGGGAACACACAGGACTTAAATACCAACGCTTGAGTCACAATGAACAAGAGTTTGGACTTCTGCCTAGAGTCCCTGAAGATGTGTTGAAGACCAGAACCAGGTGGACTGATGCTGAGACGGAGGAAAGGTAGGAATTAGGAGGAAGTACAAGTGGCTGGAAAGAAAGCATCAAGGCAGAAAGAGAACCTGAGGTCTGCAGTGGGAAAGAAGGACAGCCAGGTAGCCCAGAGGGGTGCAGTCACACTCAACACAAACAGAATGGTCCAAATTTGAGAACCAAGTAACCATGTGGGAGGGAAGAAAAGAGTGATGTCCCAGAGCTTTGTAACATCAGGGCTCCACCAACAAAGAGCAGAGCACGTTCTGGAGAAGCCATTCCTGGACACTTCCTCATTAAGATGCCAGAGAGAGGTCCACAAGGAGACACTGAATGAGAGTACAGAAAATGTGTATTTGAAATTAGTGAATTTCAGGGCATAGAAGTTTATTTGTAAGATGGATAGTGATCTGGTTCTGTGGCTCCAAGGACAACAGCCAGCGGTTGTATTATTCTAGGAGACAAGTTCACTTGAATTTCACCTTGGGAATTAAGTGCTTTAAGGCAACCATTATGGGATCAGATTAAGCCAGAGAGGAGAACAGGAGGAGGAGGGGCAAAGGGGTGGACAGAAGAGAGGAAAGAGAAGACACAGTTGACTTCACCTACCCTGGGGAAGATGGAAAAGAGAAGGCAACGAAGAGAAAAGAGAAACACACTCCAATGCACAGGATCACAAAGCTGCCTGTACCAACGTGCCTGTTGTACCAAGGTCAGGAAACGTTAGTAATACAGCAACCACACATCCTGGGTTTCCTGGGAGGACTGGCTTTTAAATATTCTTATCTAGAACATGTGCACCACATTATAAAGGAAAGCACTTCATTGGCGCTGGCTTACAGGTTCAGAGGCTTAGTCCATTATCCTTATGACAAGAAGCATGGCTGTGTGCAGGCAGACATGATGCTGGAGAGGTGGCTGAGAGGATCTGCAGGCAGCAGAAAGAGAGAGACACTGGGCCTGGCTGGAGCATTTGCAACCTCAAAGCCCATCCCCTGTGACACACTTCCTCCAACAAGGGCGTACCTCCTAATAGTGTTACTCCCTATGAGTGAATGGGGTCATTTTCACTCAAACCATCACACCAACCATTCATAAGGGTTCAACCCCAGCACCAGAAAGAAAAAGAAAAGGTAAAGTAAGTCAACAACAAAACCAAACCTTTAAAACTCCACAAAGAGCTTACATGCTTTGATGACTTCAGCTATGGCCGAGCCTGCTTTTGACATTGATCAGAAGTTTACACGTTGACGGGTACGCACAGGTGCACACAGGTGCACATACACACATGCAGTCACAGAGGACACTTTGCACATCCATTCTCTCTTTCCATACATCATCTTGTTTCCCATGGTTTCCCACCAGGGAGCCTGGTGGAAGTGACCTGGAATTACCTTCTCCTCCTTGGCCTGGACTAGTCATGACCTCCTACCAGCTTGCTGCCTCCTGACAGCTAGCTCATTGCCGCTCCCCCATGCTCTACACTCAGGAGCCTGTGGTGCCCAGCATGTCCTAGCATATGAAAATTATGTGCTCACCTTGACCCTTGATGAGAATTGAAGCTGACAGTTTTCTGGAAGATCCTCGCACATGTGCACACACACCCAATCTTTTCACCTTCCTCTCATGGAAACTGGTGAATTATGAAGTTGGTCAGAATCTACTTGACTGAACGCCATGCTCCCCCACCCCTGTGGTGTTTATATTACCCCCACCTCACCCCAACTCCCCCTTAGCCACTTTGGTTTTGGGGTCAAAGAGAAAAGGTACAATTAGACAACAGAGCAAGTGTATTTAACAGCTCTGCTCTCTCGTTAAGCAGCATGGCACCTCTGCTTTTCTCCCTTTCTGCCTGGCTGAGAAACCCTCCCTGTGTGCTGGTTTGACTTCCCGGCTCTCACCTGATTGTGAGTTTCTCGAAGTGCTAGCTCTGTCTCCTAAGTTGTTAGTGGGGAGTGAGGGAGGGCAGGAGCCAGCTGTCCTCTTCAGTCAGCTTGGCACACACTCCACTCTGAGTCGCCTCTGCTTTTAAATAGAGCACCTATCATTCTCGATCTTCATAGGCTCAAATTAAATCCTAGGAAAATAAAAAGTACATCAACAATTTTGAGAGAGGAGAGAGACCCGTTATAGTATGACCAAACTTATTCAACCTTCCTTTGAAAATGTCTTAGAAAAGAAAACTACCTGACAGTGGTGGCGCATGCCTTTAATGCGGTGCACTTGAGAGGCAGAGGCAGGAGGATCTCTGAGTTTGAGATCAGCCTGGTCTAGAGAATGAATTCTAGGACAGCCAAGGCTACACAGAGAAGCCCTGTCTCAAAAACCACACATATATATGAAGGGATGGAGAAAAGGAAGGCAGAGGGAGAAAAGGAGGGAGGGTGGGAGGGAGAAAAGGAGGGAGGGTGGGAGGGAGGAAGGGAGGGAGGGAGGGAGGAAGGGAGGAAGGGAGGGATGGAGGGAGGGAGGGAGGAAGGGAGGAAGGGAGGGATGGAGGGAGGGAGGGAGGAAGGGAGGAAGGGAGGGAGAACTAAGACTGATTTTTTTCAATTGCTTCCTCTGTGTGTTCTGCTCCCTCTGTGGAGTTGTCTAAGCTACAGTACTTGATATGACTGGTCTGAATGCACCCAGAGGCTTCACTTCTGCACTTTCTGTGAAGAGGTGAACCCATAAAGTTGGTCTCTCCCTAAATGGTGTGAACATATGAGATCTGAGCTTATTGTTTAGCAAACCTGACTTCTTGCTCTTCTAGATCATGCTGTGTTTGTTACTGCTTTGGTTAGCTCTTCCAACTCAGCTTTCTCCCATGATTTCAATTTCTTTGTATGTTTGCTGTACTTTTTAAGCTTCTTTTTCAAGTTTTTTTTTTTTTTTTGAAAAAGGGTCTCACTCAGTTCATAGTCTAGAACTCCCAGAATGCCACCTGGTTGTATTATTAGTATATACAGCCTAAGGGTCACTTAATTTATTTAATAATATGCACTCCACCCCATATCTTTCCCTTACTTCATAGTCTATTAATTTTTTTTATCACAGAGTAATAATCCATTTCAGAGATGTACCACAATTCATCTATCACCACTTGGTGGTTTTACATTTTGGATGAAATGGTCAGAACCATCCATGTGGAGCATAGCTTGTTATGTGAGCATAGTTTGAACTCTTCAGGGTAAATATCAAGTAGTTCAAGTACTGGGTCATATAATTTATATACATCTAATTCTATAAGAAACTGTCAAAATGGAGGTAGAGGAGATAACTCAGTCAGTTTGTGCCCCATAAACATGAGGACTCAGTTTGGCCCCCAGAACCTGTGTGAAAATGCACCATGTGTCCATGCACACTCAGAATCCCAGTGCTGCTGTGAAAATACCCCGTGTGTCTATGCACACTCGGAGTTCCTGTGCTGGGGAAGTGGAGACGAGATGATCACTGGAGCCTTTCAGCCAGCCAGTCAGTCCTGATGGTGAGTCCCAAATCCATGAGAGATTTGACTCAAAGGAGGTGGAGCGTACTTCTGAGGATGACACCCAAGGTTGTCTTTTTATCCCCATGAATGTGCACATAGGCACGTCCACACCCCCAACATGGGCACCCCCATGATATTAACAAGTGCACACACTTGTATTTAAGGAATAAAAATTAAACTGCCAAAATGTTGCGTAGAGGAGCCAGACTGTATCAGTTACTTTTCTGTTCCTGTGATAAAGCACCAAGACCAAGACAACTTACAGAAGGAAGAAGGGTTTATTTTAGGCTTACAGTTCCCGAGGGCTGAGCCTGTCACTGTCTCGCTGGGGAAGTACTGCGCAGGTAAGCCCCACTGCTGGAACCACAGGCTGAGAGCTCATATCAAGCCACAGGCAGGAAGCACAAAGAATGACCTGGAAAACGGTGCTGTAGCTTTTAAAACCTCTGAGCCTGCCCCAGTGACACATTTCCTCCATCAAGGCCACGCCTTATAAACCTCCCCAAGCTGTGCCAACTGCAGACCAAGGATTCAAACTCCCCAGACTCTGAGAAACATCTCCTTCAAACCCCACACAGACCATTTGACATTCCCGTCAGGAGATAGTGGAAGTGCAAGCTTGCTGCTTCATGTCAGCATTTGGTGGCCTCGGTGTTCTGGATTCAAGCAGTGTTGATAACAGTGAGATATCAGAGTTGTCTCAAGTTAATTTCCCTTCTGATAGAAGGTGTGAAGTATCCTGCTGATAGAAGGTGAGAAGCAACCTGATAGAAGGTGTGAAACACCTTGATAGGTGTGAAGCACCCTGCTGATAGAAGGTGTGAAGCATCCTGATAGAAGGTGAGAAGCACCCTGATAGAAGGTGTGAAGCACCCTGATAGAAGGTGAGAAAGATCCTGATAGAAGGTGAGAAGCATCCTGATAGAAGGTGTGAAGCACCCTGATAGAAGGTGTGAAGCACCCTGCTGATAGAAGGTGTGAAGCACCCTGCTGATAGAAGGTGTGAAGCACCCTGATAGAAGGTGTGGAGCATTCTGATAGAAGGTGTGAAGCACCCTGATAAAAGGTGTGAAGCACCCTGCTGATAGAAGGTGTGAAACATCCTTCCATGTGTACCTTTGCCATCAGTATGGATGTCTTCTTTTTTTTTTTAAGATTTGTTTATTTTATGTATGAGAGAACACTGTCGCTCTTTTCAGACACACCAGAAGAGGGCATCAGATCCCATTACAGATGGTTGTGAGCCACCATGTGGTTGCTAGGAATTGAACTCGGGTCCTCTAGAAGAGCAGTCAGTGCTCTTAATTACTGAACCATCTCTCCAGCTCACATGTCTGTCTTCTTTAATGAGGACCTACGAAGGTCTTTCAACCAGGCATGGTAGTACGCCTGTACACACCTGTAATCCCACAACCAGCATCTGGGAGGTGGATCTGGAGTTCAAGGTCATTCTCTGCTAATAGCAAGTTCAAGGTCAGGGTCGGCTAAAATGAACTCCCTCAGAAGAGTTTTAGAAAAGGTCTTTGGCCCATTTTTAAATCAAGTGTTTTCTTATTGTTGAGTTTCATTTTGGAAAATAGTTCTTTTCCAGGTGATTCTTTCACCACTGTTTCCTCAGTGATGGCTTGTCTTCTTATTCACGTGGCAGTTTCTCATAGAGAGCACTTTCAATTTTTTTCTTTTTTTTTTTTTTTTTTTTAAAGATTTATTTATTTATTTTATGTATATGAATACACTGTTGCTGTCTTCAGACACACCAGAAGAGGGCATCAGATCTCACTATAGATGGTTGTGAGCCACCATGTGGTTGCTGGGAATTGAACTCAGGACCTCTGGAAGAGCAATCAGTGCTCTTAACCACTGAGCCATCTCTCCAGCCCAGGACTTTCAATTTTAAGGAAGTCCAATTTACAAATTCTTTCTTTTACTGATGGCGCCCTTGGAATTATATCTACAGAGTCACCACCAAGTTCAAGTCATTTCTGGCTTTTGCTTGCTGTCTCTGGAAGTTTTATTACTTTCTTTTGTTTTACACTGAGAAGCCATTTTTGTTAAATTTTATGGTGGGTATAAGATCTGAACCTGTACTTACTTTTGGTGTCTGGTGGCCAGTGTCCCAGCACCATTTGACAAAGGTCTATCTTCCTCCACTGTCTTGGCTTTGCTATTTTTGGTTTTGGTACTGGTGGAAGAACTGAGATCCTTGTCCATGTATCTCTGAAATGTATCCTACCCCCTTTTATACCTTTAAGATTTTTTGAGTCAGGGCCTTGCTGAGTTGCCCAGGGTGGTTTTTCACTCACTCTGTAGCATAGGGAGAACTTTCTCTTGCATTGTTTCCTGCTTTGGCCTTCCAGGTCTGTTCCACCATGGCCTCCTTTTTGTCAAAGGTCACTTGGTTTATGTACAGGAGACTTCTGCTTCGCTGATCTAACAGGTTCTTCCCCCCCACCCCCATTATTCTTCATTGTCTTGGGTGCTATAGTTTATAGTAAGTCTTGAAGTCCTACTATAAGGCTCCAACTTTGTTCTTTTCCTTTTGTATTGTGTTGGCTATTCTGGGTTTACTGCTTGTCCATACCAACTTCAGAACCAACCTATCAATAACTTCAAATAATTGGTCAGTATTTAAATTTAGATTACATTGAATCTAAAGACCACTTGGCAAGAACTGTCATCTTAACATATTGAGTCTTCCTATCCATGAACATGGAATATCTCTCTATATGTTCAGTTTTTCCTTGACATACTTTTTAGGACGTATTTATTATGTATACAGCATTCTGCCTGCATGTATGTCTTCAGGCCAGAAGAGGGCACCAGATCACATTACAGATGGTTGTGAGCCACCATGAGGCTGCTGGGAGTTGAACTCAGGACCTCTGGAAGAGCAGACAATGCTCTTAACTTTTGAGCCATCCCTCCACACCCCCTTTCTTGCCATCTTTAATTGGTTTTGTAGTCTTCCTCGTGCAGAGTTAGTTCATTCTTTAAGACATATACATAAGCTTTTTATATGCTAATGTAAATGGTACTTTGTTTGAAAATTCAAATTCCTCAGCAGTCTTTGTGAATCTGATTTTTACAGTTTTGAAATCTCAGAGTTCTATTGTTCTCTAATCTCTGTGTCTTTTGTATTTTCACCCAAACACTGATGAAAGCATAAGATCAAGGAGAACCAAGGATTCGTCTAGAAGCTATCTCTTCAAAATTCAATTAGTTAAGTTTAAATCCTTCATTCAAAAACAGAAAATGAAATTTTCCTTGACTATTATCTATTGGTGACCCTATCATTCCATTTCTTTCCCTCCACTTTGCAAACATTGGTGTTTTCTTTTCTAGGAATTGCTGTCCTTCATTTGCCTCTGTACCCCTCCTCCAATCTCCTAATGGATGTAAATGTTCCCACTGTAAGCTCAGAAAACAACTCTAGGGGCTGGGGAGACCTGCTCCCTGTGCAAAGTGCTTGCTATGCAAGCAGAAGGACATGAGTTGGAGACACAGCAACTAGTTCAAAAGCCAGAGTTTGCAGCTCACACCTGTAATCCCAGTCTTAGGTGTGGGGGCAGGAGGGTGAGTACAAGGGAGGTTGCTGGCCAGTCAGTCCAGTCAGTTGGTGAGCTTCAGGTTCAACGAGAGACCTTGTCTTACTTCATGTGTGAGCAGAGACATTTGTACACACACACACACACACACACACACACACACACACACACGCACACACGCACACACACAGGCACATGCAGACAAACACACAGGCACACACAGGGGCACACACAGAGACACATGTAGACAGGCACATACACAAACATACAGGCACATCCAGACTGACACAAACACAGGCACACACACGGGTACATGCAGACAGGTGCGCACACACACATACACTCACATGCATACACACACAGAGTCACACACAGGGGCACAGATACATGCAAACAGACACACACAGTCATACACACAGGCACATGCAGACAGGCACACACAGGTACATGCAGACAGGCACACATACAAGTACAGGCAGACAGGTGCACACACAGGGGCACACACACATACACTCACGTGTATACACACACAGAGGCACACACAAGGGCACAGACACATACAGACAGGCACACACACAGGCCTACACACAGACACATGAAAACAGGCACACACAGGTACATGCAGACAGGCGCACACACAAGTACACATGCAGGCACACACAGGCGCACACACAGGGGCACACACACAGACATGCAGACAGGCACACACACAGGTACATGCAGACAGGCGCACACACAGGCATACACACAGCTGCTCACACAGGCACATGCACAGGCACACACACACACACTTAGAAAACTAAACTAACTTCTCATCTCTCCCTTGGTCTTCCTCTGTCTTCAGCTGCATCAGGTCAGAGTTTCCACCATGCCTGCTATACAACCACCGGATTTTTAAAACTCGGTGACTGAGCAACTTTTCTTCCCTTACTGCTGAGTTCAACTCTTCCTTGACCTCCAGACTCACCTTTGTTGTCCAACATGTGACTGCCCCTTTACCTGGTCCTAGGGCTGCCTGCCGGTCATTATTGATCATCTGATTGGATCATCACTGTCCCTTACTTTCTGCCCACATATCACCTACATCTCCCTCTTTCCCAGCATTGTCAGAAATGCTGCTCTCATTGGGTAAAGTACTGCCTGTACCGCGGCCCCTCCTTCCCCAGACATTCATCCTCATCTTTGTCCCATTGGTCTGGGTAGACTCCAGCTGCAGGAGGCAGCTGTCTTGTCCTGTTACATACATAGGCTCTTGTTTGGTTAAAAGGGATGTAGAGTCCGGAGACTTCTCAGGGGTTCAACCCTGGGAGATAGACACTTCTTATTTAATTATACTAAAAATGTTCATAGCTATGCAAAAAAGTAAATATTCATTAATTTTTTGTTTTGTTTTGTTTTCAAGACAGGGTCTCTCTGTATAGTCCTAGCTGTCCTGGAACTCACTCTGTAGACCAGGCTGGCCCTGAACTCCCAGAGATCCACAAAATTCTGCTTCCTGGGTGCTGGAATTAAAGGTGTGCACTACCACCACTCAGCTTCCTGGTAGTTATTTTTAAAAATCTGATTTTCATATTTTCATTTGCCTTAAGCCATATATAGCTTTATTAATTTCCCTATTACCCTGCTCATTCACCACACGGCATATCAGGAAGACTTGAAACTGTGTTAGAGATCCTGTCAGGCTCAGCCCGTGAGGAGGGTGGTGGAGAACATTGTCTTCTGGCTCTCTCCTGACAGCGGCCTTAGAGTCTTCAGCACGTCCATGACTCACTTCCTCATATGTAACACAAACACTACTTCGGTGCCAACCTGCTGTAAAGTGGGCGTGGGGTGAGAATGCTGGACACGAGGCTATTAGTTTTACTTCACGGATGGTTCTGATCAGAAGTGTTTATGAAACTGCACTCCTGTCTAGGGTCGGCTTGAATATCTTATATTATTTTTGGCTTTTCTGTGAACTCTATAGAGAACACGATGGAAAAACATTCCCAGTACAGCAGTCTGAGCTGCAGCATCCATAAAAGGCAACATGCTGGCCCACCAGGGTGAATGATTTCATAACCAACCTGTGAGCTGAGAGTCCACTCCACATCTGAAAGCACATTGGCACAGAAGGGAGAGAATTCCTTTCTTTTCTCTTCCTTTCACATTTCATCTCTTAGATTCTTTTTCAGGACTTGTAGCTGAAAGGCCTTTTCTCCTCTACAGGAAGATGACTGTTCCTAAGAGAAGCCTTCACAGCCAAGAGTCATACTGTGTAATGTAGAAATCCCACAACAGTTAGATAATCTGCAGAGGATTAGCTGAACGTCTGCTGTGCCGGAAGTGTGCTAAACACCGAGTCTCACAGAAATGGACACAGAGTCAAAGTGCAAGCTGTTTACGTGAGTCTCAGGAAGTCTGCAAGTGACAGAGGATCCGCTAACGGTAGCCGTAGTCACATACCCGCTGCTATGGGCAAAGGGTACCCGATGCTCATGGGGGGGGGGGCGGCGGCTAAGGATGTGTCTAGCGTGCTTGAGCCCCTGGGTCCAACTCCAGCACTTCATAAACTGCGAGTATAATCCTAGTGTAATCCCAGGTGGAGGCAGGAGAACCAGCGGTTCAAAGTCATTCTGAACTACATGAAAGTTTGAGAATTATGACACCCTGGGCTGGAGAGATGGCTCAGCCGTTAAAGGCTAGGCTCACAACCAAAAAATATGACACCCTGTTTCAAAGCACAAAAATAAAAAAAAATAAAATCAACTCAATCCCACTAGAGAACTCTGAGAACCACGTCTGGAGCAAAGCCAAGGCCGGGGAACTGAACGGGTGAGTATTCGCCTGTCAATCCTCATCCATCTGAGGTTCAAGATGCTCCTAGAATAACCTTCGCAGTCCATCTGAATTCCCCCCACACAGGTCCAGTGTGTTCCAAAGACACAAAAAAGCTTTCAAGTGGTGCTTTCAGATCTGCTGTATGTTGAAGTGGATGCCATGGGGCTTAGGAGCCGGGCACAGAAGGCACTTGTGTAGGAAGACATTAAGAATCAAGTCTCCATGGCTACCTCTAGCTGAGGGAGCCCGCAGTGGCACCCTTCCATTGATTTGTCTCAGAAGTTATTGGAGTGGGCAAGGAGTACAAGCAAGAGTGGCAAAATCTTGTTCTAATAGGGGTGACAAGTCAAAAGGCCTGGGCTCAAACCTGAGGTATGCTGAGGTGTACATGCGCAGTGACCACGTCTGCAGCATCAGGCTTTGACTGCTCACCAGTTGACACATGTGACTGCTGGGAGTGGACAGGAAACACCCCGCCTTCTGCAGCTGACTCCCTGAAGTATTTAGTCGGTCCCCAGAGAGAAAACCCTTGTACAGGGTTAAATATTAAACTGGGGTAGGGGACTTCCACCTGCTCCTCTGAGAGGGAAGCCTCACTAAAATGAGCAGAGGGGGCCTGGTGGAAGGGTCAGAGGGCAAAACAGATTCAGAACAGGAAGCATCTCAGGCTCCCCCAGAAGTGTGTTCTCCGATGAGGCAGTGTGACTCAGGCTGGTACGAGGGATGCCAAGACTGGCCTACGCCCAGCAGCCTGCGGGGAGGGGCAGCTAAGATCCAGCTGGCTATGGACTGATCTGGTCCCTAGAGCAGTTAAGGCTGAGCTGTGGAAAACGGGATGTTCAGGGTGTTCAGGCTATCCGCTGCTGGGTGCTGGGGCAGGTGTTGTGGGACAGATTTTTCTTGGGGTGGCGTGCGCGCACGCACACGCACATACACGCATGCCAACTCATACCAGGGGAGGGGAGTTGGTTACAGGGAGCAGGGATGACTCCGAAGCAGCTGCATCAGCAGAAAGCCTAACTCAAGTGAAACCCCTGAAAACTGAATCCCTAGACGCCTCCCTGATTGCTTCTAGCAGGTAGATCATCCCGAGTCCAAACTTCTCTCTCTGCACGTTGGCTAGACAGTCTCTGCCCATGGCAACTGTTTATTTTTTGTGTTTTACTGATGGGGAGGGCCCTCATGATTTCTCCCTTTCCTTTCAACCCTTTTGCTTACCTTCTGAGGCTGCCGCCTCCTCTTTCCTGGAGAGAATGCCGCAATTCAGAGGACCTGCATATCAACAGGTAGAGATGACTTTTCCACATAACGTTTTTTTTCGGGGGCTGGTTCTGGATTTAGGGTGTTCTCTGGGCTTTAGGGTGTTCTCCATATCCCTTGAACCTCTCCTTGGTCTTACTGCTGCCTTTTTACAATTCCTCCATCTGTTCCCAGAACGATCTTGTCTATAACACAGTGACTGTCCCATCATTTGGCTCAGGAGCTCAAGACCACATTCTCAGCACAAAGGTTTATTAGCCCCAGAGGGAGAGAGGGCAGGGAAACAGACAAAGATGACAGGAGACAGAAGGGGACGGGAATAAGGGAGAGGGAGGAGGAGTTTTTGTCCAGGGGGAGGGAGGGTCAAAGGACTGCCTCTGGATAGAGAGGAGGTAGACACAGCCCCTAGGAAAACGGTGGTTTATAAAGGTAAAAGGGGGAAAACGTCGTAGGATGAAGTGTTTAATTTTAATTGGGCAAGTTAATTTGGAAAGGGCCTTTTGACTGCTAGACTTCAATACTTTGATGGCTGGACCTTGGTGGTCAGCCTCAAGAGGAAGAAGTGGCCCAATAAGGGAATAGACCTTGGGCGCTAGTTTTAGGGGTGTAATCTAATGGTTTTTAGCAAGGCAGAGGGAGTGAGGGAAAAGGGCAGGGCCTGCCAGAGCCATGTTTGATGATTGGGCTGGCTGGAGTCCCTTCAGTTCTCTTTGGGGAGTCCTGGGATATTAGGAAGGTTGTGATAAAAAAAAGGTCATGACAAATGTCTCCTCCCTGGTTTCAGATAAGTTCATTCCTCTATTTCCAGGAAGGCAAGGCCGTGGTGAACACAGGTGGTGCCTGGAGAACTTTCCTGTCAAGGATGTCACCTCTGACCTCACACTTCCCTTTCAGACTCACTATGCACTGCACTGGGTCCAGCACGGTGCTTTCCTGTACTCTTGCTGTGGGGAGTTCCCACTGCTGGGGAGGGCCTTCTCCTCAACATTTGCTTAGGCCGCCTAGCATTGAAACAAAAGTACTTTGTTACTCTGTGAAGCTGTTGAAAAGATACATGAAGGCTCAACAAGTATCTGCGGCTGGGATGTAGCTTCTTTGTTAACATGTATGAGGCCCTGGGTTACAAATCCCAGCCCTTGGGAGGTGTAGGTTGAGGATTACCCTCAAGGTTATCTTTAGTGGGACAGCCCGAGCTAACGAAGTAATTCAATTTATGTTATCTGAAACATACAGCATACTGAATTTTTAGACTGAAATGCTCGGAGAATGTTTGGTGACAAAGCACGTTAAAGTGCAATGTTGCCATCTCATCCAAACTCAAAGGATAAGAACCCAAAAGCTGTTATTGTCCACGCCCTCTGACTTCCCATACTGTCTTCATGGATGAGTGTGAGGCATACGTGTGGTATGTGGGCCCTGGGGCATGTGAGGTCCAGACCTTGGCAAATGATACTCTTACACTGTTTAAAAAGGAAAGCAAGGTTTCGGTTGCTCCTAGTGCTCTGCAGTACCCCCCCATACCCACCCCCGCCCTCATCGCCCTCCTCCCCATCCTCTTAGCCCCTTCCCCACTCCTCCCCAACCCCCCATTCCTCACCCCCACTCTCATCTCCCTCTCCCCCATCCCCCACCTTCCCACCCCACCCCCTCCCATTCAGAGAGATACATGCAGGAAGCAATCTCAGCCATCCAGAAGCCAGCCAGGGAGGCGGAAGAACTATTTGACTTCTGAACATTTTCAATTTCATTTTAATTGCATGTTTATAGGTTATTGGGAAATTAAAAATTGTATGTTCTTGTTACAGCAGGCACTCACAGAAAAGGGAGAGAAAGAATCGGCTACACCAAAGACAGAGAAAAAGATCAAGGAAAGGAAATTTCATAAAAAAAAAAAAAAAGAGAAGCCACAGGAAAGGGACAGGTTTACTTCCCCCCTCCCCTACCCCCACCCCCCAAAATCGAGTTGTAAGAAATGGGAAAGGGGAGACCCTTGGTCCTGTGAAGGCTCGATGCCCCAGTGTAGAGGAATGCTAGGACAGTGAGGTGGGAGTGGGTGGGTGGATGGGGAGGACCCTCATAAAAGCAGGGAAAGGGGTGATGGGATAGGAGGTTTGCAGAGGGGAAACTGGGAAAGGGGATAACATTTGAAATGTAAATAAAGAAAATACCCAATTTTAAAACAAAAAAAAAAAAAAAATGGGAGCGTTCCCTAGTATGGCTGTTGCTGGCATTCACGTTACAAGAGTTTGAATAATGTCAATGGTTTGTATACGCTCTGCCCAGGGAGTGGCACTATTTGGAGGTGTGGCCCTGTTGGGGTAGGTGTGTCATTGTGAGTGTGGGCTTTAAGACCCTCATCCTAGCTGCCTGGAAGCCAGTATTCTGCTAGCAGCCTTCAGATGAAGATGTAGAACTCTCAGCTCCTCCAGCTCCATGCCTGCCTGGATGCTGCCATGTTCCCGCCTTGATGATAATGGACTGAACCTCTGAACCTGTAAACCAGCCTTAATTAAATGTTGTCCTTATAAGTGTTGCCTTGGTCATGGTGTCTATTCACAGCACTAAAACCCTAACTAAGACAGTGACTCTTTGTAGTTTCCACCAACAGTATAGCTTGATAATGTCACTAGAGAGGGAAAGATGGGGCTCCATGACCAGCTCATCTACAGAGACTACTTGGTAAATTCCAGGCCAGTGAGAGATCCTGTCAAAAACAACAAACAAACAAACAAAAACCAGGGCTGGAGAGATGGCTCAGTGGTTAAAAGCACCGATTGCTCTTCCAGAGGTCCTGAGTTTAATTCCCAGCAACCACATGGTGGCTCACAACCATCTGTAATGGGATCTGATGCCCTCTTCTGGTGTGTCTGAAGACAGCTACAGTGTACTCATATAAATAAAAAATAAATAAAGTTTTAGAAACAGGATCTTTATTAAAAAAAAAAAAAAAAAAAAAAACAAATCCAAGGTTGTCCTCTGGCCTCCACATGCATATATATCTATGTACACACACACACACACTCACTCATACACACATTCACACACACTCACATACACTCACACACACACATACACTCACATACCCTCCAATATATCAGTTTTGACAAAAACACTCCCCTTGAATCTGACAAAAGGTACTTAATAGTTTGTTTATATGTGAGGGTTCCTTTCTTTTCATTTTACTGAGAACTCTATTTCCACAAACTCCCACGCTTCTAAAAACAGGAGCTATTTTAAAAATTAGGTTAGGAGTATTTTCCCCTTTCTTTAAATCTTTAAGAAATGGACATAGAAGTAGGTTATGCCCTACTTCTGGAAAAGGGTTGCTAGCTAAGGAACACATAACAGGGACAGCCGAGAAACGCATCCTTCTCTCTGTTCTGAAATATTGGCACTAGCAAAGCTGAAAATGTCCACACACAGGACTTTGTCTCTTGTAGAGGAGAAAGATGTGGGTTTGTATATTTCAAAACTAAAGAGAAGCTCATGACAAAAGGAAAGAAAAGGTCCTTGGGGGGAAAAAACCACATACACACAGAGCACACTAGGGTGGATTTACAAATGGCAAATGTCCCTTGATGATACAGGAACAGTAGAAAGACAGTCCAATAAGAAAGTCTGGAGTTCTGGGTATGGAGCCCAGGCCCCTGTGAGTGCTAGGCAAGGACCCTACCAACTGAGTGGACCCCCAGACCCAGGCCAAGTTTCAAAAGTTACTTTCTGATATTTCATTGTAGGTAGGAGAGCAAAAGAACAGATGTCTCATTCTTGTCTCATGATTGGTCTCTCTTCAGACAGGAACTTATGGTAGCCCTAAATTCAGATGTAGCCCTGCTCACAGATTCCAAAAAGAGCTTTTTAGTTCTGGATGCAGGTCCTAGCATCTAGAAAGCAAATTTGGGTAAAAATATATTTCTTTCCTCCTTTTTAATTTTTTTTTTTTGAGACAAGATTTGTGTGTGTGTGTGTGTGTCTAACCCTGGCTGTCCTTGAACGTGATCACTCCGTAGACCAGGCTGGCCTCAAACTCACAGAGATCCTTCTGCCTCTCCCTCCTGAATTAAAGGTATGTGCCACCACCACTCAGTCTCTTCTCTTGTCTTTTTCTGTTTCTCCATTCTCTTGAGTTCTAGCCCCTGGGTCATTCCAACCCTAACAACAGCAGAAGCTAGTAGGTGTCTGACACCCTGAGGAAAAGGGCCTTTCTCCTAAGCTGTGACTTCTAGCTCACGGGCAGGGTTCTGAGAGGTATACACGAGGGCATGGCAATGAATGCTCCAGCTTCCTAAACAGCAAACCGGCAAACAACGCAAACAGGAACGTGCAAAACTCACACAGGTTTGCACACCCCCACATGTGCAGAAGAAAAAGCACTTGGGGGGGGGGAGTTCATCAACTGCTAGGCTCACATCCAAGATACGCAGTCAGGGTTCTGACCTAAACACCCACATCTTGCACCAGCTACCAATTAACACAAAAAAAGAGAGGATGGATCTGAATCTGCTGCACACTTTCGAAA
Organism: Arvicanthis niloticus; assembly: GCF_011762505.2. Lineage (NCBI taxonomy): Eukaryota > Metazoa > Chordata > Mammalia > Rodentia > Muridae > Arvicanthis > Arvicanthis niloticus. The sequence goes on from NC_047660.1 coordinate 2,636,258, forward strand.
TGGGTTTGCTACACACCTGGCATGTGTGAGCTGAGTTCGGTCCTCAGAAAGAACCACATATAATTTAGCTAGGTGCGGCGGGGTTCACTCCTGTGAACCTAGCACTTGGGAGGCTGAGGAAGAAGCAGGAATTCAAGGACAATTTCAACCATATGAGACTCTGTCTCAAACAACAACAACGTAAAACAAAGGCATAGCCTGAACCCAGCTGGATTATTTTTATACTAGAACATAAGCAGAAAAATTCCCCGTGGCACTTAAAGAGGGCCCAGTGTCTTCTAATTAAAGTCCAGATTACAGCCTAAAGTGACCCAGCATACATGTACCGGGAAGATCCAAACCAGTACAGCAAGATACAGTACTGATGAGACACAGCTGTTAGGCACAGACACAGGATTAACAGGAAAACCTTTAAAGGGCTTGATGTGAAAATGTGCTGAAGACAAGAGGAGGTGAAGATCCTGGAAAGGAAAAGAAAATGTTCATCAAAGGACTAGTTAGCAGCGAGGCCCAGTTACAGAAGACAATACCTACACAACTCACTGAACATGGAGAGGTCAAGCTGGTGCCTATGGAGAGCCTTCACCCCTATGTTCTAGAGTCTTGGTGCAGGACCCTTTAATTTAAAGTCTGTCCTGCCTGTAAGATAAGTTACCTTAGGGCAATGGTGGCACAGAGCTTATGGGTAACCGGCCAATATCAGATTTGACTTAAGACCCACTCTACAAGATGTAACCCATATCTGACACTGCTTCGGTGTCCAAGAACCAAGGACCTTGGATAAAACCAAATACTGCTAATCTAAAAAAAAAAAAAAAAAAAAAAAATGAAGTAGTGATAAAATGACTCCCAATGCTATTCAGCTGTACTCATAGATCAGTACCTAGCTCGCCATCACCAGAGAAGCTTCTTCCTGCAGCAGATGGGGACAAATATAGAGCTCCACAGCCAGACATTACGAATAGAGAAAGAGTGAATGAGAGAGAAACACACATCTTGGAATACTCAACCCCTAAATGGGATGTTTCTATCAAATGTCTCCCCTTAGAGCTCAGAGAATCCTGGGGAAGAGGAGACAGAGTGTAAGATCCAGAGGAGATGGAGGACACCAGGAGAACAAGAACACGGTCCTCTGAATGGACATAAGCAAAGCTCATGATGAACTCACAGTCTGAATGGGCATGCGCAGGTCTGCACTGATCACAGAGTCTGAATGGGCATGCGCAGGTCTGCACTGATCACAGAGTCTGAATGGGCATGCGCAGGTCTGCACTGATCACAGAGTCTGAATGGGCATGCGCAGGTCTGCACTGATCACAAAGTCTGAATGGGCATGCGCAGGTCTGCACTGATCTGCACCAGGTCTTCTGTATGTATAGTATGGCTTCCAGTTTAGTCATTTTATGGGACTAATAAGTGTGCAAACTAGTGGGTCTCTAACTCTTGTGCCTTGTCTTGGGTCTTGTCCAACTTTGGTGTGATAGTTTTTGTTTTGTCTTATAATACTATATTTGGTTATATTTTTTTAGTTATATTTTATTTTCTCTTAGAAGGCTGTTCTTTTCCAATGACAGACAGAAAGGGAGTGGATCTGGATGGGAGAAGCGAGGGGAGGAGTAGAGGGAAGGGAAACCATAACCAAGATATATTTTCTTTCCAACCTTCCTGTTTTGTTGGGAGGTGGTGAGAGACAGGGTTTTCTCTGTGTAGCCCTGGCTGTTCTGGAACTCACTGTGTAGACTCAAACTCAGAAACTGGCCTGTCTCTGTCTTCCAAGTGCTGGGATTAAAGGCATGTGCCACCAACTAGGCAAAAAGACTCTATTTTCCATAAAAAAGAAAGAAAGAAAAGTCAGCAGGTAAAAAGGCATGAGAACATGAGTTTGGATCTCCAAAAGCCACCTTAAACTAGCATCCGCCTTAAACCAGTATGGCAGCTCCTGTCTTCAATCCCAGCACTCCCATGGCAAGGTGGGAAGTGGAGGCAGGATAATCCTGGAACACTGGGGACAACAAGCTTGGAATACACGTCTGAGAACAAGAGACCCTGTCTCAAAACAAGCTGCAAGACAAGGAGCAACACCTGAGGTTGGCCTCTGACTTCCACATGTACTCTGTAGCACATGTGCCTGCACTCACATATAAACACCACAAACATGCACTTACACATATAAACACACACACACACACACACACAGATTTAAAAGGGGACAAGATTAAGGCTCTTTTGACTCGAGTTTGATCCTCAGAATCCATGTAAAAGTGGAAGGACAGACTCAGCTCCATAAAATTGTCTCCTAGCTGCACATGCATGCCATGAGACAATGAGCACATACAGTTTGTTCATTTTGGGGGGAAAAAGTTAGTTGGGTTTTGATACATATTTTGCTACAATTTGTTTTGTTTTGTTTTTTGTTTTTTTTTGTTTGTTTGTTTGTTTTGAGACTGGGTCTCACACATTCTTGATTGGCCTCAAACTCATATGTAGTCAAGGTGCCTTAGTTAATGTCCTATCGCTATGGAGAGACACCATGGCCAAGGCAGCTTATAAGAGAAAGCATTTAACTGGGGGCTTGCTTACAGTTAGTGCATGACCATCATGGTGGGCATTCTGACGACTGTTGGGCATAGTCCTAGAGCAGTAGCTGAGAGCTTATTATATCTGCTCAATTAGGCAGAGAAAAAGAGACTGTTTCAGGCTTTTGAAACCTCAGTGACATACTTCCTTCAACAACACCACACATCCTAATGCTTCTCAATCCAGTTCTACCAACTAGAGTCTAACCACCCAAACACATAAGCCTATGGAGACCATTTTCCTTCAAACCTTCACACAAGGGTAACCATGAGCTCTTCTTGATCCCTGCTTCCACCATCTAAGAACTGGGATTATAAACTTGTATGCTACCACACTTGGTTTATTCGGTGCTGAGGTTGGAACCCAGGACCACATCCCTATCCCCTGGATATGTGTTGCTTTTAATATGTATGGCCACCTGTTTTTGCATGTCCTATAAACTAAAACTGGTTTTTATATTATAAAATTTCTAGGGAAAAAAAATCTCTATTTTAAAAGAATAAAAAGGATATGCAACTATGCCGAGTGAAAATTACATAATTTCCATGACTATAAATAAAGTTTTATTGGAACACAACTATGTTTATAATTTATATACTGCCCATGGTTCCTTAGGACATGGCAGAGTTCAGTGGTGGCAACAGAGACTGTATGATCCACAAAGCCTAAAATACTTACTGCCTAGTCCTTCATTAAAAAAAAAAAACAAAACAAAACAAACAAAAAAAAAACCTTACTGACCCTTGCTCTAACTTTAAGAAAAACTGAACCATTATTGCCTAAATGTTTCAGCAAAATCAAGTCTAGGACTATGGCTATGGAATGGAATTTTCTATGAATTGTATGCTATCATATACTAGGTCTTGTTCAAATCCTATGGAGAATTTTTGAATTTCTGTTTTAGCATGTAATTTATGTTTATCTATCTATCTATCTATCTATCTATCTATCTATCTATCTATTTATCTATCTATCTATTGCCATTCTAATTCCATGAGCATACCCATTCATATTTCTTATACATATTCATCTATATTCTTCTCCTTCTCCCTTTCTTTTCTTTCTCTCTCCTATCAAGCTTTGTCTAGACCTATTAAGAATTTTGTCTTTGAAAGTTTTCCCCAGTGTGGCACATAAAGAGAGTAGCTAGGGATATATATGTGGCCAAAAGATCAAGAATAGAGAAGTAACATATAAAAGCTATACGCATCAAAGTGATAAAATAGATCACAAATAGCAATGGTGGAGAGAATTTGGCAATATTCTCATTTTACAGCCAATACAGTTTTGTTGGAGAGTTAGTGTCTGTTATACTTAATCTCAGCTGTCAAACTGGAGTGAGTATTCCAGTCTGACCTAAGTGAGGAGCCTCTGGGCATGTGTGTGAGAGAGGAACAAGATGAGGTTACTCGAAGTAGGAAGACCTGCCCAGTAGGGTCCCAGACTGAGTAAAAGGCAACAGTAAGAAAGAGATGAGCACAAGCAAGCAACCATTGCTCTCTGATCCTGACTGACTGCTCCTGCTAGTGATGCTGCCCATTATGGACCCCTGCTGGTAATTTCTTCACTATGGTGGACCCTATGTCCTTGAACTGTAAGCTAAAGAAAACCCTTCATCCCTTAAGTTGTTCCTCATCAGACATCTTTGCTCAGCAATGATGAAAGTAATTAATGAGTATTAGGAGTGTGCAGAGGAATTTTAATCCAGCAACATGGATCACATCCAAAGACCTTCTAGGTCTGTATGATCCAGACAGAATGCAGACATGCCCTGTATTACAGTATGATCTGGCTGGAATACAGACATGCCATTAGTACACACCTTTAATCCCAAACAATGTTGGTAAAGTTAATCTGTATGAAGGAAGCAGCTATGTTTGAAAGTGACATCTAACTGAGGGGCAGACAAAGTGATGAATCAGGGAAAGATTTGACAGAATGAGTCAGAGATAGGATATGTTTGAGAGGCCAAACCTACCCCATCTTGGGACTGGCCTCCATCTTAAAAAAAAAAAAAAAGAAAAAAAAAAAAGAAAGAAAAAGAAAAGAAAAGCCTGAGAACCTGATCTGTAGCAGAACCCACATACCAGGAAGGACCCTACAGCTTGTCCTTGGCCAGAGTTACTCCTTAGCTACTTCCTAGCAACAATTAAACAAAGATTAGCCTGATTGTTTCAGATGTACTTTCAGACTCTTTGTGATTGTATACGGTCTTGCTTCAGAGAACCCACCTGTTGGCTGACAGTCATTTATTAGATGCCTGCTAGTCTGGACACCCCCCCCCCCCACACACACACACACTACCATCACCACCTCACTTGCTCCTATTTTCCTATAAAATCTTGTCCTGCTGAGGGGTCAAAGATACTGCACCTTCCCTTCTTGTCCTGCTATGTCAGGGTTGGGTGAGAGCCCAAGGCCAAGCTTGTAATAAAGAGATCCTAATGCTATTACATGGGAAACAGCTCCTTGGTGGTCTTTTGGGGTTCACAAATACTTCCTGGCACAACATGCTCAACTCATAAGAACAGACAGGAAAGAGACTGTTTAAGAGCATCACAGAGAGAGTCAGGGTTGGATTAGTTCAGTCAGTGCAGTTGAGAGTTCATTCAGTTTGTGCAGTTTATGCAGTGCAGGTCAGCAGAGGCAGCTGAGGCCAGAGAATGAGAAGGAGCCAGAAGATGAGAACAAATTGCCAGACTTAGTTTGAGGCCAAGCAGAGCAATTCAGTCAGAAGCTGAGAGGAGCCAGGTTGAATCAGTCAGCTTGAAGAAGAGTTTGAGCCAAAACAGCTAAGTTGAACCAGCCAGTCAGAGTTCAGGAAGAACTAGAAAGTGTGAGCTTATTCAGCAGTATGTCTCCCAGATGACACTTGCCTCTGGCAGATAAACGTTACTTTTACAGAAGTATGTTCATCTTCGTTCAGAAATTTCACATGCCCCATCCAGTTAAACAAGAAAATTGGAGTTTTTCTATTAGACTTCTGTCTTTTTCTTTTTCCTCCCCAATATTGTGGAGCCAGGGTTGCCATTCTCTGTCACTGTGCTATGTTCATCCATCCCAGAATACCTTTTAAAACCATTGTGTGCATACCTGGAATCCCAACACCTGGGCAGAGAAAGGAAGGAGAATCAAGAAATTCCAGGCTATGCACAGCTACATAGCAAATTTGAGACCAGACTAAGTTCCATTAGATACTATCTCCAATCATGCCAGCTAAGAAAAAAAAGCCTGTTTACTTCTTGGCACAGAGAGTGAAATTCTCTTTTGCATATGAAAGCACCCAACAGTTGGATATTATCTTTTTTAAAGCCTGCTCATCAAAGACATATGAAAAGGCAAAGGGAGTGTCAAGGAACAGAGACCGGATTTGGCACAGTAGAACCCTGTGGCATATGTAGCGTTAATTGTAGTAAGGTCTGTCTGAAAAGTTCCATCTTAACATATACACATACACACATATACAAATACAAATACATATACATATGTTATATGTAGCTTTAATTGTAGTAAGGTCTGTCTGAAAAGTACCATCTTAACATATACACATACACACATATACAAATACATATACATATGTTATATGTAGCTTTAATTGTAGTAAGGTCTGTGTGAAAAGTACCATCTTAATATATACACATACACACATATACATATACATATGTTATATGTAGCTTTAATTGTAGTAAGGTCTGTGTGAAAAGCACCATCAGAAGATATACATATATATATCCATGTTATATGTAGCTTTAATTGTAGTAAGGTCTGTATAAAAAGCACCATCTCTTTTTTTATAGTCCTTGAGCTCTTTATTAAGATCATACACTACACAGAATTTTAGCTTCTATACAGTTGGCTTACATCTTTAAAATTGTAGGTATACGTTTTCTTTTTTTTTCTTTTTTTAATTTTTTAAAAAAATATTATTAAGTTTATTTGATGTTGGCCATCTGCTGCTGAGCGTAGGGCCTGCTCTTAAGTGTGATTTATATGCCCAGTTATACTTCATTGGGTAAAATTTATTTATTTATTTATTTATTTCTTAATATTTTATTTACATTTAAGATGCCATCCCCTTTCCCCATTTCCCCTCCCTAGAAAACCCCTGTCCCATGCCTTCCTTTCCTTTTTGCTTTTAAACATTTTTTTTAAAATGTTAAGCAAAGGATTTATAAGTTTGGTAATGCTCAATCAGAGGCGTAACCCAATACCCAACCTAGATATAAAAACCATCTTTGACTGGTGGAGACCGGTGAACATCTGCCTCCATGCCCCCTCTCTCTTTCTCTCTCATCACCTAGTTTCTCCTCTCTTCATCTTCTCTCCTTACTCCATCTCTTCTTCTCAATACTCCTTCCCACTTAGCTCCTCCTACATATCACTCATCCTGTTAAAGTTAAACTTTTCTCTTAAAATACAATTAGAGCATACTTATTCCTAATTGTACCAGTGAGGTTCAAGATAGTCCTAATACCCAGTCCATCATTTTGCTGACTAACCAGAACCTCTGTCATCTCTTCTAACTAAAACACTTACTTTTGATCCTGGCTTGCTTTTTTTTTTTTTTTTTTTTTTTTTTTTTTTTTTTTTGCTTTAGAATGAATGTCAGCTGAAAACCACCTACTCAGATCTTTTCTCTCAAAGTAAATAGCCAGGATTGGCTATGAGACTATAGGTCTTCAACCCCATCAGAAATCCAGAATGACTGAGTTAACTGAAAATTTGGGAAGCACTAAACATAGCTTCTAAAACTTAGCCAATTAATAGAGACCGCTGAACACCTGAAAAGCCCCTATACTACCGAACGTTGGAGCATCAAATCTTCAACCTTCTGGCCCAGAATCATCTGACAGACCTTAGTGATGCAGGATTATTAAGGGCTGATTACTCTGTCTAGGCAGATATAATCAGTCGACTATTCTGCAAGTGTGTCCTTTTCTGGACAGTAATTTGTCTGTAGATGGAAAGAGGCAATTCTTGCCTAGTGGCTGCCTCACCACACAACTGGTGTAACTCCGAGGATGCTCAATTTCTTCTTAGAATCCACGACAGGAAGCTGTCAGGAGCAGACAGATCTCTAATTAGAATGGACATTAATATATAAATATTTGTAGCGTCAATTCTATGGACTTCTGATGTTTTGAAAACCAACTTAAGCACCATCTTAATATATACATATACTACATATACGTATACATATACATCATATACACATATGCATACACATGCACATATATCATATATATACATATACATCATGCATATACATATACAGTGTTATATATAGCTTTAATTGTAGTAAGGTCTGTGTGAAAAGCACCATCGTAACCATTTTAACTATGTAGATTAATAGTGTTAATTACATTCACCTTTTCCTCGTTTTGTTTTGTTTGAGAAAGGGTTTCACACAGATGACACCAAACAAAACCTCACTCTGTAGCTGAGGATATCTTTGAATTTCTGATCCTCCTTCACTTTCCAAGTGCTGGGATTATAAGTGTGCACAACCACACTCATACTGTTATACAGCCGTTGTCACTGTGTGCCTACACAGTATAGTTCTATGCATCTTGTTGTGGACTCATTGAATGAGTGGTTGAGTCTTCATTCTTCCCTCCCATGCCTGTAACCACTACCCTTCTTTCTGTTTCTTTAAAGCTGACTGCTCCGGGCATCTGTCTTCTAAAGTGCAATCATATGAAATTTATAATTTTGCAAACAGCTGATGTCATCCAGTAAGTTACTCCATATTGAAACATATGTCAACATTTCCTTTTTTGTTATGGCTGAATAATAGTATATGACTTCTGTTTGTCATGCACCTGTCAATGGAAACTTAGGTTGTTTCTGCCAGTTGGCTATTGTGACCAGTGCTGCTGTTAGTGTGGGATACAAATATCTCTTCTAGAGCTTGCCCTTAATTCTTTGGAGATTCTACCCATCTGTCTGTCTGTCTGTCTGTCTGTCTGTCTATCTATCTATCTATCTATCGCTCTATCTATCAATCTATCTGTCTATCTTCTGGAGTGAAATTGACAGATCACGTGTATATGGGTGTTTTGCCTTACTGTGTATCTTGTATGTGTCCGATGTCTAAGGAGACCAGAAAAGGCTGTTGGATCCCTTGGAACAGATAGTTGTTAGCTGCTATGTCAATACTGGGAATTAAACACAGGTCCCCTGGAAGAACAGCCAGTGCTTATAACTGCTGAATTGTCTCTGCAGCTTCAGTAATTCTACTCTTGACTTTCTGAGGAACCTGCATACTGTTTTCTACAGGGCTGCACCATTTTTTAAATTCCGACTAACAACAATTCTCTCTCTCTCTCTCTCTCTCTCTCTCTCTCTCTCTCTCTCTTTCTCTCTGTGTGTGTGTGTGTGTGTGTGTGTGTGTGTGTGTGTGTTCTGTTATAGTAGCTATTTTAATGGATGAAGACCTTTAAAATAGTTCTATGTCATGGCTGGGGTTGATACACACACACACATTATCTCTATCATCTATCATTATCTATCTATCTATTTATCTATCTATCTACCTATCAATCAATCAGTCTATCTATCTATTTTCTGATGTGGTTTTACTGGACAAATATTTACAGTTCCTCTGGCTTCTCTATTACACCTGTTCTCATCCTGGCCAGCTATGTGGTCATGGTTAGAACACGGTAACAAAGCCCTTTGGTTTTGTTATTCATTGATTCTCCATAAGTTTCCTCTCATTGTCTCTCTCTCTCTCTCTCTCTCTCTCTCTCTCTCTCTCTCTCTCTCTCTCTCTCCTCTCTTATTTGGTTACCAGCCTGTCCATGTTTGTGCTTGGGTGACATCCCAGATCCCAGCTCTGTGGCTTTATTGGTCACATCTATCCTAAGAGTTTGCTGTCTATACACAACCCATTCCTATTCTGTCAAGGTCTTTGCTGCATACTTGTCCATTTTCCTATTTGTCTGAAAACAAGGACTAGTCTTATCGACACTCATTGGTGATGCCGTTTCTGTATCTGGCTGAGTTAAAGCTGGTTCTGTAGGTCCTGTCTGTCAATCATTAGACTGCATCCTTACTGGCTGGTAAATAGTTACTGCCTTAGAACTCTGATGGACTCCCCGACACTTGGAGATTGCTCTCTCAGGATCTGTCCAGACGCAGTGTGTATAGGGTTAATGGTTGATGGAGGAAGGGGCTTCAGACTTAAAACGGATCCCTCGCTCTTGACACTCTTAATGCTTTGTGAAAAAAAATTTTTTTTTCCCTTTCACAGTGATCTCTGCAAGTGACTAGGCATTCTTGAATCATCACCTTTCAGGCTTTGGAACTGTTTCCCAGAAGAGGAGAGACCTGCCTTAGCTGCCTCCAGGGGAAGACTGAGGGAGCCAGGCCAGCTGCGCTCATGAGGGTTCTCCTTGGCCACGCCCCTCTTCGGTTATTCTGCTAACGTTCTTCCAGGGCTCAAGCTTGGAAAAAGGCTTTGAGATTACTATTGTTCTGCCATGAGAATAATATGTTTTAAAGGGGCTTTGTCAAAGTCCTCCCACCTCAATTCTAATTCATTAACTCAGTATTTTTTATTCTTTTTTTTACTGCATTCTCTAGAAAAGCTATGCAAGGTTTACTAGGTCTGTCTTATCCATAGGAAACTAGGTTGGGGCTGTTTCAATCAGACAATATTTATTTTAAGTCATTAAAACTGCCACCAAATATCTGCTTTAATAGCTTCCTTGAGATCCTTGCCAACAAGGGGAATCGTTGAGGAGAAAGCTTTAGTTGCTTCTTATAAGTTATTCTCCACGAATGAAATGAGCCAATCCAAGCCAAACTAAAATGTATAAAGGAGGTTTACTGGGAAGCTGCTCTCTGGTGAGTTCACTGGTCCTAAGTAACAAGGCCAGGGAAGTTGCCATGGGGAGAGACACAGAGGGTGTGGGGAAGAGAAAGAGAGAGTGCGTGCACAAGCTTGCACGCAGTATGAAAGGCTGGAAAGTTCAGGGCAGAGGGCAGGATATGCCAGCCATGTCCTGTAGCAGGTAGGGACCGAGGTATGCTGGGAGAACCTGGAAGCCAGGTCCACTTTGGTATGTAATGTATGCACCTCAGCCATTTGTGCCGGGTCTGAATTCCAGCAGTTTCCTCTGACATCCCTGTGAATAATATCCTGTACCAACTTGACTGGGCCACACATTGCCACAATAACTGGTCACACATTATTTTAGGCAAATCTGTGAAAGTGTATTTGGAATAAGTTAGGGTGTGAGTAGCTGACTGAATAAAGCAGTTGGCCTTCCCAAGAGTAGGTCACCTGTTGTGTCTCAGCTGTAACTTAGATAGAAGAAACTGAGGAAGGGGGATGCTTTCTCTCTGCTCAGGCAGGAACGTTTGTTGTTTGTCCCCAATGACTGACTCCCACACCTCATCTTGGAACATGTACCACCTGCCCTTGGGCTTTGGGTTCTAGAACAGCACCATCAGCTTTGCAGGTCTCCAAGCCTGTAGCTGGCAGATTCTAGAACTTCTGTCTCCACACATAGGGGTCAATTCTACTATTTGTCCCATATGGTAATTCCCTATCTTGGTCCGGTGACTGATGCGCACCTGTAACCCCAGCACTTGGGAAGTGGAGGCAAGAGGGTCATGAGTTCAAGACCATCCTTAGCTTCTTACTGAGTTCACGGCCATTCTGGTATATATGAGATTCTGTGTCACAAAACTAAAATAATTTTTATTTTGGATTTTGTTTGTTGTTTTGAGACAGAGTCTCTTTATGTAACCCTGGCTATTCTGGAATTCCTGCTGTAGACCAGTCTGGCCTTGAACTTACGGAGATCCGCCTGCCTCTGCCTACCCAGTAGTGAGTTAAAAGGTGTGTGCCACCATGACCTGGTAACATTTTTGTTTCTTAGGCAAACCCAAGTACATCATCCAAATCCCTTTTTTAGCTTATCTAAGAAATACTGAATTAGTTAGGAATATATCTTGCTTTATGATGTTTGTACACTTTCACAAACTGTAACACACTTACAAGAATAATATGGGAATTTGTTTGATGAGGTAAATGCCCTCATATTTTATACAACAGCATGTTATAAAACAAGCTATCTTTAGGATGACTATAGATTCACTGTTTTTACATATGATCCTTAGGTAGTCAGATGGAATGTAGCAGTGACGATAACATCTTGTTGGCAGTTAATGGCATTAAAGACAATGTTACTCATCCTTCACTAACCCATCTGTCACACCCACAGGTCAGCTCTGGCTTTGCAGTGCACACTGTTATAAAGGGTATTGATGGTGTTCTGGGTGTTGTGCACAGGTCAAGAAATGAACTGAGCAAATAAAATCTGATGCTTGATGTTGCCCAATCTATATGTAATATGAACATGGTTTAAAAACAAGATCAGGACTGGTGAGATGGCTCAGCAGTTAAGAGCACTGCCTGCTCTTCCAGAGGTCCTGAGTTCAATTCCCAGCAACCACATGGTGGCTCACAATAATCTAAAATGAGATCTGATGCCCTCTTCTGGTGTGTCTGAAGACAGCTACAGTGTACTCATATACAATAAATAAATAAATAAATAAATAAATAAATAAATCTTTAAAAACAAGACCAATATTACGTATAACAGAGGTGAGAAGAGCAAAATTACATATGTAAAGGGAAACAAAGAAGTCGTGGTGAAGCTGCCTCCTTAGTCATGCCTGAGGAGTCTGGATGTGCTCTGTGCAAGGCAGCTTTGCCAACACTCTCTGGAAACCCTCAACAAATATCTAACAGCCGATCATATATTGTAGGACAGATACGCTGATGTTTCCTTTTCTCTGTCAAAAGTAGCCTTGAAAACATCTCTCTTTTGTTTAAAGATTCCTTTATTTAAAGTTGATTTAACAATGCTAGCCTTACGATCTGAATCCTTGCTTAGGCTGCAAGGCTAAGCACTGCAAGGGAATATAAATAAAAGTTAAAAATATGTTTCTGGGTTCCCTGAGGGACAAGCCTGACTGCATAGGGGTTGATGTCAAAAGTATCCCCTCTCCAGGAAAAAGACATCAGGATGGGTATGGCCCTCATGCCTCACTGGACAACGACAGGAGGACCGGAGCCATTACAAGGTTCCCTTTAATTACTGGAGGTCAGACCTCTATCCCCGCCTTGGCAAGATTAGAATCACCATGGCCCTTCTATACTTGGAGAAGGGAAGAAATGTCAGGGGCAGCCCTGCTTATACACTGAAGGCCTAAAATCAGTCATAAGCCTAAAATCAGCAATAGGCCTGACTTACATGCCTGTTAACACAAAGTCTTGGGTCTCTGTGGAAAAACACTGAAACAGATGGCTATAATCTATTGTAAACAAGCAGCTTTTATTGAAATCTACCAGCCTGAGTAGTCATAGACCTTGTAAATAGGCAGCCATGGCAGATAGTACCAACTTAGATAAGGACAAGTGAATCATAGGCAGAGTCATAGTGACCTGTCCCCTGAACCTTTACTCAGCTGGTACTCTGTTCTGGAAGATATCTGTACTCCCCCTCAACACCTATGCTCCTGTGTCATCCCCTTCCCCACATTCTGCATTTTTGTGTTTATAACCCCTGTGTTGAAAAGTAAAAATGATGATTTGATAATAAAAAAATGCTAGCCTTAGATTTAAAACAACAGAAATACAAAAACACAGTAAGTAGAAAAACAAGTTAGTGTTTTATAGACCCCGAGACTTTTTTCCTAAAGCAAAATACAATAATTTTAAAGCACTCCTTTAATTTTGTAATTCTTTACTGTGAAATGGCTCAGGACTCCAATTCTGTTTTAAGTGACAGAACTGTTAAGTGAGCAAGGAAAAGTGATTTGGATTATAAAATTCTTGTTTTGATGAAAATTCCTTAAACAGTGAGAAAATTGCTTTAACAGTTTATCTTATGTGGACAAGTGTTTTGCCTGCATGTATGTATGTGTACATTGTGTGTGCCTGCAGGGGTCGAAAGCTGGCCTTTGATTCCCTGGAGCTGGAGTTACTGCCAGTGATTGTGAACCACCATGTAGGTGTTGGGAACAAAAACCCCAGGTCTCCTGTAAGTACAGCCAGTCCTCTTAACTTTGGGTTATCTCCCCAATTGGCTTACTTACTTATTCTTATTTTATGTGCACGAGTGTTTTGCCTGCATGTATATGTGCACCATACATGTGCAGTGCCTGTAAGGGCCACAAGAGGGCTTTAGAGCCCCTTGTGCTGGAATCACAGATGGCTGTGAGCTACCACTTGGGTGTCAGGAACCCAACTCTGGTCCTTTGAGAGAGCAGTAAGTGCTTTTAACTTCAGATCTGTCTCCTCAACCCCAGTGGCTAATAACTTTTGATAATATACCGTTGGACAGGCTGGTGGAGTTTTGAGACAAGATTTCTCTGTGTAGCCCTAGCTGTCCTGGAACTTGCTTTGTAAACCAGACTAGCTTTAAACTAACAGAGATCCTCTTGCCTCTACCTCCCAGGGCTGGAATTAAGGGTGTGCACCACTATGCCCGGCTCTGCCAGTGTTTTCTCTATGTCATCATGTAAACCTGTTTCACCCCAGGTCCTCTGTGCTGTACCTTTGTGGATACTGGTTACAGGGCTGTGTTCAGTGAAAGGCCTGTCCTTTCTGTGAAGCTGGCCTCGTCTCTGTAAAGTCAGTCATTTCTCCTCTACTCCATCTTCCACCCCAGCCTATCAGGGTCAGCTTGTATGTCTGTCTCCCACATTAGCCTGTGAGCAGATTTGCAGAAGTGTGGAAATCATTTCTGTTAATAGAGACAGGGTCTCTTTGTAGCGCAGGCTTATAGTTAACTCACCATCCTCCTGCCTCAACCTATTAAGTACTCAGGTTACAGTGTATAAACCATACCCAGCTTGGAATGTTAGTTTTTACAAATCAATTAATAGATAGACATGGTCCCCATTTGTTTTGGACTGGTATCTCCCATCTGATTTTCTGGGATGTCTCCCTTCCCTCAGCCTATTAACACGACTGTAACCACCCCTCCCTAACCTTGTGGTTTTGATACAAAGTTCCATTTTTGATCATACCAGTCCAATACGAACCCCGCTCATTAGGAAGCGGTCCGTCTTCTGTATGGGATGACTCAGAAGTCCACCCGCTTTCACATCTGGTTCCCATGGTTAGCGTGGCAAATGGAAGAGAGAGTCTGAAGGATCAGGCAGGGAGCTTTATGGTCAGGCATAAAAATTTCACATAACACCTCAACTACATCTGTTAACTAGATCTTGTTACACAATCCTAGTCCACCATGAGGGAAGTTAGAAAATGCAGTCTTCTATCTGTTCATCAAGGAAAAGAAATGGGGACAGGGCAGATCTACTGACTTGTTCCTTAGGCTCAAAACCCAACAGTGGGTTCCCAACTTACAAAGAGACGGGTTCAAAGTCCCCACAGTGCCCTCTAAGATGTTCCCAGTCTGGGTCTTCTGGCTCAAGGCATATTTAGTTCCAGGCCATTCTTCTTTCTCTAAGAAGATATTCTATGCTTGTTAGCAGGTTTTCTCCATGAGTCTCTCCTCAGCCTCTGGAAACCACAAACTCAGGTTTTGCCTCTGTGGATTTTCTTTTTTTGGTTCTGGATATTTTGTGTACAAGAATTCCTGGGGACAAGGCTGTGTCTGCAAAGATTGGCAGTTAAAACTGCGGTGATATAAAGAGGTGGGCATGTTGCCGGTCCAGAGCTAATTACCATACCTCAGCTAGCTTTAGCCCACGAGTAGCCATTCCCTGCCCACTTCTGTGTCAGAACTAGCATCCTGTGACTAATAGATAAAAACCTTTCATTTAGCAGATCACTGATCTCTACCAACCTCAAAGCTAAGGATGTTGTCAGATGGCATCTGAGGTCTGTAGAAAAAATGTCCCCCATCTTGCTGTGACAGCTTCTCCAATGTGCCCACCTGTCAGAACACGGTCCAAGAACAGAGTTGTGTGAGGGGAATTCTGAGTGTTTGTGAGAAAACTCCAAGAAAACAGACCAGAGTCGTGTGACCTCAGACTTTTCAAAACACACAATCGTTCTTGGGCTGTGTTTCCATGCTCCTCCCAGGTGCAGCAGGTGGGAGTGAGTTCACTTCAGATTATTCATTACAACCGGCTATTGTCAGTCGTTTATATGCTTGTATGGAAAAACATGGTTTTTGCTGTGTGCAGCTTGTTCTTGTTGTTGGACACTTTACTCAGGTGATTCTTAACTCTTAAAGTATAGGTCATCTGAATAAAGCTGGCTATTGCATGAGACGTTGTAGTCCGCCTCATTTTTAGGCTCCACTCTCCCAGGTCCCACCACATCTAGAGTGAAGACACCACCAATGCATTTTAAACTTGCCTTGGTTTATGACTTTCTTGGTTCTGTAAAGTGATACGACTGAATGGTGAGACTGCTTCTGGGTTGGAACATGGAATTTGGAGTAGCCTAAATTTAGGGCCATGGCCACTCAACTTTGGCTTTGTGATCAGCTATCTTCTATTCCTTTTAAGGTGAGAGCTGTGTCATCATGCGTTGACAACGCTGTATACATCAAACCACATGTGGAGTGGCTCTGTGTCTGCTTGTACTCAGCGTTATGTTTTAAGGCTCATATACATTATAGCTCAAAGCAGTGTGTGGTCTTATTATGGTTGAATAGTATCTCCATGTTTGGATACACAACACTTGGTTTACCCACCCGTCAGTGGTGGAATTTGGGTTGATTCCAGTTTTTGGCTAGAATGAACAATGTTACCTCTATAAGCATTCAGTGCATTATTTTGTGTGTGGATATCATCTTCAGTTCACCTGTGTGTCTGCTTAGAGTGTAGAATTGTTTAGTCATGTACTAATTGCATGTTTAAAAATTTGAAGAATCCCCAAACTGTTTTCTAAATAGCTGTTTTATTAATCTATGAAGATTCTGATTTCTCTATACCTCATCTGCAGGCTTTAATCCAGCTTTCTTTTTCATTTCCTGCCACTACAGAGACTTCCTTGTCTAAAAGGGTATCTTATTGTGTTTTTTTTTTTTTTTTTTAATTGCATTTTACAAATGACTAGTATTTGAGTCTTTTCATGAACTCGGAGACATTCGTTTACCTGGAGGAATATATAAAACAGACAGTTGTGTCATTTTGTCCTTTTTAAGATTGAATTTCCTTATGTCAGGGAGTTACGTGTTCTCTACTAAATGGGGAGACTAGTTCATTGTTTGTGATTTACAAGTACTCTCCTTTTCACTTTCTTGATCGTGTCCTGGTGCTACAGTTCTTTCCCTTGAGTAGCTGTCTTTCGCTCTCCTC
Source organism: Arvicanthis niloticus (assembly GCF_011762505.2). Classification (NCBI taxonomy): domain Eukaryota; kingdom Metazoa; phylum Chordata; class Mammalia; order Rodentia; family Muridae; genus Arvicanthis; species Arvicanthis niloticus. The sequence continues at coordinate 2,653,133 of NC_047660.1, forward strand.
CTTTAGTTCCCAGTAACCAAGTTCACTGAAGAAACAGTGAGTTTATAAGGTTTACTTGCAGAGCAGTGGGTGGGAGTCTCTCAGCAGGTGTGTGGATGATTTCAAAGCAGCCACACTGAAGGTTAGCATCTTGCATGGATGGTTACTCTCCTACAGTTGTGTAGATGGAGGCCTCTCCTCTAAGCCTCCCCAACTATGTCTTTTAGCCCTCCCCAGAGACCCCTGCGACCATGTGCAATTAGGACAGAATTGCATACATCTGGTTGGAAGGGGCTGATCCTCCTGTACCCCCTCCTTCCAAGAGGGAGGAGCATCAGCAGTCAGCAAGCCCAGCTTTGTTGATCTTTGGTGAGCAGGTGCACCCAAACTCCTGAAGATGGCAGCAATCTGGTTTGGAGGCTAGTCCTGCACAATGTGTCCTTTGAAACATGATTTCAATTTAGATGAATCCCAATTTATTTATTTTTGGCTTTTTCTGCTTGAAGCTGCTTTGTCATTCAAGTTCATAAAAGTGTTTGCCTCCATTCCAAGTCTTTATAGTTTTAGCTCATTTCACATCTTTGGTGTGTTATACTATAACACATAATTAGATATTATTTGACGCTCAGGTATGAATTTATTCTTTTGCATATTAAGTTGTGTCAGCAGAAGTTGTTAAAAAGAACATCCTATGCCCATCCAGTGGTCATGGCGCTTCTGCCCATAGTGGATTTGCTTATTTGGAATCGTTAATTGTACATCGCTGGTTTGGATCTCCGTCCTTATGCCAATGCTATGAGGGTCAGTTTTATTCTTATGGCTGTGTTGAATATTCTAAGGTCTTTGCACTTCCATGTGACTTTATGATAGCTTCACAGCTGTAAACACCCAGCTGGAATTTTGATAGGGATTGTGCGTTCCTTAATTTGGGGACTATTTCCATTTTTACGATTTATTGTTTGAAGCAAAGTCTCCCTGCTGACTTAGACTGGCCTAGAACTGTTGGGAGCCGACTTTAGTAGAAAGCGGCTAGATCAACTTTGCAGCCATCTGGAACCATATACCCTGATGAAAGACTTGGTTGTCAAAAGCCTATAACAGCTGAAGCACACTCTGATAAATATATTGTTTATCCCACATAGCTTGTTTTGCTGTTTAGTGACCTCAGCTGTATGGTGCACGTGGTAAAATGTTTTCACCTGTGTTCTCCTACTTGTGTATATAAATACCTCAGAATTCCCTTCAATAGGGGAGACTTGAGAAAATAGAAGAGACTGAATCACACCCTGTCTTGTCTCCATTCATCTCGTCTCTTGCCCCAAGAGCCACACTCTCTCTTGACCAGAGCACTTAGCCCCAAAAGTGTTGAGGAAAAGTGTTGAGGCAGAGTGTGGGCCTCAACATAGAACATAGCATCTTATCCAGGCTGGTCTCAAATGTACGATCCTTCTGCCTCAGCCTCCCGAATTCTGGACTATAGGCACAGCCCACTACACTCTGCTTTCCTTTTAATAAGATTACGCCTTGTATCCAATGCCATGGCAAGTCTCTCCATACCGCCTTCCAGTTACATTTTATAGTTTTTAATGTGCAGGTCTTGTGTTTGCTTTAGGCATAAATGTTTTATTCTTTTCGATGGTACTGTAAACTGAATTGTTTCCCTAATTTGTTTTGGATTGTTCAATTGCCAGCAGATAAAATAAAATGCCCTTTGAATATAAATCTCGTATCGTACAACACTGCAAACCTGGTTTGTTATTTTTAGTAGGTTTCTGTATGTGTATGCCTTCCTTAGGGTGTTTCAGATAGAACACCAGGCTATGCCTTTGTGGGGGTTTTGTAATGTATCTGATTTTTTACTATTCTGGACATCATGTTGGCTGTTTACAATTTGTCCCTTTTCTTGAATAGTAGGGCTTTTTTTTTTTTTTCAAGATTTAACTTTCAGTTTTATTTATGTGTATGTATGAGTGTGTGTCTTTGAAAGCTATAGAGCGTGTTGGATCCCACTGCAGCTGGAGTTACAGGCAGTTGTGACTGGAGTTACAGCAGCTACTCCACGTGGGTTCTGGAAATTAAAACCCCAGTCCTCAGGAAGAGCAGCCAGTCCTTGTAACTCTGAGCCACGCCTCCGGGTCCCAGGGGTACCTACTCTAAATAGGTTACTTACTTTTTTCTTCTGAAAATAGAAATTCTCTTTCAAGATATAGCTGATATTTAAAGAGTTATATTTTCAGGTGTGCAGTGAATGTTTGCTTGTAATCCCAGCACTGGGAGCCAGAGGCAGGTGCATCATGAATCAAGACCAGCCTTAACTGGAGGAGACACTTTGAAAAACAAAACTAGTATATCATTACAACATGTACATATCTTCAAGCAAATAAGACATCATGCACTAAGGCCATTAAAAGATGGGTAAATGCTTGAATTGTAAATATTTGTCTGCAGTAGTCATTTGTATGCAAAATCTCAAATCTGATGATCTCTTCAGTACTTACTAGAATCATCACAGACACAAAGGAAAATTTCTTTTGGTTTTGGAAAAGATCAGGGTTCTCCCTCAATGTAGGGAGGATTTTTTAGAGATTGAGTAGAGAGTATGATTCAGACTTGTGTCTCAGTTCATTTAACAGAGTAGCTGTCCTCAGTGTAGCTCAGAGGCATAAACACAAGTCCTGGACAGTCAGACAAAACGTGTTAGTTTTTCCACAAAAAGCAGGGTGTGGTTGGCCTGCCTCTGTTTTATTATCATGTGACTGTAGTCTGAGAAAAGTCTAGGATGTTCCAGGTTTACAGAGAGAAGGAAAAATATCTGGTGTGTAATTAAAAAAAAAAAAATCCCAAAGCCTCTGTCCTCCACGGGCACTGGACACAGGTACACAGACCCACAAAGTAACTAAAACTAAAACCAAAACTAAAACTTAAACAAAAACAACAAAAACTAAACAAGGAACTTAAAAAAAAAATCTTTCAACCTGCCATGTTGTTCAGTGTTACACCTTGTGAACTCAACTCAATAGGGTGAAAAGAATCCAGTTCAGCAAGCATTTATTGAGTATTAGCTGCATACCCGAGCTCTAAATCTTAATGTGTCAGGCCTGCTCATTAAGCCCAGAACGGTGGTGTTGTGGTCTCTAAACTAGGTATTCAGCTCTAAGATTAGCTTTAGGCCAGGGATTTGGGTTTGTGGAGAGGTGGGACACAATTCCATTTTTTTTTCCAAAAAGTCTCCAGAGACTTGATCAGGAGGCGCCCTCATAAATCCCCCGGCCCCGCCTCTGGTTTTCAAGGCCAAGCCTCGGAAGCTGACCAGGCAGGTAAGAAGCTGTCCATCAGTGGTGGTGGTGGGTGTGGCTTGAGTAGCCGGACCAATCAGTGGAGCCTTCCTGAAGGTGGACTCTGGGACGGAGAACCCGCCCCGATGGAAGCCACAGAGCATGCGCGTAGGCGGAGAGCAACACTCCTGCTTGCTCCTCCGCGCCGAGCTGGCCTGTGCCCTCGTGCTTTACGAGGGAGAAGGGAAATTTGGGGGAAGGCAGGAGAGGCTGCAGGAGACGGTCCTCTCGGAGGTACGCCGTCAGCAACGGCGACCCCGGACTCCCGGGTTCGGCACTCGCGGTGCTTTCGGCTGGCAGTGCCGCTGAGTCACATCAGTCTGTTGTCCTCAGGCTGTAGCCGAGATAATCGAGGTCCAGGAGTCGCGCTGGCGTCTTAGGTGACGCAGCACGCGGCCCGAGGTCTGTGTTGGCCCTACGCCCATCCGGATCGACGCTGTCCAGTTCCACCGCGAGCCACATGTCTGGGGACCCAGGTGGACCCAGATCCTCCAAGGCTAGTCTCGACTTGTGTCTTCTCGGTGTCACATAAATAAAGACTACTTTGCCAGGTGCCTTGTCCAGGGCATTATGGTGCCAGCGAGCCCATACCCTCACCGGTCCGTGGGGCCTCGATAGCCTCTTCGGAGACCCGCGGGAAGAAGCTCGAGATGTAGGGTCTGTGTCCTCTGGGGCGGAGACGTCGCCAGATTCCATGGTCAGGCTCCGCCCATCGGGCCCGCCCCCACCGCAGGCCCCACCCCATAGGGCGCCCCGCCCCACCCGCCGGGCCCCGCTCCGCCCCGCCGGACGCCCCGCCCCTAGGAGGCGGCCGCACACGGAGGTCGGGGGCATGGAGGAGCGGTGGCGGGCGCTGCGCGCGAGATCGTCCGGAGCGAGCTCAGGCGCCGCCGCAGGCACACAGACCCGGGGAGAACACCTCGGGGCGTGACGCGACACAGAGGGCGTGGCCCGGGCTGCAGCGCCTGACGACCCGGCAGGGACCGCGGGTTCCCGTGCCCGGGGCGCACCTGGCGGCGGCGCGACCCGGCCAGACTCAGCGCTCCGGAGCCCGCAGCGACGGCCGGAGGATGGCGCAGCAGCAGATCCCTGTGTCGACGGAGACTCGGAAGTTCACCCGGGCGCTGAGCAAGCCGGGCACGGCGGCGGAGCTGCGGCAGAGCGTGTCAGAGGTGGTGCGCGGCTCGGTGCTCCTGGTGAGCGAGGCGCGCAGGTGGCGGGCGGGCCTGGCCGGCGCTCTGGTAAATCCGGAGCAGACAGGGACAGGGAGCGGGCGGGCAGCGGGGAGAGCTCTTAGGGAGCCGCAACTTCCAGAGTCCAGAGCTTGCCCTCCTAGGGCTGTTCGTCTCCTCCTGGGAAATTTCCGCCCTCGGTCTACTTCCCTGCCCCCATGTTACCTGTCTTCTGCCAACTGGGAAGTTACTCTGTCCTCATCGCATCCTCGGTGTTCTGGGGGGCTTGGCAGGTGCCCCGGCCCCAGAGCGTGTAGGGGAGGTGGGGTCTTTCCCACCCAGCCGGCTATCCAGCGTAGAGATGTTTCCACGGATGTTTTGGGTGGGCAGATCTCTGCTCAGTGTGGTGAGCTGGTCTCCGGAGGCTTCTTATGAGTGGCAAGGGTGAGCTTGCTCATTTCATCCTTGGTACAAATTGCTTTGAAGTCTGGGGACGTGAGGCAAGCAGAGCAAGGCAAATCAAGATGAACCCAGTCGTGTCACTCCTGGGAACAGGCCTCTGGGTGTGAAGAAGGTGAAGTTTTAAAAATCAACTTTTCCACAACCAGGGATGGCCCTGCTGTATTTGGAAAAGAGGGCACGCTCAGATGCTGGGCTGGTGCCGGGAGAGAGCAGTCTGTGCTGGAGGGAGCTCCTCAGGGCAGCTGGAAACTTTTAGCAGCCCTCTGCGTTTGTTTTCTTGAAGGGGACTTGTTTGTGGGTGTGTTCATTGGAACATGTGAGGAGATCAGCCTTGAAAATAGTGTCTGCGGCCTTTGCGCTGCTGTGTGTGTGGGATTGCCGAGGAGCGTTGTTTATGGACACAGGGCAGATGCTTGCTTTAGCGGCAAATCCTTCCTGGGCAGACGGGGTTGCTTGAACGATGCTGGTGGAGATGTGTGTTGCTTTCCATATCCAGTCTGCTCAGTTTGAGTTTTCTGTCGTTTACCAGCCCTGCCGACTCACCCGACATCTCTCAAAATTGAGTTTGATTTGCGGCAATCGGGGATTTTATTTTTCAGTTTTACGGAACTTGGTCAGTTGAAGAGTGGGCCAGAACCTGGCTGGCCGTGTCTTTGAAAACTCTGCTGACTTCTGCTGCTGAAGCACCATTGCTTTCTGAAGCTGCAGGAGAGAGTAGTCTCAACCCCTGTGGCTCCTCTCTCCTCTCAGCTGGAACTCTGTCTTAATTGGGGTGCGTCGATCATCGGGGATGTCAGGAAAAAGTGGAATTAATGAAACATTTTACTGTGCTGTGATTTCCACAGTGCCCCACCAGTCAGTGTGTTGCAGTTCTTGACTGTCTGGTTCCTGTTTGAGGATGGCCCGTTGACAGCCAGTATTCCTACGTGGGACGTACTTCAGTTTAGGTCTAATGACACTTTTAGTAATATGCATTTCCCTTGGTACTCTTAAATATAGCCAGACGCTTTGCTGGTGTCTCAACTCTTAATCTCTGTCTGTCTGTCTGTCTGTGGTCATTTGTCTGATATAATCTGTGATGAAATTATTACAACTATGAGGAAGATGATGACAGCTTAGGTACAGGGAAGGCTCCTGGCCCAGATGGGGGAATGCAGTTCAGGAGAGGAGTCTGGGAGAGGTTTCAAGGCACTAAAAATTACCCATGAATCTCACCTTCCACCCTCTTCCTCTTGCGGCTCCTGTATCTGCCAGGAAGTCACAGCAGGTGCACCTGTCACATAAATTCTGGCCCATCTCTGTCCTGTGAGCATCTCTTGGCCCATCCATACATTTTTGGATGAAAGTGTTGACCGGCTCGGCTTTGATCACCTAGTGCTAACCTGATACCTACAGTACCCTAAATGCTCAGTTCTCACCAGATGACTCAAAGTAGCCGGGAAGACGGCCCAAGACTGTATGTGATGTAAGGGTTTAACATGTGCTATGCAGATTTCATTGTTGAATAGATCCCCCCTCTTATGGACTCAGATCTGTGAGTCCTTTTAAATCATTTTGTATTAATTTGAGGAGCTTAAGGGTAAGTGTACAAAATTGATTTTGCTGTGTTAGACCTTTGTTTCATCCTGTGAACTAAATAATTACCAAGAGTTTGCCAAATTTGGTTTACATGCATCCCCCCCTTCCTTCCCTCCCTCTCTTCCTCCCTTCTTCCCTCTCTCCCTTCTTTTGCTTCCTCTCTTCCTTCCCCTCCCTCTTCCTTTCTCTCTTTCTCCCTTCCTTACTGGTATTTGTAAGTTTCAGGCCTTTTAACACATTTCACCGCTATATACTTAGTGTTTGTTTTTAGAAACTAGGAATAGTTTCTTACATGACTGTAATATATTATTTATGACCGCAATAATATAATGTGTTATTCAAATTTCTTTGATTAAAAAAACCCATTTGATGGTTTGCTTTTATAAAGATTCACACAAGTCTGGTGGCAGGCCTTTTAAAAAGTGTCTCACTCATCTATGAGATTCAGGACTATTTATATTGGGGAAAGACTTCATGAGGGTTCTAGTTTTTAACCCTTGAAGTTTACCAGTTCAGAGCATGGACTGTAGTTCTGGCACTGTCCCTTACCAACTGTGCAGCCTTAGTGTGTAATTTAACCTTCACAGGCCTCAGTTTCCTCATCTGCAGAGTGGGCATAATATTTAGAGTTACGGGGCGATTAAATGAACAGTACAGTTAAAGCTCTTAGTGTAAGCATGTTTCGAGGCAGCTCTTTGCACTCGCTTAGCTTTTGGCCTATTTCTCTGGACCTTGGGGCTCTTGCTCTGTTAGGTGAGGGGTTGGACTAGATTGTTTTTAGAGACCTTTACCTGAGCTCAACAGGCTTTGATTCTAAGTGACTTTATGAGCACTAGAAATACTAGTGGTAGTGTTCCTGGCTGTGGAAAAAGTAATCTGGCTTTTGGTTATGACTGAGAACCTTCACAGATGAAGGATTTGCTTTCCATGTTTTATAATAATCCAGAGGGCCTCGGGCCACAGGTTTGAAATGTATGCTTGCCAGGCAGGAATCCTAGAACCAAGCCCCTGCTCAGGGATTGTGATTGCCTTTGGAATTCCTGAGGAAATTTTAACCCAGAGCTATCAGCTGTGTAAAAGACAGCATTCTAATGGCCCAGATCTAAGAAAATATACCACGCAAAGAACCCTTTCCTTACAAGATTTGTATGAGTGTCATGGCGCCTTGGCTGGCTTGCAGATGGTCCTACACTTGGGTATTGACATACAAGTCGTCTGGCTGCCTGTCCCTGTCCTTACTGATCTTATCTCCGTATGTTCTGCTTCAAACTCTCCTTGGATGTCAAGCCCTTGCCAGGGATACCATTCCATACCCCTTTGAGATACCGCATCGAGAAGTGAAGTGACCCAGGTCAGGCCATCCCTGGCGTTTCCTTTGTGTTACTAGAGAAGGAAGGCAGGCCAAAGGCGTGGGGAGATAATATCCTGTGCTCTGTGGAGGAGGCGTCCCTCACCCGTCCAGTGTTATCTGAGGTAACCTGAGACCCGAGTTAGGGGTGTTCTTTGAAATCCTCAGATAAGGTGAACCTCCTTTTGGCTATAACTTTAAATCAGATATGTTAGTACACTGACAGCTGAACCCGCCTGAGCTCCTCCCTGCTGTCTCTCTCCACCCTCTGGTGGAGTCCTAATAAACAGAAATGTCCCAAAATACAGGAAACAGGGTGGGGCCCATCTCCAGCTAGATAACCAACAGCACGTTCCATTTCTCTAGTTCCTAGCGCACTAGAACTTTTAGGGGCGGTGTGAGCATGAGTAATGTCCTGAGTCTGGCTGAGTGGGGAGGACAGACTCTGTGGAACTGTTGCCCACATCCTAGATGAGTCTGAGCTTGGGGACTGCGGGTGCCGGGAGATGCTGCAGCGGCAGTTCTTTGTCGTGTTAGGATGTACGTTCTCCAGAGGCAGACACTGCAGTCACCTGTGGTAAACCGGAAGACGGTAAAAGGAACACTACTAAAAAGAGTCAGAGGCTGTCCTACCGATTCACAGCTGTAACCCCGGCACCTCAGAATGCTGAGGCAGGAGAATCACCAAGAGTTTGAGGCTAGCCTGGGCTACAGAATGAGAGCCTGTCGCAAAGATCACACACCAAAAGATTTTAAGAAAACGTATGCACGTTGGGTACAGCTGCGCATACCTTTAATTCCAGCACTGGTGAGGCTGAGGCTGGCAGATCAGTAAGTTCCAAGCGGCCTTACTTTTATGTCGTAAGAGCCATAAAAAAACAACCAAAAGCTCCTCAACAAGGCGTACAGAGTCCTTTACAAACGCGAGCCCTTATTATCTTAGTGTAGAGTGGACTGGCTATCTCGATAACATAAATTTGGAGACAGCATTTATGTAGCATATATGGTGTTCTCAGATGTGTGTGAGAACCTCCTTGGTGGGAAGGTCAAGTCCTCTTAGGTCAGCTCAGTAAGTGGAAGGACTGGGTCTTGAACCCAGGCCCTGAAACTTTTTACCTTTAGCTCTTAGCTACTCTGCTTGCTGTTTCCCCATCTTACCATGAAACTTCTGTTCTGCATCATAAGGGCCATGCAGTTAGCAGTCAGTAAACTCAATGGTACTGTCCTCCAGCATTATCTGTAGGTCAATCTCTGCTGTAGTGTTAAGTTAAAAACAGAACAGAACCGCATGAAGGCCAGGAGAGAAGCCTCCCCAGGGATGAGGCCCTGATTGGTTAGACAATTGTCCGGTTGGACAGCCTTAAAATTATATACATACAAGAAACACCCAATGAACTGAGCAGGTTACTATATCTAGAGTGTGTGTGTGTGTGTCTGTCTGTCTGTAACGATAATACAAAGAAGTCTTGAATTTGAGAAGGGAGTAGGGGTGAGGATGGAAGAGTTTGGAGGGAGGAAAGAAAAGAGGGAGAATGATATAATTATACTCTAATTTTAAAAAATCTTATGAATCTTAAACAGGGTTTTAAAACAAAAACTCTCCAATAGAAATAGTCATTAATTAATAGGTAATTTCTCAGAGAAGAGACTATAGCTAGCCAATTTATAGCAAAACAAAACAACAACAAGATATTTATTCTTGCTAATACAAAAAAACATTAACCAAAACGAGATACCATTTCTCCCTGACAGATTTGCTAAGATGGAAGACATATTTGCGAGGATGGGGTGAAGTGAGCATTTTGGTTTGCAGTGTGATACACAGCTTCAGGTCTCTGCTCACATGGTATTTATGAGACCTGCATAGCGTGATGGTTGGCATAGCCTCTCTGCACTTGATATATCAGTCAAGAATCTTACCACGCTCCCACCCCAGTGCCCAGTATGTAAATTTCACAGATACTTCTGGCCTGAAATATACACCAGAGGCAGTGTTTGTCCAGGGCCGAAACTGTGAAATGCTGACCATGTGCATGCTGGGTAAAGTTCATACCCTGGTCTCAATAAAATGAAGGCCACTTGTAAAGCTGCCAGAGCTTTGTGTTTGAAGAATGACTTGAGAATGTTTTTACATGGTAGCATGGAGGGTGATGGTGGATTTGGGTCTGAGGCTTTGGACCAGGCCTCTCATGCTGTTCTGTAACACCCTTGCTTTGTTACTGACCCATACACAACATGAAGAAGAGTGCTGACCTTCTGAGGGCCAACATTTCATGTGTGAAAAGTGGGTGTGCACATAGTAGTGTACACATAATAGTGTGCGCATAGTAGTGTATACATAGTAATGTGCACATAGTGTGCACATAGTAGTGTGCACATAGTGTGCACATCGTGTGTACATATTATTGTGCACTTAGTGTGCACATAGTAATGTGTACATGATAATATGTACATAGTAGTGTGCACATAGTAGTGTGTACATAGTAATGTGCACATTGTAGTGTGTGCATAGTGTGCATATAGTGTGCACATCATAGTGTGCACATAGTAGTGGTTCACAAAGTAGAATCTGGATTAAATGAGTAAATTCTGTCAAAGTTCCCAGAATATTCTCCGATACACGGTAACATTTAGTATTGTGGCTGGTTGGAGCTAAAAGTCACTATAAAGTGAAGTAAAATCCACATTGGAATATTTATACGTATGAACCAAGATGTGATTTTATGAAGTCTGTCCAGTGCAAAAAGAACATTTGTGAGGGACACGAAGAAAAACCTTTTAGCCTGTATGTTCATTCCAAAGAAACTCAGAGTCAAAAAAAACCCCACATGATTTTGGGCATACCCCATCCAGTGTGAATAGAGGATGCAGTTTCATAAGAATGAGGTTGAAGGAGGGGCTGTTCTGTGGCAGCATCATTTTCGTTAGCACAAATCTATGTGTGTGGTGCCTGTTGCAGCCTTCAACAGGAGCTAGATTGCATTGTGGTAACGGTCCAAGTTTTTAGATATGGGGTTTTGGCAGGTTCATGGTTTTTTTTTTTTTTTTTTTTTTTTTTTTTTTTTTTTTTTTCCCCTACCATGTCCTTTCCTGAGTCCTAGAATTTATGTGATTATTTTTACTGTTTTGGAAATGATTGGCAGCAGATGATTCTGAGAATGCTGTGGAATGTGGCCAGTGGGCTGGCTGTACCACAGACTGCAGGAAGACTAGTGAATTTCATTCCTGTTGAACATATAGACAGGAGCTCACTTTGTAGTCCTTGCTTGCCTGGATGTAGACAAGACTAGAACTCACAGGTGATCCCCTGCCTCAGATTTCTGGAGTGCTGGGATATATGCTACCATGACTGGTCATTTTTATTTTTCCTAATGAGGAGCTTTGTCTAATCACTGTTGACTCTAAATCTCTGCTCATGTTCTGTCCTGACGAGGTCCTTATGGTCTCAGCCCTTAGAGCCACCATATTTCTGATCACATGACCTCAGCAGTGAGAATAGGTTGGGTGCCCAGGTCTGTGTTGTCCTGTGACCTGGATTGTTGGAAAAGCCACCATCTTGAAACTTTGTAGAGAATAAAAGGATTGTAGTGTCTTGGGCTTACCATGTTCATATGTCATTGGCTAAAGGGAGACCTGTGGCTACACCCAACTCCAAACGGCATGAAGAAGGGCAATTCTTCAGTCCTCTGTGTGTGCATTTCTGAGATAGTCTTGTAATCAAGTCCAGCCTGATCCTGAGTTAGATGATGGCCTTGACCCGGATGATGACCTTGAACTCATGACCCTTCTGCTTTTGCTTCTGTAATGCCAGAATTAAAGCAAGTATCACCACACCCAACAAAGCCAATCCTTTCAGTAGGCCCGGGAAGGAGAACTCAAGTCTTTGATGAGCCTCAACTCAACGATGGCTGTTGCAGCTTGGCGTCAACTTTTCTCTGTCTCCTGCTCTGCAGAGCAGGGGCCAGGGTCTCTCTTCTCTGGGCTCTGTGCTGCAGCTCTTACCTCACCCTTGTGGGTTCGGTGCGCCATCTGAAGACACACTCAGTGCTTGCCAGGGCCCTTGCAGTCTGTGGTTCTCCCAGGAATGCTCCTTGTTCTCCACACCTGTACTCAGTCTTCCTATTCACAAAGATGGGCTGTTCTCTCCTTTTGCTTTGTGCTGTTCAGCATGACTTTATGCTAATTTGTGTGTGAATTTAATAAGTTATTTGTCCCACTGACTGTTGGCTTACTGTGTTTCCCTAGTGCCTATATACATACATACATACATGGCAAATTGTGTGTGTGTGAGTTTGTGTATATGTATGTCTCTCTGGGTGTGTGCTTGTGTGTATGCATGTGTGTATATGTGTGTTTGTCTATGTATGTGTGTATGTGTGTGTTTGTGTGTAGTGTGGTGTGTGTTTGTATATGTATATGTGTGTCTGTGTGCTCTATGTATGTGTGTGTCTGTATGCATGTATTTGTGTCTGTGTAAGTGTGTTTATGTGTGTGTGGTGTGTATGTAAACTTTTTTTTTTGAGGCAAGATTTTGCTCTGTAGCCCAGCCTTGGCCTGGGACCCACTGTAGTCTAGGCTGGCCTCAAGCTCAAAAGCCATGCTCCTGTCTCAGCCTCCTGAGAGCTGGGATTATGAGTGTGAGCTACCATGTCTTGTGTGTTAACAAATTCACTGAAGATGAACACACCTGCCAGGTCTCATTTTCCCACTTGGTCCCTGAGTCCTCTGTGTTTCCTCCCTGTGCCCTTTCTATTGACGTACCTTACCCGGTGTCAGACCTGTGCCTCCAGTTTGCGTCCAGCATGCTGGTTTCTTGTTGCCACAGTGCCTGGTGTATACCGTAAGGCTGACGCCATGTCTGCTTTAGGGAATGTAGGTCAGAGTTGAACTGCTAGGATTTTTAAACAGCCACACATTTGAATACAAAGAGCACCCAGATGTGACTGTTGGACTAGGTGCTTAGGAGTTCATTCTTTTAAAGACAGAACAAAGCTCAAATACCACCAGTTAAAGTCACCAGCCAGCCATGATGGTACATGTCTGTAAGCCAAGTAGTGAGGATGCTGAGGCAGGAGGATTGGCGAAAGTGAAGGTCCGCTTAACCATCGGCAATACTGCTCTCTCACTGACCAGGATGGAAGCTGCTTCTCTTTTACGCTTTGATTTGGCATATTCTTTTCACCTTTTCTGTTTTTTTGTTTTTTTTGCCCCTATTCGTAGGTTGAATCACCCACATTAAGGGCATGTTTGATCTGATCAGATTGGAACTGCTACAGTGCAGGCTGACCTCTTTTTTTCTATTGGACAGGGATAAACAAAATCTAGATGGCATATGGGCCAAGACTGCTTCATCATTTACTGACCGATGAGCTGAGAGGGAAAGTCGGGGAAGCCTGAGTCCTGGGGTCTCACTTAACTCCCTTGGGGTGTATCTAAAACTCTATGCTTAGTTTGACATACTGCATTTTAAAAATTAAAACAAAGCTTTGTCTTATTGAATGTATATGAGTGTCTGTCTGCATATATGTAAGTGTACATGTATGTAAGTGTACCACGTGAGTGCCTGATGCCCACACAGGTCAGAAGAATGCACCAGATCTTCTGGAATTAGAGTTACAGCAGGTTGTGAGCCACTACGTTCGTGCTGGGAACTGGACGTGGGCCTCTGGAAATAAGCACTCTTAGTCACTGAGCCATCCATCTTTCCAGCCCCTAGAAATTCTGTCTTGTCAGAAGATGCATGTTCAGTCATGTGGATCTAGAAATGTTCTAATGAAGGATGTTTACCGCGTTAAAAACAGGTTACGGCAGTCTGTGCACAACACGACTTACTTGGAAAAAGAATTGGCAACCTCTTGTTCGTGACAACACTTGATGAGCTCACAGATGCAGTGGCAGTTGTCTTTGCTGCAGGACTAGATTAAAGGTCAGACGCGTGTTCCCTGCACTCCACGACACGCGTGTGCAGATGGTGTAGCCCCGTTTCCTGTTTCTAGGGCAGTGTTCTCCTGGATGGCAGTGGCTGGGTGGTAGGACTTGGGCTCAGGGGGCTCCAACCACCTCCTCCATTTCCTCTTTTAGTTTCTTCATCCAGAGAATGGACACCCTAATAGCACTTACCCAAGAGATCTTTGTGAAGAGTGGAACAGCTGAATATTAAGCACTTAGTGTATTAGCACTTGAGTATGGCTTGGCATACATAAGTGCCTGCTCACTGCTGGCTGCTGTTGGTCCTGAGGACAAGATATAGAAAACCATATAACCCTTAAGCACACTGCTCCTGGAGAGTAGTTCCTGGTGCATGTTATGGTAATACTGAGTAAGGACGAAGCTGGAGGGCATGTAGCTGTGTCAGCTGCAAGAAAGGAAACACAGGAAAAGGCAGTTAAGTGGTTCTTCTCAGGTGCTCTGCTTTCATGAGTTAATAATCCATTGAGGATGTGTAGCTTGGTGCCTACACAGGTGTGTGTGGTATTGTGTTCCTGAGGTGAGGCCGTAAGTATATTTTAGTAGCAAAATATTGTCAGCCCAGCCCTGGGAAATCGCTCAGCTGGTAAAGTGATTGCCATGTAGACCGGAGGACCTGAGTGGTGGTGTGCAGTGGTGTCTGCTTGCAGTCTCTTACCTGAGGAGGTGGAGACAGGATCTCTGTGGTTCACTGGCCCAATGGAATATTAATAGGTGAGTTTCACATCCCAGTCAGAGACATTCCTCAGAACAGAAGGCAGATGGATCCTAGGGAATGACATTGAGGTTGTCTTTTGTCTTCCACAAGCACCTGCACACCTCGATAGCACACACACACACGCACACACACACACACACACACACACCCTGACAACCAGCTAAGAACCTAGCATTCAGCACTTATAAAAGAGGCTTGTGTGAAACCATGAAGTTTTATGTTCGATAGTTTTATAATGTCTACACCCCACTCCTCCCACAAAAGACAAAACCAGAACTCATCTGTCTGAGCCTCTGGAATATATGGATGATTTTAATTATCTGTTTTTTGAAATTGTTTTTATTTTGTTTCTTTTTTTTTAATTGGGGGAAATTTAAGGGGACACAGCTAAAATTTGTTTTATTTTCTTTCTAGCAGAATAGTTAGACTGTATCTATAAATTTTTATATATTTTTTTCCTTTTTCTTTTTTTGAGATGGTCTAACACTTGCTCAGCTGGCCTTGAACTCACTATATAGTTCAGATGGGTCTCAATTTGGAGGCAGTCCCCTGCCTCAGACTTCTGGGTCCTGAAATTATAGACATGGCCCATTACTATGCCTGGCCAAGACACTAATTCTAGATCAGAATTTTGTGAGAGTTCTTCAGTGCTGAACTTGAATCTTCTGGAAAGTATCTTGAATTCTCCGGGCTGAGAGAAATGTGTGGTATGGATATAAGAGCTTACTCTTTGTAAATGGAAGGCCACTTAGAGAGGTTATCTGGTGTAGTTTCCAAATTTTAGAGGCAGGAGGAATCTGTCTCAGGTAAGAGTCGGTCTATGGTCATAGCTAGTAGTGTTAGAGGCAAAACCAGAGTCTGCTTTATGGACACTGGTCTAGTCTCTGAGGCTCATTTTCACTTAGACTTTTACTCTGTGCATTTTCTTTTTCTTGTTCAAAGAGGTCTCCATTAATGTGATAAAAGAATGTTGACTTTTTTTTCCTACAAAGATTCTTCTACATGACTTTATTTCTTATGAATCTGAAGATTGTATATGTCAGAATTCCTTAGAATTCCCAGAATTCCTTAGAATTGATTTTGTGAAAAACCAATGAAGAGAGTGATTAGAATTTTTGGGTAACATGTTGCTCTCTATCTCTGTCTCTTTGTCTGTCTCTCTGTGTATCTGTCTGTCTCTGTGTGTGTGTCTGTCTCTTTCTGTCTCTATATCTGCTCTCTGTATATGTGTATGTCTCTGTCTGTCTGTCTCTCTTCTCTTCCTATCTATCTATCTATCTATCTATCTGGGTTTGCATCATAGTATGCAGAGAGGTCAGAGAACAACTTCTGGGAGTTGCTTCTCTTCTTCCACTGTGTATGCCCTGGTCGTCAAATTCAGGTTGTATGACTTGGTAGCAAGCACCATTACTCATTTGAATCTCTCTGGCCCAGATATTAAGGTTTTAAAGGGACTTTATATTGGTTCACTACTAACCACACAGAAGGCCAGAGATTTCCCTGGAGGAGTTAATATGCTGTCTAACCTGAGCAAACACACCTCTGCTGCCATTTGAGGGAGGAGGACTCACTAGTAGGAGTTTCTTGAGTCAGGAGCCATCACACTTGGTAAGTTCCTTTCAAAGGCTAAAGTTTTAGTGCCAGAGAAGGAGGGTTTGAAGGTAAGCCTGCATGCTCTGAGGTAGAGGGATGGACAGGATGGGCTCCTTTGATAGACATTCTGCAGGATGTCTTAGGGTTTACTGCTATGAACAGACACCACGACCAAGTCAATTCTTCTTCTTTTTTTTTTTTTTCATTTTGTGACTGGAGCTAACTTACAGTGTGGACTAGGGCTGGTTTAGAACTCAGAGATCCATTTGACTCAGCCTCCCTGGAACTAGGATTAAAGGTGGGTGCCACCATTCCTAGCCCAAGGCAACTCTTATAAAGGACAACATTTAATTGGGGCTGGCTTACAGTTTCAGCGGTTTAGTCCATTATCATCATAGCAGAAAACATAGTGGCATGCAGGCAGACGCGGTTCTGGAAAGGTAACTAGGAGTTCTACATTCAGATTTGCAGGCAGCAGGAAGAGAGATTCGGCCACTAGGCCTGGCCTAAGCTTCCAAAACCTCAAAGCCCACCCCCAGTGACACACTTCCTTCAACAAGGCCACACCTCTAATAATGCCACTCTCTGAGTCTATGGGGACCATTTGTATTCAAACCACCACAAAGGAGTAGGTACAGAATTTGAGAATACCTTCCATCGTGAGGCATTTTATCTGTCTGTACAATCATGGAGTCTTGGCATGTTGAATATTCTCTACCCTAGAGAGTAAGCCCCAAACTGTTCCTACCAAAGTCTTTCCAGTGTCTTGTCGGGGGAATTGGTATAGCCAACTGAGCATAGCATGGCATTCTAGGAAAACTAGACACTGCTATGGTGTTCTTTATGTCTTGACCAGGTGCCTGTGTCGAGTCCTTCATGGTCAGGAGACACTGACCAGCTGCAGCTGACTTAAGCTGCAGGATGGATTCTTTCTGACCCTTTCACTGGGTTAAGAGCTAGCTTGGTGCAGGCTTGAAGCTCTTTTCCACCTTTAGTGACCTTTGAGAGGTCAAGGGGCAGAGGTTAGATGGAAGCCAGTCCATGCTGCTTTTCTGACACCCCCACCTCCATTATCTGGCCATGGCTTTATGTGGTAGAACAGATTTTGAGTCTATTTAAGCTTTAAGAAAATGACATTAACTGAGAAAAATACAATGTCATTGTAGTTATTATTGTTGTTGTTTTTGAGACAGGGTCTCTCAATCTAAGTCCTGGCTGTCCTGGATTTCAGTCTGTAGACCAGGCTAGCCTCAAAGTCAGAGATCCACCTGCCTCTGGTTCCTGAGTGCTGGGACTAAAGGTGTGTGACACCACACCTGGCCACTATACTCTTTTCTTTTTTTTTTCTTTTCTTTTCTTTTAAAGCATGGTTCTGGCAAACATTACAGCTCCCTGGTGGCCACTGGCTCACTTACCAAACATTGAAAGGAAAACTCTAGGTTAAGACACTGGCCTTGCCTTCAGAGTGCACAGAATGTAGATGGGAGAGGAGTGGAGAGCCCTGTTTGTGTTAGTGGCTGCCTTCACAAGTCCTCTTGTCAGTCTTACACTCTGGAAGAATGGAGGTTGTCACCAGGCTGGAAGATCTGGGAAGTGGAAGCATAAAATGCATAATTTTATGAGTACTTGAGAACTTGCTGGAATGATCTGAATGGGCAGTGTGTGCATGTGTGAGGTAACCACTTAAGAGTCCTCTGTATCCCCAGGCTGTGGTAAGTTTGGTGCTCTCCAGCTAGGTGACAGAGGTGTTAAGCAGGAGGTATTAAGTATGGCCTTAGATTCCAGCCCTTTATGACCTGAACCAGGAAGGCTGTGAGCAGATATCTGAGAATACCCACCTCTGTTTCACAGGCCTGGGGAGAGTGTAGAGTTATCTGCTTCCTTGCTTCCAGATGCTTCCAGATAAACTGTGGCAGACAGACAAGACTCTTATCTCCCATTATAAACCATCACCAAAAAAAGAATTAGCAGTGAGCCATTAGGGGCCTCCATTTATTAGAGACTGTTTTAATATGCCATTTAGCTAGTCCACTTTAAAATACCCAGTCATGGTTGGTGCCGCCTCAGCCGTGGGCACCCCTACCCCCAGCTGCTTTTCCACCCATTGATAGATCTTCAAGGCTGACATTCTGGAGTCATATCAGTGTTCTGAAGTTGGTCAAGCTTGAGGAATCTCAATCTCTCTCCCCCCCACTCCCTTCTTCTTTTCTTTTCTTGTTTCCTCCCTTTCCTCCCCTTCCTTCCCTTTTACCCTAGGTTAACCTGGAGCTCACTATGTAACCCAGGCTGGCCTAGAACTCCTCAGCCTTCCGAGTCCTGGAATTACAACTATGGGCCACCATGTCTGGCTTCCATTCTGTTCTTAAAGATGAAAATGAAAGGAAACCTTAAAAACAGTGGACTCATATACAGTCACGCAGTGCAAGGATGTATACCCTGATGGCTTGATTGTCACCTCATGAACTGTCCTGTACTTGACTTGTTCTAGGTAAGCAGAATGAAATGTGACTGGTGCACAGTGGCCTGGTTCTGTTTGGATGTGAAAGTCTTCAGTGTTTTCGAGTACAAGCGATGTCACCATGTAGACAGATGAATTATAGATGAACAGGTGTTCTCAGCTTCCTCTTGAATCCCCTTGCGTCGTATGATTGTAGATCTCGTCTCTTTGAAACACCGTCTTCCCTTGGTACCCTAATACCACATTGCTGTGTCTCTCCAGTTAGTATGGCTGCAGTAGTAACAGCCTTTCCTATCGTCCTTTCGATTTCCTGTAGCCTTTCCCTAGAAGAGTGGGCACTTCCTGTCCTGTCTCCTTTTAGAGCTAAGTCCTCCCCTCTGTGATAACTTCCTTACTCAACGTTCTCTTTCTACCAAGACACTTTGTGAAGTCTGGAAGAAAAGCAGCTGAGGGGAGAGTTTGTTCGGAAGAGGAACAGTGAACATTTATCCCTAATGGAAGGCAATTCACTGTCTTAGTAGAAGGGAGTGAGGAAAGTGTTTTCTGTTTCATGTTAACATCTGTCTTGCTCAGTGTCAACTGCGCATGTAAGGGGTTGGATTGTGAGCTGTTTGTAACTGGTGATGAGATATGTACAGAAATTAAGAATAAATATTTATATGTGGGTGTGGTGGCACATACCTTTAATCCCAAGCACTCTGGAGGCAGGGAGATCTCTGTGAGTTCTAGGCCAGCCTGGTCTACATAGTAAGTTCAAGGCCTGCCAGGACTGTGTAGAGACAGCCTGTCTCAAAAACAAAACAAAAAAACAAAACAGAATAAATGTTTAGATATTTACAATCTATTGAAACTGATAAAGAATTTGGATTTATATGTCATGTCTTTGTTTATTTCACTTAATCACTGTGTGTATTTTATAAAAGTATTGGTCCCCAGGAGACTAGAGGAGAAAGTGACCTTTCCCCACACTTGGTCTGCACAGTGCAGTGCAGGTTTGTGGGGAAGCCGGGTGGGGTATTTTATTTGAAGTGGTCAGTTTGGACGGCAGGAGTACCTGCGTGAGTTGGGAGGAAGAAGGATGCCCTCCTTAGCCTCTGTGGTGGGACCCCTCATGACACGGTCTCAGGTGACTCGAAAGGAGTTACAGGGTGGAAGAGATGTGTGGATACATGGGCACTGACATCAGCTCAGACCCAGCTCCAGTGTTTGGTTGGATGTGGGAAAGGGCTTCCCACAGACTGAGCAGGACCCATTGGGCCATCACCAGGCACGCTGTTTGGCTCGCTAGCTGTGGGGAGGGAACCCAGGCTCATGTTTGATCTTTCGGTCCCTGATCTTCCTTCCATACCTTGACTCTGTAGATGTGGCATCCAGACTCGATAGCCACTTTCTCCTTGTTCCCCGGACCTTGCAGTTCTGGCGTGGAGAGTGAGTCTCCTGTGGATCTGTGTTTTCTGGACAGGACCTCTCTGTGCGTTTGCCTTTTCCTAATCCCATCTTTTATCTGGCAAGGGCCAGTTTGTGTTTTTGGAGTCCTGAGGGGTGACCAGTGGACCTGTAGATTGTCAGGACCACTTCTGAGCCTCTCTGACTCTGTGGCTTCCTGATTTTCCCTTTCTCTTCTGCCAGGGCGAAGGGATAAAGACCTGAGGCCAGCCCTCAGCTGCTGCTAAGGGATATTGAGGACCAGCTTTTGTTTCTCTTGCCTTCTGTGCAGCCTTGGGTGTATTCAGAGGGGATGTTTTCCCTTGAAGGACCAACCCATTTAATATTGAGAAAGCAGGAAAGCAGGTTTTCCTGTTCCGCAGCGAACAAAAGGCAGAAAAGCAGGCAGGGGATGGAGACATCCTGTCCAGCAGGCTGGCCCTGCAGATGCAGACAAACGTGCCCCATTCTTTCCGAGTCTTTGAGGAGCTGGGAAGGCAACTGGACACTCACTTGGCAGGCCAATTCCACATGGTTTTCCCCTTATTTATGGTGTTTAATGAGAATGTTATAAATGTATGGTTTGCGATTTAAAGTGGTCACAGAGCTATAAACATGACAAATTAGAAAGCCAGACAGACTTCCCCCTCCCCTTCTGTGCTCCTCATGAGGTCATTTTAAGTTTGCCTGGGAGGGGGCAGCGAACTGTAAAACAAATGTAAACTTTATATTAAAGTCCTACATTACATTGCAGAGTCTCTCAAAGAAGCCAGAATTCTTGCTGTGTTAGGTAGGCTATCACATGCTGTTAGAGCCATTCCTTGATACTTAAAGAAGTTTTCCTCTCACCACAAGAGGAATTGACATTAAAGGAAAAATCAGGAAATGCATTGGCATCTCAACGGTGAGAACCATGGAAGTGGAAAACGAAAGATCTTTCGGAGCAGGGATGATGGAGAGACCTACCTGAGACCCTCAGCAAGCTGCCTGGTCCTGATGTCACCCTCCGGGTCTGCCTTAGACCTAGGTCATTGCCCAGTCCTTACAGGGTTCCAGGGTTTGAACTATCTGTGACAGAGGGACACAGGAAGACAGAAAGGACAGACACAGGGACACAGAAAAAGCTAGGATCAGATGGGCTAGGCTCTCAGATGGAGAGGACAGTACCCCTAGAAACTGAGCGTGGTGGCTACATAGAGTTGGGCAGGGAGCAGGGGCTTATTCCATACCTGTAAACCACATTGTAGGAGTGGTTAGCAGTCTCTGTAGGAGAAGAGTCTTCAGGCCACAATCATGCCTACGGTCTTCCTGTCCCTCTGTGTCCACGGCCTTCCTGTTCTCCCACCGTCCTGCCATGTTGACAGATGTTTGGGTGTTGTAGGGACTGAAGTGTGGGCTCCACTGTTTTACCTCAGTAAATGTTTACAGAGCTCCTGTCAGCAGCGTGAACTTCCAGTCGGTTTATTTTACAAGACAGATCCTTGTATGGCGTGAGGTTAACAGTCTGTGAAAATACATTTGCCAACAAATTGACTAATCATTTTAAGGATTGGAGGATTAACATGTCAGATGAGAAGTGTGGGTTTGGACCCATTTAACAAAATATTTACTGAATGTTGTTACTTTACCATCAGCTGAGGACAGACCCCAGAGACCAGCTTTGGTCAAGATGTAAGTAGATTATCAGTTCCCTTTAAAGAGAGACAGAACTTCAAAAGGAGACATTGGGAGTATCTTGTGGTGTCCTGGGAAAGGCCACAGTGACAGCCCAGGACTGGAAAGATAAAGGAAATGAGCTTCTTGAAGGTGTTAGTACAGTCTAGCCTCAGGGAACAGCACAAAGGCCTGAAGCAAGAAAAAGTGTGGCATGAAATAGAAACTGAAAGTGGATCAGTAAATACAGCCTGTGCTGCCGAGAGGAGAACTAGGGGTTGCGGTGAGCTTCAGACCGGTGATGGGAGCCCAGTGTAAAAGATCCTGCAGGATGTTAAAGGTGTGGAGACGTCAGGTGGTGGTACACACCTGTAATTCCAGCTCCTCTAAAGTGAGTTGGAGGCAGTGTTGGAATCTCTGAGTTCGAGGCCAGTCTGGTGTACAGAGCGAGTTCTAGGACAGCCTGGGCTACAGAGAGAAACCCTGTTTCAAAAAACTTTAAAAACAAGTGTGGGATTTGTGCAGTCATGCAAGGCATTAAAGTACAGACCTCAACTGTGTTTCCATCGAGTAGCTGGTGCACACGGAGATGAAATTGGGAGAACAGAGACATTTACGGCGGTGTTATCACAGAGCACGAAATACCCGGGAATAGATTTAACAAGAGAAGTGTATGATTTGTCTATGAAAACATGAAAAATCTGAGAATAAAGAATAGCACTAGGAATAAAGAACAGTATAGGCTTGTACCGCCATATCCAGGGTAGTCACACCCAGGGTAGTCACACCCAGGGCAGTGCTAGAACTGAACTTGGGGCCTGTGCCTGCCAGGTGAGTATTTCACCAACCGTACCGCATTCTGATCTCCAAATTACACCGTATAGTAATATTGTTAATACCACTTAATATTGTTAATAGACTCCCTGGGGAATACTGTGCTATTGCCTCTGCCTTGTTCATACAGATACCTGTGAGAGCCAGTATGGGTTTAACAAGTGTCGTATAGAATTGCAAATAACCTAGAACAGCAAAAATAGTATCAAGAATGAACCAACCAGACTGGAAGAGGGCCACTTCCCTGATGCCAAAACTTAACACAAAGCTACAGTCATACAACTCGTGTGATCACGGCGTAGGGCGTGGGGAATGGAGCATCGGGAATGGTTCTGTGTGATCAGTGGCTTGTGTTTATGCGTGTGAGATGTCCTGCTCCTGTGTGTGTGCACCACGTCATTTCGCGGGGATCCTTAACATGTACAGACTTTTGAGGTTTTCCTAGAGTTCCTTGAGTATCATTACTGATACTGATGTTCCTTACGAATTTATGAATAAAGTTGATCTACCTAACATCTGAGGTCTGTTGTGAATGTTCCTTGAAGCCAGAGGAGGTTACAAGATTTCCCAGTGGAGAGTATGTGCAGCTTTTCTAAGTGTTCAGGTAGCAGAGGGATGGTGGGCCAAACCAGAAAAGAAAGCTATGTTACAGAACCAAGCTGTATTCCTGGAGTACCCTTAGCTTCTGGGCTGTTAAGTAAAAGATGCTATGTGCATTGCACTGCTGGCAAAGTCTGCAGAAGCTCGCTGTAGCCAGCCTGTGGCTGTCACATAACACCCACAGGTCCTCCAAGGGGGGGGGGGGCACACACTTCCTTACCTGTCTGCCTGGGCTCTGCCCATTCCTTGAGGGGCTTCTCTAGGACTTCTAGGAGGGTGGGAGTGGGGAGGGAGAGAAAGAGGAGGGAAGGAGGGAGAGAGGGAGAGAGGGAGAGAGAGAGAGAGAGAGAGAGAGAGAGAGAGAGAGAGAGAGAGTCAGAGTCTTTCTGTCTGTCTGTTTCTGTGTGTGTCTGTGTGTGTCTGTTAGGGGGTACCCAGAGCTGGTCTCTCCTGTCTGTGAGGGTCCTGAAGGAGATGGTTCTTTTGGCTCTTGGGGAAAAAATTGTTTGTGGAAGGGGTGCCTGAGCAGGAGTGCCTGCAGTGGCATCGCCTGCAGTGGCAGCGCAGCCCCTTGGAGCTGGAGCATTAGCGTTCTTGCAAGCACAAGAGAGTGCTTGGAGGACGTAGGTCCTCCAAGTGAGTAGTACTTGCTCCTAACCACTGAACCACCTCCCTAGCACCCCTCTGCCTCTTCCATTGTCTGGTAGACCATGGGATGGTCTATGCTAAGGTGCCCAGTACTACTATGTTAGGGTCTGACCCCTTAGGCCCAGGCTTTTGAAGTTGGGGGATTCTGTCTTCCTGGTTTGTTGGCCATATGTTAGGTGTTGAGAGAGAGATTATACAAATACTCTGGAGCAGTGTCCCCCACCCTTCCTGTATCATTCTTTTGCTTGTAGAAATACTGTTTGGTAGAAGCTGCAGGATTCTCTTAGCAGTCTAGGACTTCACCAGTTTTCAGTGTAACAGAATTACTGTGTTATCAGTAAAAGAGAAATTACCATGAATGGCGCTATCTTCGAGCATAGTTAAAGCATGGCAATTAGTTTACTGTCCTAAGTGGAGTGCCTGCTGACTGCTGAGCGTGTCAGAAGCCAGCCCGAGACTCTTATCTGGGTTCTCAAAATTGCTCCTCTCCAAGGAGAGGGAAGTTACCGCCTCTAAGAGCTTTGAAGCTGTTGGATTTACTGGGGAGTCTTTTTCCCTCTCAACCTTCACTTAACAAACTGTGTTCACTTTTTCTTTATTTAAGGTGTCAAGTTAGTGTTAGGGGAACTTGTAAGTGCTAACAAATATTATTTTATTTGGGGAATATTATGCAACTGCAGTGATGTGGAAATTCCATGTATGCAAAGTCCCCTGAATCTGTGGTTTCGTAAACCACAGATTGAAATGAAGTCCTGTTGACCAACCAGTGCAACCAGGATTTTCCTACCTGAACAGTAAGATAACCATTTAGGAAATAGGACTTAGAATTCTTGGTTTTTTCTTATTTTATGTTTATCTGTTTTGTGTTGTTAGATCTAAGTCCTGGTGCATCCCCTCCTGGTATTTTGACATTTTTTTTCTTGTGTATGCTAGGGGGTTATCTGTTGTGGTATTATTGTTGCCATTATTGTTTTTATTATTAAAAACAATATTATTCTCAGTTGCAAGTGACAGAAACTCAATCCGTATAAGCATAAAAACATCTGTGTTTTAAGATTTTATTTTCGAGATTTGTGTGTATCTTCTATTCATGGGTCCATCTGTGCATACAGTACCTGTGGAAGTCAGGAGATGGCGCCAGAGCTCCTGGAGTTGGAGTCACAGGCCGTTGCGAGCAGCTGTGTGTTAGGAACTGAACTTGGTTCTCTGCAAGATCAGCCATTGCTCTTAACCCTATCTTGCTACTCAGCAAGAAACAGGTCTCCCGCTCTCAGACCCAGCTCTAGCCTGCCAGTGAGGGAACTGGGTCTGTTGCCCCCTCTTAGAACTCTCTACTGTGTCCCTTGCTGTGTGGTCATTAGGAGACTGTGACTCCCAGGAGCCCCACTGCTCAACCTAGGGTTCTAGCCCTTCCTCAAAACCAGATGCTATTGGTTGGCCCAAAGGAAGGCCTATGGGGCAGGCTGTTCTTCATGAATGAACCCCCTTGCAGGGACAGGGTAGGATGAGCCCCCTTGTAGGGATGACAAATAATTGGGGGGGGGGGGGCGGGGAGTGTCTGCCAACCAATAGGTGTCCCTTGTGAAGACTTTTTTTTTTCTTTAAAAACTAGAGCTAGAGGGAAGTTGTTGCCACAAACCTTAAGTCTGTCCAGAAATGACTTTTGGATTCATGTGTCTGGTTAACTGACACTTGGTTTTTACTCAGGAAAGCCTGGGTCAGGTCCAGATGACTCATTATGGACATAGCATTTTCCGTCTTAGAGTTAAAAAATACAATGTCAGTTGCCCTTTATAAAGATATTAACTGCACAATAGTAGCTTTTCACTCTTAATTTAGTGCTTTCTATTTTAAAAGATCTGTTTTAAAAGATCGTCTCTGGGGTCTGCAAGGCAGTTCAGCAGGTAAAAGTGCCTGCCGCCAAGCCCTGTGGCCTGCATGGTACCTGGGAGAGAACCATCTCCTGCAGGTTGTCCCCTGACCTCTACACATGCACTGTGTCAGGCATGTGCCTGCTCAAACACACATACACAAGTAAGTCTAGTAATTTAAAAACTTCAGAGCTTGTGGTATCACTGAGGATTTCTCACTGAACCTGAAGCTGGCTAGCCTGGCCACTGGAGCTCAGGGACCCTCTCACCTGTGCCTTCCATCACTGGGATTCCAGGTATTTACTGCCATTTTTTTTTTTTTTTAAAGACTTGGGTACTGGGGATTTGAACTCGGATCCTCAGGCTTATGTTGCAGGTGCTTTACTGATTGAACTGTCTGCCCAGCCCTTCCTGATCCCTACTGCCTCTTTTTCCTTTTGAGCAGACTCTCACTTTATACAAGCCTCAACTCATAGCAAGCCTTAGCCTCCCCAAGTCTGAGCCACCATCTTTGGCTTCTCAGCACCATATCACATGGCCTCACAGTGTCAGAAAGAGTAACTGGACATGCAGGGCAGCTGGATCTCCTGTTAATGTTATCAGTTATATCTGTAGGGGGGAAACATCTTAAAATTATTTATGGTTTTTTGAGAGAGGGTTTTATGTAGCCCAGGCTGGCCTTAAATTCACTATGTAGCCAAGGATGACTTCAAACTCTGGAGCCTTCTGCCTTCACTTCCCACATGTGCTACATGCCTGTCTTTCACATTTGGATTTCCAAAAATAATTTTTGCATATATGTTCTAAAAATGACCCATAAAAATATTTGGTGCTTTCTATAGAAATAAATACTTGCAGAAAATAACTTTGCATTCTCTGGCTTGGAAGAAGAGCCTGTGGAATTTGGATTTGTCATCTTCAAAGCATTTGGTGTAAGCAAAAACCCAGTAAGCAGACTGGGTTCTGTTTCACTCAGCTACAAAGACACCTTTATTACGGAGACTGTGCCCTGTGGTGCTCAGTGCAGCTGGGTTCGCTTCTGTCCCCGGATTTGGAAAGTGTGGCTGAGTTCAGAAAGAGCCCAGCTGCCCTGGGCTGGGGATTTATGACGGACCCTGCATCTGCTCTTGAATGTGGGGTTCCAGTCTGGTGTCTGTCTTCTCTTGAGACTGGAGAGACACTATGCAGGCATGTTAGTCAGTAGTGTCAGCCTGGAAGAAGAATCAGGGAACAGGCATAGTTGCATTCGTGTAATTAATTATGTGTAGTTAGTACCATGTGCAACTTTGGGTGACTTTCCATCCAAACCCCAGTCCAGATTCCTGCCCCGTTGCTGTGTTGTCCTGGCTCTGACAGCAGATGTGCCGCCTGACAAACCTCGCTTGCCTCTGTGCTCCCATCCACCCGTTAGCCCAGCCAGCCTTCTCTTATCAGGTGCAGGCTGGAGCACCTCTGGCCAGCACAAACACTGCTGCTTCCTGCTCTCCTCTTGCCTTTCCGGTCCCTCGAGTAGTCCCCTTTCCTGCTTCTACCCAGGGACACAGATTTTGTCTTCTGAAGGTTTCCTATAGTGTGGGTCTTTGATGGAATCCTACTTGAGGACATGTTTTAAACCCCCTACTATCTTTTTTAAATTTTAGTTTGTGTGTGTGTGTGTGTGTGTGTGTGTGTGTGTGTGTCTGTCTGTCTGTCACTGTCTCTCTCTGGAATAGCCCAAAGAATTCCCCTTTGTGCAGCTACTTCAGTTGTCTATGTTAGGGCACATTATAGATAATTTCTTGACCCCTAACTAGCCCCCCAAAAGGTATGAACTGGATCTAACTTCTTTTCGGCTCTAAAGTGTCGCACCTGCTCAGTCATGGAGGCCGACCTGCCTGCCTGCCTGCCTGCCTGCCTTCTTTCCTTCCTTCCTTCCTTCCTTCCTTCCTTCCTTCCTTCCTTCCTTCCTTCCTTCCTTTTTCTGTGTAATTTTCTCTTGCGCTTTATTTGTGCACTTAGGCCAAGTCGTAGTTAATCTTCCATCCTTTGAGTCCCCTCCCAGCAGAGATGGTAAGAGCCTCAGCGAGTGGTGTAATGGGGGTTTTCTTATGAAATTCATTTTCTTCCAGTCATGAGCTCCCACCCTGGCACCCTGTGTGCTGCACTGCAGCGTAATTTGTGAGCGTGTGGGGAGAAGGCAGGCCCATGGCGGTTTTTTAGAGTTTGGCAGGAGGAAGCAGGAGATGGGCCCAGGAATTCTGGAGTGATGTCATGGACTCTCATCAAGCTCTGAAGCTCGGCTGCTCTTGTTAGATAGCCAGGAGTGCTGCTCCTGTCTCTCCTCCCCTGCTTTCCCAAGTTTGTTGAGATGTAGCTCGTATATGTATATGTACACATAGTATGTATATATAAACATGTATACTTATGTGTCACATATAATATGTATGTATTATATATTATATGTGCATATTATATATACATATAACAAAATATATTTTTATATACATATACACACATATATAGTCTACCCTGTAAAGCTACAGCTCAATGTTTTGTTATCATTAGTTGTTATTGTGATAAAATATATATAGACTAGATGTTACCATTTTAATCAATTTTTATTTGGAAATTGTGATAAAATACATACAAAAGTTTACCATCTTATCCACCACCCACCCCTTTTTGAGATAGGGTCTCACCATATATTTCTGACTGCCCTGTATCTCACTATGTAGACCAGGCTGGCCTTGAACTCAAAGAGATGCTCCTACCTCTGCCTCTTCAGTGCTGGGCTTAAAGCTGTGTGCCAGCAAACCCAACACATCTTACTGTAAGAGCACAGCTCACTGGCACTGAGACACTTACATCAATCATAGTTTGGCTATCACCTCTCATCTCCAGGACTCTTGTTTTCTCTAGAAGTAACTAAACACCCACCCCTTTGGGTCTTCCCTGGGCAGTCACCATTCTACCTTCTGTCTCTGTGAAGTTGACCACTCTGAGACCTTCACAGAAGTAGAGTCTTACAGTATTTGTCCTTTCATGACTGGCCTCTTTCACTCAAGGTTTGCTCTTGACAGGGTCATCCATGTGTCAGGACGCTTTCCCCTTCTAAAGGTTGGATAACATCCCACTGTTGTTTCATTTTGTATACCCATTCATCCACAGATACTGGTGGTTTCATTTTTGGCTTTTGTGGATAATGATGCATTGAACATTGTTGTACAGTGTCTATTCTAACCCCTGCTCTCAGTATCTCGGGGGTATGTATATACCTGGTATTGGAATTGTTCCTCCAAGTTTGCTGTGAGTTTGTATAAGTTAAGTAGAAACACTTAGTCATTGAATTCTTGACTAGTGGAGCAGTGCTTGTATGCATTCATTTGTTCATTTATCTATTCATCCATCCATCCACCCATCCATCCACCCGCCCACCCACCCACCCACCCACCCATCCACCCATTCATCTATCTGTCTGTTCATTCATCTACCCATCCATCCACCCACCCACCCACCCACCCATCCACCCATTCATCTATCTGTCCGTTCATTCATCCACCCACCCACCCACCCACCCACCCATCCACCCATCCACCCATTCATCTATCTGCCCGTCCATTCATCCACCCATCCATCCACCCACCCACCCACCCATCCACCCACCCACCCACCCATCCACCCATTCATCTATCTGTCCGTCTATTCATCCATCCACTCACCCACCCACCCATCCATCCACCCATCTACCCATTCATCCATCTGTCCATTCATTCATTCATTCATTCATTCATTCATTCATGCATTCATCCATCCACCCATCCACCCACCCATCCATCCATCCATCCACCCATTCATCTATCTGTCCGTTCATCCATCCATCCACCCACCCACCCACCCATCCACCCATTCATCTATCTGTCCGTTCATTCATCCATCCACCCACCTACCCACCCACCCCACCCATCCACCCATTCATCTGTCTGTCCGTCCATTTATCCACCCATCCATCCACCCACCCACCCACCCATCCACCCATTCATCTATCTGTCCGTCTATTCATCCATCCACCCACCCACCCACCCATCCATCCATCCACCCATCTACCCATTCATCCATCTGTCCATCCATTCATTCATTCATGCATTCATCCATCCACCCACCCACCCACCCATCCATCCATCCATCCATCCACCCATCCACCCATTCATCTATCTGTCCGTCTATTCATCCATCCACCCACCCACCCACCCACCCACCCCACCCATCCACCCATTCATCTATCTGTCCGTCCATTTATCCACTCATCCATCCACCCACCCACCCACCCACCCACCCACCCACCCACCCATCCACCCACCCACCCACCCCACCCATCCACCCATTCATCTATCTGTCCGTCCATTTATCCACTCATCCATCCACCCACCCACCCACCCACCCACCCACCCATCCATCCACCCACCCACCCATTCATCTATCTGTCCGTCTATTCATCCATCCACCCACCCACCCATCCATCCATCCACCCATCTACCCATTCATCCATCTGTCCATCCATTCATTCATTCATGCATTCATCCATCCACCCATCTACCCACCCATCCATCCATCCATCCATCCATCCATCCATCCATCCATCCATCCACCCATCCACCCATTCATCTATCTGTCCGTCTATTCATCCATCCACCCACCCACCCACCCATCCATCCACCCATCCATCCACCCATCTACCCATTCATCCATCTGTCCATCCATTCATTCATTCATGCATTCATCCATCCACCCATCCACCCACCCACCCACCCACCCATCCACCCATTCATCTATCTGTCCGTTCATCCATCCATCCATCCACCCACCCACCCATCCACCCATTCATCTATCTGTCCGTTCATTCATCCATCCACCCACCCACCCACCCACCACACCCATCCACCCATTCATCTATCTGTCCGTCCATTTATCCACCCATCCATCCACCCACCCACCCATCCATCCACCCACCCACCCATCCATCCACCCACCCACCCATCCATCCACCCACCCACCCACCCATCTACCCATTCATCTATCTGTCCGTCTATTCATCCATCCACCCACCCACCCACCCATCCATCCATCCACCCATCTACCCATTCATCCATCTGTCCATCCATTCATTCATTTATGCATTCATCCATCCACCCATCCACCCACCCACCCATCCATCCATCCATCCATCCACCCATCCACCCATTCATCTATCTGTCCATCTATTCATCCATCCACCCACCCACCCACCCATCCATCCACCCATCCATCCACCCATCTACCCATTCATCCATCTGTCCATCCATTCATTCATTCATGCATTCATCCATCCACCCATCCATCCACCCATCCACCCATCCACCCATTCACCCATCCATCCACCCACCCACCCACCCATCCACCCACCCACCCACCTATCCATCCACCCATCCACCCATTCATCTATCTGTCTGTCCATTCATCTATCTGTCTGTCCATTCATCCATCCACCACCTACCCACCCACCCACCCACCCATCCACCCACCCACCCACCCACCCATCCACCCATTCATCTGTCTATCCATCCATCCATCCATCCATCCATCCATCCATCCATCCACTCACCCACCCACCCACCCACCCACCCACCCACCCATCCACCCATTCATCTGTCTATCCACCCACCCATCCATCCATCCATCCACCCATCCATCCATCCATCCATCCACTCACCCACCCACTCACCCGTCCATCCATCCATCCATCCATCCATCCATCCATCCACTCACCCACCCACTCACCCGTCCATCCACTCATCCATCTGGTTTCATAGCAGAACCCTGTATGAGAGCTCTCCCCTGCTTATTATCTGCTAATGGAAGTCATGGCTGATTTGTGTGTTGGCTTGTGAACTGTGTGAGTCTCTTGAGTTAGGAAATTAAATAGAGGAGACATTAGAGGGCTCCATAGTCTTCTCTCCTTGTCTTTGGATGCTGGTTTTAAAAGTGGCTCCTAGTTAAAGGCAAGCTCAGATGAAAGGTGATTAATTCCCTCCTCGTCCCTTCCCCTCCTCTTCAGCCAAGATGAGGCTTCTTTGGTATTTCTTGCCCGAGGGTGATACTGGGGTAGTTAATATCCCAGCAGAGCGGAGAGCACAGGTAGCAGGGTAAGCAGAGATGCAAGTCTCATCAAACCCTGTCCCTTCCACCGGGGACGGAACTACAGTAACAAACAACATGAGCTCTGACCCCCCTGTCCTCCCTTGTTCTCCCCCATCCTCCCCTGTCCTCCCCTGTCCTCCCCTGTCCTCCCCTGTCCTCCCCTGTCCTCCCCCGTCCTCCCCATCCTCCCCTGTCCTCCCCTGTCCTCCCCCGTCCTCCCCTGTCCTTCCCTGTCTTCCGGTCAGTCCAGCACACACAAGCCCTGGTGTTTGGCTTCTCCAGTTAGGAACTTAATTATATTTTGTGGGCTTGTGTGGTTTCTCACACTATTCTGGAAACCTTGGCTGTCTTTTCTGTTATCATGAACCCAGAGGCTATGTCTGGTTTTGAGGGATTACCATGATTTGGAGTGAAATTATCTTGCCCTAGAGTGGCAAGGGACAGTGGGTTCACCTCTCATATTTTCAACCAGGCCAAGAATTACTCTCCCTCTGAATTACTCTCCCTCTAAGGTCTGAAAGAACAGTGTGACATTAGTTGTGAATCCTATCAACAGAGTCTCTTTCTAGGTGAGACCACTAATGTCTGGGGTTCTGCTGACTTTGGGGTTCATAAAAGACCTGAATCATCCCCTGAACTAGATTTGGGATCAAGTCACATCATTTGAGACCCAGCATCACAGGGTCTTTTTCTGTGGCAAGTAGAGAAGGTACAGACTGATCCGTCCATAGGGAACTCAGCCTGGGTTTTGCTTGGCCCGCTTCTCGTTTCCTCTCTCTTGATTCTTGTGTTAGCCATGGAAACTTGGAGATGTGTTCGGGCAGTCTTACTCCTATGGGTTTTGTGTTGTTTTTTATTGTTGAATTAATCTTGTCCTAAAAGTTGCCTGATATTTTCTTGGAGCCAGGGCTGGGGTGGGGGTGGACGGAGTCCTGCTTGCTCTCCTGTAATAACCTGTGTTTCTGCTATCTGATGGGCCCAGGCCCCATGTTGTACTATCACTGGGGACCAGGTAACAATCTGAGGTTTCTTAGTTACAGTAACTGATCCTTACCCCATGGCAGGAAGCTAAGTGTTCCAGGGGTTACCTGGAGCCGGTTTCATGTCTTTATTTCTTCTGCAAGTGTCAGAGTCCCAGGTTTCCCTTGTCTCAGACAATTCTTGTTTGCCTTAAATAAAACCAGGGGCTTTCTTGGTTCCAGTAGCATTCCAAGAATATCTTTGAAAATAATATCAATAGCTTAATACAATTATATCTAATGGCCTTTCACAAGGAAGGGCAAAGGTCTTTTGGATAAATCTTAGAATAAACAACATAGTCTTTCCTAGAGGGGGTAGTCAGACTGTGAATGAAGAAATAGAGACCCTGAAATTGTGTAGGTGAGTGGAATACTCTGTGTGTTGAATGTTAGTTCTTAGGGAACCTGGAAGGCTCAGAGTCGTGTTCATGGAGGCCATGGGTGGTGCTGGTGTGATTGCCATGAGCCTCCATCTACTTCTTCATGCTCAGGCAGTGGGTGATGGACCACAGCTGGAGGAGCCTCTGCCAAACGAAGGCACTGCCATTAGGAGGTGCTAACTCCGGTTCTTATCACACACCTGCATCTCCATGGGTCCTTCCATGGGTTGTGTGTTTATGTGATTGTCATCTCTATTTGAAGCCCTAGTAAGTTTACTGGACAGTTAGTTTCTGTCAGCTTTTAACACAGAACTAAGCATATCTGGGAAGAGGGAACTTTATTTGAAGAATTGCTGTCATCGGCTGGGCTTGTGGGTGTGTCGAGACAGAGAAGCAAACATGAACAATCAAGCACTTACTGCAAGAAGAATGTTCACACCTGGTGCTCGTGACCTGAGGTCATCAGGGCTGTTTTCAGTCCTGATGTGGGAATAGTACTTGGCTGGATTCAGCCTTAGTTGCTCCTTCAGTTTCCTCTCCATTTGCAAGAAGCTAGCTGACTTCTCTTCTTGTGAGATGTGTCTTTTCCTAAGTTTGCTGGGCAAGCCTGGCGCCCTGAGCTAACCCTCAGAGTCCCAGCAAAGGTTGAAAGACAGAACCAGCTCCATAAAGCTATCCTCCAGACTCCACATGTCTGTGGCATTGCAGCACCCCCGTCTCCACCTCTCTCCCGCTTCTCTCTGTCTCTGTCACACATACTTTACACATAGCTATATATTTACATACATATATATTATTATCTTTTTCTGGGTGGGGGGCTTTTACATTGGCTTGGCCTGATTGGAGTTTGATTCCCAGATCACATGGCAGAAGGGGAGAACCTTCTCTCATTTTCTCTTCCACTCTGCTTATTTATTTTTATTTTTTTTATTAATTTATTTACTTTACATCCTGGTCAAAGCTTCCCCTCCTCTCATTCCAGTCCCTCTCTCCATCCCACCTCCTCTTTCCCCATCTTCCCTCTTCCCACCTCCCTCTCCCTTCCCTTCAGAGAAGGGAAGGCCTCCCAGGAACCCACCTTGGCACATCAAGTTGCAGTAGGACTAGGTGCATCTTCTCCTATTGAGACTAGACAAGGCAGCCCAGTTAGGGGAAAGGGATCCAAAGGCAGGCAACAGAATCAGAGACAGCCCCTGCTCCACTTGTTAGGGGTCTCACATGAAGTACAAGCTGCAATGTAACGTCTGTTACATACGTGTAGGGGACCTAGGTCTGTCCCATGCATACTCTCTGGTTGGTGGTTGAGTCTCTGTGAGCCGCTGTGACACTATTTATTTATTTATTTATTTATTCATTCATAGGCAGAATCTTATGTAGCCCAGGCTGGATTCCAACTTGAGGTGTAGTCAAGGATGACTGATCTACCTGTGCTCCCCCTGTGCTCTCCCCTGCTGCATTACAGATCTTCACCAGCACACCCAGTCTTATGTGGCACTGGAGATTAAATTGGGTACTGATTCATGCTAGGCAGGTATCCACCATCCACCAAATGACGTTTCATTCTTTACACCCTTAATTTATATTCCGAGGCAGAAAATTGAGGCAGTAGGAGAGCTCACGGGTTCAGAGGTGCCTTGAGCGTAATTACATGAATTTAGGGTACCATTTAAGCACACATGCTATTCGCAACACTGTCTCATCTCTAGAACTCTTAATGAGAGGACTGAGTAAGGCTGAGTCGGGGAGACCATAGTGATGGGCTGATATCTATGCACTGGGTGGGCACACATGCTGCCCCTGAGTTGACAATCCCACTGCCTTAGCCAACTGAATTCTGGGATTACAGACATGCAACAGTGTACCTGGCCACAAAGATATATTCATATCATGTGCTTATGTAACACACACACACACACACACACACACACACACACACGCGTGCGTGCATGAGGGCCTGAGTTCAGTACACACTTCTAATGTGTATATGTGGTCTTTGGGTATTTGCACAGTGCAGTGCCTGTGGAGGTCAGAAGTCAGAAGCGTAGGCATCAGATTCCCTGAAGCTTGTGAGCTACCAGATGTAGGTGCTGGGACTGAATTTAGTTCCTCTGCAGGAGCAGTAGGAACTATTCTTATTTATTTAAGTGTTTCTTAAAGTGGATCTCACTATGTAGCTGGCCTAGAAATGGCTATGTAGAGCAGGCTGGCCTCACACTCGACAGAGATACATCTACCTCTGCCTCCTGAGTGCTGGATTAAAGGCCATGTGCTACCACGCCTGGCCACAGTGGGCCGTCTCTCTAGCCCCAACAAAACGTAATCTTAAACTACTCATTTTCTTCCCATTTGTCAGCCACTGTTGAATAGCAAGCTGTTTTGGGGAGTCTGATTTCACTGA
This sequence comes from Arvicanthis niloticus, assembly GCF_011762505.2. Lineage (NCBI taxonomy): Eukaryota > Metazoa > Chordata > Mammalia > Rodentia > Muridae > Arvicanthis > Arvicanthis niloticus. The sequence continues at coordinate 2,688,724 of NC_047660.1, forward strand.
CAATTTTATCCAGAAAGGTGGGAAATCAAGAGAAATGGCCAGCGATGGAATAACAGGTGCAAGCACATTACTTTTCGGCCTATAATAAGAACTACAGGGATACAAGGGCTGCCTGCGAGCTGTTTCATCTACCATAGTCGGCCTGATTGGAAATGTTTGGAACTGGTGAATGAGGAATTGAGGAAGGTTGTGTCTGGAAGAGGCTCGGCTCCATCAAAAGGCCTTGTCTCTAGTCTGAGCAGTGAGCTAGCCCATGTCCAATGGAGTACCATCATTGACTGTGTGCTCTTGAGTTAAATACATATTTCACAATGATATATATGAATCTTTGCTCTCTTCACACTCCACTCATTCTTGTGGGATAGGAGGACATTTTACGGTGGATTTTTCCTTGGAGATCTGAAGACTTTCAAAAGTGCACCCATTGTTGCAGGTTGTAGGTTCAAGGCACACGTGAAGTTACACTTGTGATATCAGAGGGCTGAGGGTTGTAACACAAATTGGATACGTAGATGGAAATATAAAAAAATAAATGGTAGATACCTGTACCTGAGCAAATACTTGAAATAAAATGGAATTTTGGGGGAATGTGTTTATTTGATATTGAGGACCACCCCTTCTGGGAAGCAAGGGCTTTTCTGTCAGGCATGCCTCCTAGTAACCAGGCAGGTTCTATGGGATGTTTGCTGCTGAAACAAGTCCCAAAAATTTGGCAACCTTTAATTGCTGCTTCCTGTGGTGCCACTGAGAGTCTTAGCATCCTGGGTGTGAACTCCATTGGAAAACCTCAAAACCAATACATTACTTCCTGGGTTAATCTCAGAGCAGCAGGTGACTAAGCCAAGACCTGCCTTTAGTTACGAGAGGCACTGTGGTGGCCCAGAGGTCAGGTTCCTCTTACTCAAGAGTCCAGTAGAACCTGTTGATGGCCTCCACCTTGGGAGCAAGGAAATGCCTAGCCAGGGAGATCACTCAGCTGGCCTCTGTCCATAGCTGTCAGCTGAGCCTGTGGCCCTGTGCTGGGATTGGGGCTCCTGTCTTGCCTGTTTTGCTTTAGCTGTTCTCTGGTTGTTTTATTAGTGACAGAAACATAATGATGTTCTGAAACATGGTAAATACATGGAGGCATCTCATAGTGTTTGGAAATATGCATAATTGGCCCTGGGCAGCTAATGTATGCATGCCACTGCATTGTATAATGGGTCTCTTGAACCTACTTTCTATCTAAGTGAAATGTTGTTATGTAACTCGTAGCCAGCATCTCCCCAGCCTCTACCCTTCCACTCTACTTCATAAAGTCTATTTTTTTCTAGAATCTACATACAAGTGGCATTATATAATGCTTGCCCCATATTTAGCAATTTCATGTAATTATTAACATATCATGATGCCCTCTACTTTCATCCATTCTGTTGGAAACACCAGGATTTCTTTGGTTTTTGAACCTTCATCGTATCTGTGTGCTCCTACCAATTCTGTGAACAGGGCTGTCATAAGCAGGAGCTGTTGTGATGGCCGGACTGAGAAGTGTTCCCCCTAGTCTCCGGCATTTGAATTCTTAGTCTGATGGGTGTGTGCTGTTTGGGTAGACGTAGGAGGCGTGGCGTCGCTGGAGGAAGCATGTCACTGGGGGTGGGCTCTGGCATTTCAAATCCAGTTCTTCCTCATTGCTGCTCCCTGCTCTGTGGTTGAAGATCTAACTTCTCAGCCTCCAGTTCCAGCCACCACGCTTGCTGCCACCCCACCCCACCCTCCCGCCATGACAGGCTCCAGGACCTCTGGAACCATAAGCCAAATCAGCCCTTCCTTCTCTTACTTGCCTTGGTCACTGTTTTTATCACAGCAATAGAAGAATCAGACAGACACACACCAACTTCTCTTTCGAAAATATATTCCGTAATAGGATTAGTGGATCGTGTGGTAGTTTTGTCAGGAAACAACTCTTTTTGAACAGGATCTTGCTTTATAGCTTAGACTAGTCTTGAACGCATGACCTCCCTTCCTCAGCCTGCTGAGCGATGGGATGAATGTACCTTGTTTATCTATAAATTTTTGAAGGCTGAATTGTTTTCCACGTTGACAGTATTAATTTAAACTCCCACCAGTAAGTACTTCCTGTTTCTCTACATCCTCACAGTCACCAGGCATCTATTGAAGAAGGTCTGTCTCCTTGGGTACATTATAAGCCGGTGTGACATCGACCTGTGCCCCAGGTTAACCCCTGCTACCCATCCTCAACAAGACAATTAAAACAGCCAAACTGAAAGTGGAAGGCTCGAGAGGGGGATTTATTCAGTGTGCTCACACCAGGAAGAGGGATGTGTGTGGATACTGGTGAGCTGGGAGCGTCCGCTCTTGGCCTTCCTGCCGTGAATTCTGCTCCTGAGGATCCTGGTTAGGCAGGGTCTGAGTGAAGTCTGTATTGTATTTGGAAGGAATATTTGGTCTACTTTCAGTCTACTGATAACTGCCTACGGAGTCTAAACTGAGTTTTGTTGTTGTTACTGTTTTTGTTTTGTTTTTATTGTGGTTAAATCGATACCTTTTAACATGTTAGTGAATAGGCAATTGACACTGCTATACTATAAATGCTAGGAAGCAAATCTGAAAAAACAAAACAAAAAAACCCTCCTTCCTTCTCCAGTACCTCCCTGCCCTCTAACCTCTTCCTTCCCCTCTTATTCCCGCCCCTTCTTCTGCCCTCTCCTCCCTCCATAGAAAGGTCTCAAGTAGCTTTACACTGGTCTTGAACTTGGCTTTATAGCTGTGACCCTGAATACCTGATCCTCCCGTCTGCTGGGATTACAGACACGTGAAACCACACACAGCCCAGGAAGCCAGTGTTGGTTTTCCAATTGACTTCTTTTGGTGGTCCTAAATGGATGGAACCCAGCTGAGGATGGTAGCCAGTTGGGGCAGCATTTGTGGTTGCTAGGCAACCAGATAGCTCAGCTTTAGGAAGGCCTTTGATTCAGACATCCTGCTGGCTGCTCTGAGATCAGACATGAGCCAGTATCAGCTGGCTGCTGCCGTGTGTCCTGTTGGGTTCTTGGCTTGGTGGTTCTAGGAGACTTGAGTGCAGCCGCACTGGCTGATGGCTCTGCTCGGTGTTGTCCTGTGTAAGCATGCTTTGTTTATCAAAGCTCAGGGTTGTAAAGCTGTGCAATGCTGCATGAGCAGCCGAACATGCTTTGTTATGCTCGGGGCTCCCTGAGCTATTGTTGGCAGATGACTTTATGGCCGTGGTAATCTGTCCTATAAGTAAGAATCACAATTGGCTTACATGGTGATTAAATGTGAGTGAGTTCACAGCCATTCATTCAGCCAACGTTTATTGGAGGCCTCTGGCGCCAGGAGGAGTGTGAGGTGCTCTTTTAAGGCCTGAGGGGAAGGATGGTCACACCAGTATTGTCTCAGTTGTAATAATGGCATAGGTAGAAGGCAAGAGGGCAAGGATGGGCTAATATGGCGACACCTGCATGTTGTCATGGAGGGGTTCAAAGGGGAGGATGAGAGGGAGGGGCTGCACGGGAAGGCTTGTGGCCAAGATGATTCACAGTGAAGGACTAGGCCTCCTCCCCTGTCATCACACACCATTTGACCCGTAACCCTTTGGGACGGTTTTTTTTTTTTTTTTTTCCCCCTTTCCTTACCATTGGGTGAGGATGTAGACAAAGTAGTTACACTCTTTTTGTTTGTTTTCTTGAGACAGGATCTTATGTGGCCCAGGCTAGCCTGGAACTCATTATGTAGCCCAGGCTAGGCTTCAGATTCTGATCCTCTGGCCTCCCCATTCCAAAGGGCTGGAGTTTCAGGAGTGCCAGTCAGTCTTATTTTGGGTTCCCCTCAGTACACTTGACTGTCTGCCCCCTTTTCTTCATTACCTTAACCCTTAGCTCCTGGGCTCGGCATGCTAAATTATGAAAAGCCAGCAGAGTTCACACCCCAGAGTGCAAGACTGGGACCATATCACAGAATGCCCCTTCTGTATGTGGGGAGGAGAGGGCCTGCCCGTGCTCTGGTCTGGAGCAGGGTGCCACGAGGGTGTCTGGGGTGTGGACAGAGCACTTGGCTGCAGTCTCCACAGGGCCCAGGCATCTTGAAGCTTTTCTCTCAGGGCCAGCTATCTTCAGGTCACTTTGAGGGACAACCCCCCCCCCCCCCCAGGCAAGAAAAATAACCATGATAATTTCATCTCCTTTTCTTCCCTTTGCCTAAAGGACTGTTGAGGTGACTGTAGTGGGCTCAAGGGTTTGGGACTGATGAAGGGAAGAGACAGTGACACGCAAGCTTTGTTGGACAGTGCTGGCATGAGGTGGCAGGAGAGAGAAGATGTCTCTCTCACTGTCTGAGACCAGTGAAGGAATTACGGGTGGGGGGGGAGGCCATCCCATGCCTAACTGATGAGTCTTGGTCAGAGGACATAAGGCCATGGTTCCTCAAGGTCTTATAGGGACCCAGCTCATCAACAGGTAACAGCTGTCAGGTTGAAGTTCCACAGGGTTATGTGAAGGCGGCTAAGTGGCTGTTAATAAGCTCATTTAGTCAATTCTGGATATGATTGAATATATAAAGCTTTGCGTCTGATGTCAGTGGGCATCTGAGCTAACTGTGCCAGTTGGCAGGGAAGAAATACCAAGGCTCATAAACTGTCTTTAGCCCATTTAAACAGGAACATATCTTTTTTTTTTTTTTTTTAATAATAGTTGAAAGTAAAACACCTAAAAATGTAAATGCTTGGGGAATAGGAACTCATTTTGTGAATGTATTTCAGTCATGTTTAAAAATATTTTCCAGTTCCTTCCTCTTGGATGGGGGTCACTGCTCTCACTTCTCACCAGATATGCAAGAGAAAGGATGTGTGACCATGAGAGACAGTAACATACAAGCTATAGTGGATGGTCCAGGGGCGGGATCGCAGGAAAGGAGATGTTACCAGCTGTCCTGAGCTCAGTCGCTGCCCCTTAAGCCTGCCTTGTCTCTGTTGGTACTGGGGCCATCCTCATAGACACTGAAGTCCACTGGGACTTGCCATTTAGTAGTTAGAGGGACAACTGTCCAGCAGGACTGAGGGGAGGCAAGCTACTGTCTGTGGAAGGTAAAGGAGGGGCAGGTCCTTGGCCTTCACGCATGTTGAAGTGTAGGAAAAGACACCATTTGGAGGAGTGTCAGGAAATGCTACCACAGCACATCTTCCTGCCGCTGTCGTGAGCCAATTCTTGTGCTCGTGTAGGATGGAGACGGTACCCCTGATCAAGCAGCTTCTTAGAATTATTGGCTAAAATAGGCACAGAGATTTGAGTGATGCAGACATAAGCCAGATACACCACCAGAGCCAGGGAGTCAGGGAAGGGTTCTCAGCCCCAGGAGGGAGCCCAGCCCTGCTAGATTTTAGACTTCTGGCCCACGGGAAAATGTTTTATGAACTGTTAAGAGATGGCTCAGGGGTGAAGATGCGTGTCACCAAACTTGATCTGAGTTTGGTCCTGTACTGGGAGAGCCGACTCTTACAAGCTGCCCTTTTACCCCTCATGCATACCTGCTCCAATAAAGAAATGTAGTAATAAAAAGTGTATTTTTATTGCTTTGAGCTATCACACTTGGAAACAAATGCAAAGATTAATATGATTAAACCTAGAAACTTTGTAGCAGTAAGACTTTTCTAGAAGCCTTGGTGTCAGACTCTTCTTTCTTCTATCTCTTATTAAGCACTCATTGGGTTCAGGGCCACCGAGGTATGATCTTACCTCCTGATCCTGTGCTGCATAGCCACATCTATGAGCTCTGGCTGTTCCCCTTTGGGGAAGCTTCTTTCAGGCCGTGGGGTTCATTCTTACCTTGTGATTAAAAGGTCCTGAGGAAAGAAGAACATGCTGGTGGAAATGCCTTCGCCTTAGCATTTGGGAGGCTGAGGCAGAAGGATTGCAAGCTTGAGGTCAGTCTGGACTACACAGTGAGACTTTGTCTGGACCTCTCCCCCCACCCCCAACTCCTGCCAACCCCCACACACAGAAGCTTTGGGATAGAGAGATGGCTCAGAGATTAGGAGCACTGGCTGTTCTAGTGACCCTAGGGTCAATTCTTATCACCTACACGGGTTCTCACAACCATCTATCTATAACTCCAGTTTCTGGGGATCTAATTTCCCCTTCTGGCCTCCTTGGGTACCAGGCATACATGTGGTTCACAGGCATTCATGCAGGCAAACACCTATACATAAAGTGTATGTATATGGGTGTAAATATTAAACAGGAAACAGAGCACCTGTCCTTCCTGCAGAGAGGCCCAAGTTTGGTTCCCAGCACTTATGTGGTTGGTAGCTTGCAACCATTGTTAACTCCAGTTCCAGAGAACCCAACTGTTGTCTCTTCTGACCTCTATAGCACACATATATACATGCAGGCAACACACACATACACACACTAATAAAAAGAAAACCCATAAACAACAAAACTACAGGGGTGGGGTGGGGGCGCTATATAGGGTTAGGGTTGAGGAGTGCAGCTGTTACCGTGTGTCTTCTCTTAGAATGGGAGCTGAGAGTCTGCTGTTCTCCTGTGTGCCTCCTCTACTCCCTTTGGTGGTGCCTTTGTAGCTTTAATTTTTTCAAAGCCCACTTTTAATGATGGTTCTTAAATGCTTTAACCTCCCTTCTAGTCCACCACCCATCACCAGGGGTAGTGGAAAAGAAAGGATACAGGAAAAGTGGACCTGTATAGAAATTGTTCTTTGGAGCAAATACCATCTGGGCTGTCAGGAAATCAGCAGTTCAGTTCACAGGTCAGCAGCAGCAGCTTGATCCACTCATAAACACTTCAGATACACCACCAGTCCAGTTCAGTAAAGTCAGGATTGCAAACACCGCAGCTCAGCAGCGGTGGCATGACCTAGTAGAGACAGCCAGGCCTCAGCCAAATCTGCATGAGTCAGCAGGAGGAATTTAGACCAGCAGGGATGATAGAAGTTCTTAGCTGTGCCTTTCTCAGCTAAGCAAAGATCAGCAAAGACTCGAGACCAACAAGCACTGCACGGCTAGTTCTACAAGTAAGCTAAGCCCCTCTTCCAGTCTGTTGAGTCCTATTTATACTCCCACCAAACATAACATGTCCTCCACGTGTCTTCCCTTACCACATGTCTTGCCTCAGCACCAGAGTCTGTCTTAACAAAACTCCATGTGAGTCTGTCTCAGCTGACATCACTCTGCAATCAGCCAGCAAGAAGCTGCAGCACATCATCAGTTTTGGTGTATTTCTCTGTGGAGTCCCAACAAAAGGAGCTTAACTGTGCAGTGTAAGGCAGACCAATACGTGTATTGTTAGTGAAGAATCCTTTATCATGTGTCTTCTCACATGCTTGCTTTAGCAGAACATCCCTTCACCTGTGTCTGCTTCAGTGGAATGTTCTTTCATGTGTTTGCCCCAGCAAAACACCATCTAACACAACTGACTTTCCAAAGAACCCTCGAGTTTCCATTTTGGCTCTGGCCACATGGACAGAGCTCCTCCACTCTGCATGGCTGTACTGTTAACTGAGGAGTCAGGAATTCGTAGATAAAGGGTTCTGCAGGGCTCACCTGGGTATTAATAGATTGACCAGCATCCAGAAAAATCAACTTTAAAGTTTTCTGTGGGTTACCGAACCAGCGTAGAGGGGTAAAGAGAGCTTTGGTTTTATTGCTCACTTAGACATGCTTTGGGCGTCCTGGGTAAAGCAGGAACCAGGACATTTTCGGTTTTGTGTCCTTCCTTTCTCCTCTGGCTTCCCATCATTTCTGCCTCTGTGTCTCCTCTTTCTGCTTGAGAGCAAAAGTCAGACGTGTTTGAAGGGCTGCCTAAGTTTTGTGGGATCCATGAACGATTTATGCTGTTACTGGGTCTCTGGTGTGATGTTTAGGTTGAATTTAGGGGAGGAATTGCTTTACTCACATAATCTCCATCTTAGTTACTCTCCTGCTGGCTATGAGGAGACTCTATGACCAACGTAACTTATAGGAGAAAGAGTTTATGGGACCTTAAGTTCCAGAGGCTCAGAGTCTTATGTCCATCAAGGCAGGGAGCATGACAACAGATAGGCAGGCGTGGTGCTGGAACCGTGGTTCAGAGTTTATATTATAATCCACAAGCATAGGGCGGGGGGGGGGGGGGAGGGGGAGAGAAAAGCAGGGACTGAGGGACAGAGACAGACAGACCAACAGACAGACAGGGGGTCATATAAAAGGGGGACAGATGGGCAGGGGGCAGATGGAGAAGGGGGGCAGACAGAGGGGGAGAACTGAGAAGAATGGGTGGACTTTTGAAACCTTAAAGTCCACCTGCAATGACATACCTCCTCCAACAAGACCACACCCTCCTAGTCCTTCCCAAACATTTCCACCAACTGGGGACCAGGCATTCAAACCTCTGGGCCTATGAAGGCTATTATCATTCAAAACACCACAATCTCCATGTGCACATTTTCCTAAAATGTGTACATTTCTTATGAGATACCCTTTGTTTCTCAGAAAACCAGTACTAAGGTAGTTTTGTTTTTTATTTTCTATTCAAATCTCAACAATATTGGTAGATTTTGTTTTTGTTGTTGCTGTTGTTGTTGTTTTGTGGGAAGGGAGGTTGTAGGGAGTGGGATCTTGGTATGTAGCCCAAGTTGGGCCTTGACCTCCAGTACTGGAAGTACAGCTGTGTGCCATCCTATTATTTCTGACCATAGTCTAATTTAGGTTGTTATAAAACCATTGCCTGAGAGATTAAACAAACATTTATGTACTTTTTAATCACACCTATGCATTTCACAGTTGTGCTGGCCAGAAGTCTAAGATCAAAGTACCTATAGATTGGTGTCTGTAAAGGCTGACTTCCTGGCTATATATGCCATCTCTCATCCTGGTAGCGTCATGTGGTGGGACAGGGGAGTAGGGAGAAAGTGTGGGAAGAGCTTAGAAGAGGGAGGGGAAGAGAAGACACATGTGTGGACATTTCTTTCTCTGCTGCTCTACCTCTCCCCTTCTCCCTCCTCTCCCCCTCCCCCTTCTCCCCCCTCCCGCCCCATCCCTCCCCCTCCCTTCCACCTCCCCTTTTCTTTGTCTAGGAGCTCATGCTGCCCAGGCTGACCTGAACTTTAGATCCTCCTGCCTCTGCCTTCTAAGTGATGGGATTATAGGCTTGTATCATGTTTGGCCTTGTTCTTACAAGGGCTCCATCTTCATGACCTCATCACCATCCAAATCCCTATCCAAACCCATGATATCAGGAGTTACGGTTCAATACGTGACTTTTTGAGCTGACCCAAGTATGACTCTGTTTTGTCGTTAGACTTCCTGTGCCAGAGGTAGACATTTCTGTGGTTCCTGTGTCACCTCTTAAGGATCCTGTGCCATTAGGAGGTGGATCAGGGACTGCTCAAGCAAGAGCATTCTGAATCTGAAGCATCTCAGTATCCAGAAGTTTAAAACTCCCCACGCGTGGTCCAAACAGCATTTAGCCATTAAACTAGAGTAGTGGTCGGTGCCCTGAAAGGTGTTGTAATGGGGAAGATTGAGTCTATTGCCAAGAATGGGCTCAGGTTTCCTGTTTGGTAGAAACCTTCTCCACTTGATGAAGGCTTAACAGAGGTGAGCTATTTCTCTGTGCTGCTGGTCACAGCACAACACTTGGTGAATGGATAGTAAACCCCAGAGCATCGTTTGGCAGGGAATAGATTTGCTTTATTGCTACCAGTCAGCTAAAGTGTTACAATGTGCAGGCTGCCATTTTCTCTTGATAATACTTTGCCAAAGTTTTAGTTAAAAATAAGACTTTTTAAAGTGTTAAGACATGAAAAATATTTTCTTCTTGCCACGAGCCGTGGTTATCAATACCATCATTTACTGCCCACTAGTAACGGGTTATCATAGGATAAAGACTTTAAGGATTCTGTCTTTGTGTCAGTAACTTTTATTCTTCTGTATTAATTGTCGTCTCCGAACCTTACTGCCTCTGTCTGCTAACACCTAATCCTGGAAGCTTCTAACCTACATACAACCTAATCTAGACCTAGAATGTTTTCATCCTGTGAGACTTCCTGCTGAATAAGTTCACCCTTTCTTACTCTTTTTGATCTCTGGTTGACTGGTTCAACTCAGTGATTCTGGCTCAAACTCCTCTCTAAGATGACTGGTTCAATCTAGCTTCTCTTTCTCAGTCTCTCCTGGATTGCTTCACTTGGCCTCATACTAATTTTGGCAATCTGTTCTAATCTTCTGGTTTCTTCTCATTCTCTGGCTCGGTCTGTCTTCACTTGTATCTGGCTTGTTATGTCTCTGCAACCTGTCTCTGTACAACTCTCCTGGTCAAACTGCCTTCTTTTTTTTCTCTCTGTGTGCTCTCTTAAATAGCTTCTCTTTCCTCTCTTCCTGTGAGAGTTGGGCAAATCATATTCTGTAAAATCTTCCTCTGATTTGTCACTTTGTCTGCCATTCAATTAGAATCACTTTCAAATATGGGTGCTTCCTTCTACAAACTAACTTTATGTCCATTATTTGGGATTAAAGGTGAGTACTAAGGGTGTGTCTGTATTCCAGCCAGAGGGATTAAAGGTGTGTGCTAAGGCTGAGCCACACCACAACTAGAAACAGTTTTTTCAGTAAATAACAGTCTTGGGGCTCACAGGGTGATCAAATATTTCTGCAACAAGCATTATATTGGAGACCTCGACATAATCACTATATGTATAAAAATAATATCTAACTCAAGGAAGAAAAGTAAGAGGTATACTGGATCTATTTCCCAAATGCATGCTGTTTTATATATAAAAATTAATCTGTAAAAGGTGTTGTGAGACAGTGGAGTGGGTAAAGGTGATTGCTGCTAAACCTGAGGACCTGAGTTCAATCCCAGTGATCCATACAAAGGGAGAGAAATGATTACTACCAGTTGTCCTCTGGTTGCCTCACACATGCCATGGCACCGTCCCCAATAAAGAAATGAAATTATTTTCCTGAAGGCCCGTCTCCATCCTGGATATGTAGTAAGATGCACTGTTACAGATTTAATTTGGGACTTCTCTGGAAAGGTGAATGTGAATGGAATAAAGTCAGGTCACCCCTTTCATCTTACAGTCATTCAGAGAACAGAAACTGACTCCATGCTGCAGATGTGCACCACATTCATTCCAGAGGTTAAGTTTTTCCTGGCACTGAAAAATGGAAGAACTTGGAGTAATCCGCTGACATGCAGGGATTTCTCTGTGAACTTGGCCTTCCTCCCTGAATCTCTCTTCACATAATAAACTCGTGCAATGGCTGAGTGTGTAAGCGTGCTTTTCCGTGTGCAGGGCCCCAGACGGCACATGGGAAGACTGAAATCCTCGAGTTTTTTAAAGGACGTTGTGGATGTGAGTATGTCTTCCCTTTTCAGAAGCCAGCTTTATGTTGACATAAAGGTGGTGGAAAAACAGTGTTTTCAGCTTAATAATTAGTCTGTTTCCCCATAAGGACAAGAATATTTCGGGTTGAACAGATTGAAGGTAAAACAAGTGCATATTAGCCCGAGAGTCTGTTGTGTGGAATGTACCACCAACGTGTCATTTCCTACCAAGTAGCTTCACAGAGAACAATTGAAATACTCGAAGCTGCGCATACTTAAAATAAGTTGAACACCCACATATGTAAAATGCCATCGCATTAAAAGTAACGAGCAACCCAGCCAAGTGCCCTTGGACCCATCTGTCACCCGTCTGTCTGGCTTCTCTGTCGTCTGTAAGAAATCTCAGATCTACTTTCTGTTACTGTGAGTGTTTATAACCATGGGGTGTAGTATGAGTTCTGCTTTGTCTTGCATCTTTCATTTAGAATAACGATCCTGAGGCCACCCATATTGTATCTGTCTGTTTGTTTCCTTTTATTGATGGATACTTCCTTTATTAATCACATTTCCAGTCGTTGGTTATTACAGATAAAGTTGCTTATGAAGAGTTGTGGGCCGAGTTCTGTTCGGACAGAGACGGCGGTCAGGGTCACGAGCCACCACCTCTGCCTCATCTCTGCTGCGACTTTACTGTCCACTCTGAAGCGATTTCCTTGAGTGTTTCTACTGTGTCAGAGAAACTGGGGGAATCAGGGCACGTGATTTAGGGTGCAGTTGTTTGACTGGTCATGGTGACTTCCTGATCAGAGGAAGCATGGAAGCCGTGACCCTCCCCCTGCTTCTCTCCCAACTGTCCTTCTGGGCTTGAGTTGCAGAACTTCTTATGGGCTTTATCTTTGGCTTCCTGGAGTGCAGTTTGGCTGTGGTGTGGGATGTGTTGGATATCCTGAGCTGTTAAAAAAAAACGTGCGTTTCCAAACTTAGCCTGAGGATCCTCAAACAATCCACTAGATGGAGCATCTTGAATGTATTTTGTGGTTAGAGAATGGGAGAAAAAGAATCCCTGCATCCGAGCCATGTTGAGGACCCTTGAAGTTGGCTAGGCATTGGCTCTATCGCCCCCTCTATTAATATGAAATGGTTTTTTTTTTAAATTAGTATGTTAATACAAAAGTTTCTAGGATGCCTGGCCGAAGTATTATGTGGAAAGAAGTCTACTCTGGATGTCTGTGGCTACATGACCGATATCCTAACGCAGACACTCAGTGACTCAGCCCTGTCTTGAACCTTGCAGCCCTCGTTTGTGACTTGGTTACACTACACAATAGATGAGATGTACTTTATATAGACCATGGGATGGTGTGTCTCCTGTGCCATCCCATCAGGCCACTATTGATGAACAGTGACACAGTGGACCTGTTTTTACCCAGAGGAAATCGCAGTCGCAGCCAGTGTCTATAGAGTATCCCTTGCTTTGCAGGATCAGAGCATGCTGGGTACCATTGGTCTGGTTGCCTTCTGGATGTTTCCGCTACTCAGTGTTCATCTTTCTGGTGCATAGCCCGTCCTGGGGTGGCAGCCTCCTTTCCCTCATAACTTCTTGAGGACAGTATGGGTTGTTACGGGTTTCTTTACATACTGGGCTTGGCCTTTCTGGAGGAGCTCGGGCTGCAGCATGAGCCTTCACTTTCATACTTCTTGTTTTAGAACCAAGATGGAACCTGCACTGTTATTGGATGAACCAATCTGCAGGGAACAGGACACATGATTTGAATGTTTCCAGGTTTAGTTCTTAGTCAGTGGAGGAAAGCGCGGGTGTACACGTACGTCTGGTTTTTATGTTCTGATACAGCAAAGCATCCTGTGTCCTCGTACACTTACCTCTCATAGCGAGGAACAGTTACTATAGCAGTTCTGAGCTCATTGTTCCTCAGAGTGGCATTTTAGACTGCTGGAATCTGCTGCTAAACGTTTGATGGCACGAAATGAAAACTTTCATTTTTAGGTAGTTTTAATCTATGAGAAAATCCTATATGTGATTTTACCATTTCTAGATCTTTTTTTAATTAAGGAAACATCTGCTAAACTGAAGACGTTGTAACACTGGTTGACAGACTTGGGCTACCCAGAGTAAAATAAAATTCACATTCGAAGACAGATTTTTCAGAAATCCTGTTGATTATGAAGATTTTTGGCATTTGCAATGAAAAAGCAACAGATGAACAAACCCCTTTAATTTGTAGCATATAAATTAGTCTTCTTGTCTCTGTGGAAGAAAAAGACTCAGCTTTAGTCTTATCTTTTGCAAATAAGAGGGATTTAAGGGATTTGGTATCTGAATGGATTTTATAATCATTTTAATATATATATATATTTAACTTTATTTTATATCTATTGGTGTGAGGGTATCAGATCCCCTGGAACTAGAGTTAGAGACTGTTGTGAGCTGCCATGGGGGTGCTGGGAATTGAACTTATGTCCTCTGGAGGAGCAGCTAGGGCTTCTAACCACTGAGCAATCCCTCCAGCCCCTCTTAGAGTCAGTTTTAACAGCACATGATCTCATTGGCATGGCCTGCACTCCACCTACTTAGCATAACACTTAATCGGCTTCCTGGTGTCTTCTAGCCATTGACCCACTCTGGTGTCTCTGATAAGTTAAAAGAAGGAAATGCATTAATATCAAGACGTTTCTATGGTTCATAATGAGTTTGTTCAATCTCTTTATTATGAAATTAAGTCACGTGTTTTCCCAGAAATGGCCTTGATTTTGTTTATTTTCGGAAGTTGGACGAATCTGCCATTGAATTTACTGTGGTTCTCATTCAGAATGAGGACTAAATGCCTCGGCTTCCATGCTGTGTTCTGAGTAGAGCATATGCTTACTGTGGCTGTACAGGAAACACCTTTGCTATCTTAGTGGGGCTCCTGGGGAGCCTGGGATGGGAGGAGCTATGCCCGGATGTTTGCTGAGCGGTGTTATGGATGGCCTCTTGGTCACCCAGTCAGAAAGGCAGAGCTAACTCAGGGAACTAGTGTAATTAAATAACAACTGCAATTTCATATTTCCTGTCAGAAGCCTACCTGAAGAAAAGCCGTATAGTCATTGTCTCTTCTTGTGTTGTCATTGTTAGTGTGATTTATGTGATGGCTCAGAAAGAGCAGAGACTTAGGAGATAGAGGGTTCTCGTTCACACCACACATAAGCTGTGTGACTTGGGTCAAATTCGTTTTCTTCTCTACTGAGTACTGTAGTTGCACAGCAGTAAGCAACCTGTGTCTTGTGGCTTAGTTGATTTCTGGGTAGTATTGAAATGGTACCTTTTAAATTTACTTTTTCTTTACGTACAAAGTTATATACTGGGATGTTTAAGAAAACAATTAATTTTAAATATTAATACCTTAAAAACATTAACTACAGAAAGCAGGATGTTCAGAGTGTGTGTGTGTGTGTGTGTGTATACTAGTAATACTCTTTGGAGAAATTTTACAAGGATTTTTGGGAACTCTTTTTAAAATAGGAATGTCTTGAGGTTTTGGCTAAATTTTAGTTTTTCTCCCTTAAAACTCACTGTGGTAAGTATAGACTATCTTCACCATCAAGGACTGGACAAACGAACTAAAGATCCGGGTAATCCATTTATAAAAGATACGGCTTGTCTTCAAATGCTACATCTTCAGGGTCTCTTACATTGAGGTTGGCACTTGATCACACCCAGGTTTGTTTTAGTGATGTCTGATAGTGTAGATGCGTGTGAGGCAGTCAGACTTAGCTGTCTGCGGTGCACATCACCTATCAAAGCACTTCCCTGAAGAAAAGGAAAGTTGTCTCCTATACAAGAGAATTCTCTCAGCTTCATAATGGTGCCACTCTCACTAATGCTGGAACTCTTCAGTCTGTTTTGAAGCAATCAAAACCATCCTTCATTCTGTGTGTCTGTCCATTTCTCTAATAGGTCATGCCAAAGTTCAGCCTGGGAGTGGGAGCCACCCAGTATCCTGTGGTGGTTTGGTCCTGAGGCACTGTCTGTCAGGTGGAGTTCTCACACATACAGTCACATTGTACATGGTTCTTGCTGGTGTAACCTAGAGTGCTTTATCTTACGGTGATACTGAAGTATAATTTGTAAGGTCTGACATTCATTTCGTATGGAGTTTAACTGTATGATCCATTGAATCCTAGTAAATCTGCGGGTATCTGCAGTCATCACCATGACCCAGGTTTAAGACATTTCTGTTATTCTCAAAAGAGAAGCCAATGGTAGGACTTGTGTTTTCCTTTTCCCTGAGTTAGCACCTAAGAGTTGAGTAGCTGGTTCATCTGGGAACTGTTTTGAGGCATTGGCAAACTTCCCAAAAGTGGATCCAGCAGAAGTGTGCACATGTTCTACTGGTTATAAATCCTTTGCAACACTCAGTTTGGCAATCTTTTTTTAACCATTTATTTGTTTGGGGTGTGCGTGTGTGTATATACACATGCGTACACTCGCATGCACATGTAGAGGTCATTTTCTCCTTCCATTTTGTGGGTTCCAGGGATTAAACTCAGGCTATCAGTAAGTGCTTTAACCCACTGAGCCCTTTTGCTGGCCCATCAGTTTGACCAGTCTTAAAGGTGGTGCATCCTGATAGGTGTGTAGTGGGATACTATTATAGTTCTGATTTGTGTTTTGTTCCTAATGTCTATCTAATGTTGAGTATCTTTTCATGTGCTTTACTGGTCGTTCTTGTGTGTCCCCTGATGATCCGTCTTTCAAATCTACATTTATAACCTAGTGTAGTAGGCTACACTATGACACAGAAGTGTTGCTATGCATAAAGGTAGAAGTCGTGGAGATGCTAGAGGGGGCTGCTGAAGGAAGCAGCTGATAGGGTTCTCAGGTGCACAAATGAGGCCGCATTACTAAACCCCTGAAGCTCACAGGAGAGGTCGCTTTGATCTAGAATCAGACCTGGATGTGGATGCCAGGTGGCTGGGATGGTGGGCGTTCATGGGGTATAAGGAAACTGCTTGTAACTTACACACCTGCCACACTGGGGTGACCTTGCGAGACCAAGGCCAGCCGAACTACAAGGGGAGGAGCAAGAATTCAGTCCCTGGAGTCTTCCTAGGGAGGCAGCTGGTGAGAGAGAGGTGTGGGCTTCCAAGTCCCAGCCCAGCATCCCCAAGCCAAGTAGAGTGTGGGGCCAGAGCTGAGACAGCAGCTCCATCTCCAGACTTCTTACTCCTTTAAATCTCAGGGTTTTGACCCATTCTTCCAAACAGAGTGGATCTTTCATATAACAAAAAAAGTTTGTGTATCGACCCTAACAGAATGTAAATGTCTATACTGGGGAGTGAAGATATTCAACAACTCCTCCTGACGCTCAGTCAGCCTGTTCTCCCTGTGACCCCATCACCCTGTGACCCCAGTCACCTCTGTTGCCGGCTCTCTGCTCATGGTGTATCTCTGAGAGACCGGCCTGCTATCATTTTGGGCTTTGTTAATTAGTCTTTGACTTTCAGTTTTGTTTCTGTATTCTGATGCACAAACTCTAATTTATAGAGTTTAGAGTCCAAGGTGCTTACATAAGAGTGTCTCAGTGTTCTATTGTTGTGAAGAGACACCATGACCACAGCAGCTCTTTTTTAAAAATATGTTTTAAGATTTATTTATTTTATGTATATGAGTACACTGTAGCTGTCTTCAGACACATCAGAAGGGAGACTCAGATCCCCATTACAGATGGGTGTGAGCCACCATGTGGGTGCTGGGAATTGAGCTCAGGCCCTCTGGAAGAGCAGTCAGTGCTCTTAACCACTGAGCCATCTCTCCAGCCCTCGTGGCAGCTCTTATAAAGGAAACCATTTAATTGAGGCCTGCTTACAGTTTTAGTCGTTATCATGGCGGGAAGCATGGTGGCATGCAGGCAGACATGGTGCTGGAGTAGCAGCTGAGAGTTCTACATCCAGATTGAGAGGCAGCAGGAAGAGAGACAGAGACAGAGACAGACACACAGACACACAGACACACAGACACACAGACACACAGACACAGAGAGGCAGGCAGACACTGGGCCTGGCTTGGGGCTTTTGAAATCTCAAAGCTCATTCCCAGTGAAATTCTTCTCACATAGTGGCACTCCCTGATGACGAAGCATTCAATATAAGAGCCCACGGGGCCGTTCCTGTCCACAGCACCGTGAGGAGGGATGAGGAGAAGTCAGTATGTGTTTCCACCTCACTAACAGAGGTAGCTATCCGCCACTGGGGATAGGTATTTGTGTCCTTTTCTTATTCTTCACGTTTCCTGTGTCTCACTGGGGCTTCCCCGATCACGATTCTTCATTTGATGGTCTTCTGAAGGTCTGAATTCTTAGGTTTGCCTGACAGTAGTTCCCAGCTACCTTGGTGGGTCTCAAAAATGGAAGCCCTGAAGAAGCAAGGCTTGGTCTGCCCGATGCTTGAGAGGGTCTGCCCGATGCACTTAATCCAGGTGGCAGTGTTCCTTCTGCTTGGTTGAAGACTTGAGTCCCAAATGACCAAGTGACTGTCCTGCCTTTAATTTACTGAAAACAGTTTCCCTTTGATGGGGACATTCTTCTAAAACCAGGACCTCTGGGTAGCAGGGATAAAAAGCAACACTTCTTCCAATGGGTTCTTATAGCAGTTGAGGGCATTCCCACCAGTGTCTCTGAGTTTGCGGAGACAACTGATTCAAAGCAAATACAGCGTCATGTGAGCTATTGCTCTGCCTTCCAGAATATTTTTTCATAATTGTGTTCAGTTTCCTTCTACTGAGCCAGCTGTTACAGCTGTGTATCTGATTGCCGAAGATGCCCTTAATAATTGGTGTGGTTTAGTGGGTTTTAAATTGCAGTCTGTGAACAGCTCTGAAAACAGTTCAGTGGGCTGTGACCACTCCCCTTCTGGTGAATTATAGTAAAGCTGAGTGATTGAAATGGTAAAGTTGCCGTGAGGCACATGTTATAAAGTAAATATCTGTATACACACTCATTAGGTCATGATCTAAGATGCATTTCTCAGTGCGATCCGTGGTTGGCCATCCTTGACGGGCTCCTGGTCTACAGAGACACTTGAACCTGTGTGTTCACCAACTCCTGATGCTTTCACCAGGGTCAGTGTCTCCGCCTGAGTCCACACTGTGTCAGTGTGCAGAAGGCCACACCGTTTCAGTGGGTCTGAGCATGAGGAAGAGTTTCTGTGGGAATTAAAGGCTAGTTGCCATGGAGGGCATCGCCTATACAACATAACATTTTGAATTGGTAGAATTGAGATAATGAGACTTAATCTGAGCTCAGGACCTGACATAGCAGGACTCAATTCCTGTGTACCACACTAGCACACACAGAGTGGGCTTTTATTAGAGTTTCTTTAACATTTACCTTTAACATTTACATTTCCTAACCGGCTAGATGACTAGGCTAGCCTAAATATAGCAGGTTTTCTGACATGAGTAATTAAGGAAAAAAAATCTTTATTAATCTCTTTCCATCCCCTGACTTTTTCTTCAAATGGTATTTTTGTCTTGGATCACGAGAGCCTTGTGGTCAAAGCCGAGATGAATATCTTGTGGGAAAATGTCTGTAAAAGAAATTTCTTTGAACAAATTGGGATAGATGGCCAGGAACTTAGGTCTAAACTTTGGCTTCCATGATGAATGAGGAGCTATTGACCACACGAGAGGTTCTGTTAAGTGGACTGTAAATATTCAGGACAGTAGCTTTAACTGGCCCTTGATCAGGAAACAATCCTGCTGTTTTCTCCTGCACTGTCTTGTTCCCACATGGATGGTTCCAGGAGTACTTGGGACGTCTGCTGTGTTAGAGGGGGCACAGGGCACCCTCAAGAGAAACACAGCTTTGTATCTGTTCTGCTTTGGTAATACCTTTGCCAGCTATGGTTCTCGTATCGTGGAACTCATCAAAGGCACCGTTCACTGGTTGTCGGTATGTTCATGCTTCCTCTTCAGTGGAGCTCTGGACCTCTTGGCTATTACCCTCCAACCTAGTTCTATGATAACCATTCATCTGCTTTTCAAAAAAAAAAAAAAAAAAAAAAAAGTAAAGAGTTACTTTATGGTCCTCTGTGAACTTATGTGCCCATGTGTACTTCTGCCAGTAGAGGCGGCAGAGGGCATCTGATCCCGTGGAACCAAAGTTGCAGGAGGTTGTGAGCCACTGGAGGTAGATGCTGGGATCAAAGCTCTGGTCCTCACGATTGAGCAGCACATACATAACCACTGGTGTATCTCTCCAGCCCCAGTCTACTTTCTTTCTGTGTGGGCTTGTCGGTTCTGGAAATGACCTGATGAAATGCGTGGACTTTCTTGACTAGCTTCTTCTTCTGGGCATGTTTTCAAAGGTTGTTTGTCAGTATTTCATGTCTTCCCATATCTGAAGAATATTCTATTCATACAGCACCTTATTTTTCTGGTGATCAGTGGGTGAGCATTTGGGTTGTGGGTAAGGACAGTCATGTTTAAGTTTTTTGTGTGGATGTGGCCTTCTACTCGAGTTGTGTGTTTAATCAGGGGTGGCCTGGCTGGATCATATGGTGAGTGATTCTATTTTAAAAACTGCCAGATTGGTTCTGAAGAAATTGTGATGTTTTATATTTCCATTGGCAGTATGCAAAGCTCCTAGCTTTTCTTTTTTTTTTTTTAAACATCCTCAGCATTACTTACTATATTTCTATTTAAAACTTACCTGTCAGTTGATGCTGAAGTCATCTCATTGTGGCCTTGATTTGCATTTTCCTAGTGACTTTTCACTTGCATACCAGATATCTCCTTTTGGTCCTTTCTGGTTTTAATTGGCTTAGATGGTGTGCCTGGTCTACAGTTTGTCTACTCTTCTGTGCAAGATACTTTCTCCTAAAATTACTCTGCTTCTCTGACCTAGTTATAGCCACTTACATATCAGGGTATGTTTGAGTGAAGTCACGCTAAAAACAAAAGCACAAGACACAAAGCAATGTTTTTCAACTGGCTCACATAGAAATGATTTTGAAAATTCCCCCAGGAGGCATAGGCAGGAGGATCAGGGGTTTGGGGGTAGCCTCAGACTGGGCTATGTGAAACTCTGTAATGAAACACCAAGGAGGGAGAGGGAAGGGGGTGGAAAAAGATGGGCAGAGGGACAGAGAGAATGAATTATCAAAGCTCTGAACTGTTTTGTCTTTTTGAAAATAAAACTTTAAATAAAGGTGTTAGAGAAATCATTTAGTCTTTTTCTTTCTTTTTCTTTTTTTTTTTTTTTTTGGTTGGGGGGAGTGAAGTGGGGCAGGGCCTTTGTACATAGCCCAGGCTAGCCTTGGAGTGAGGGTCCCTCTGCTCCAGCCTCTCAGGGAGTTCTATCTCACCCAGAAAAGTTGGGGTTTTGAGTATCCATCAGCTAAGATACAGACTAGGCTAGTTCTTTTTGACTTCACTAGAAGTCCAAATAGAGGAAAGTGTATTTTGTCTTTTGACTCTGCTTTTTTTTTAAAGTTACTTTTTCTCTCTCCTATATTACAGAGAGATAACTGCTGTCTTTCTTGTTCCCTATCTTGATGAATCTAATGAAAACCTGATTAAGCTGTAATTTTTTTTAAAATTGTGTCAGTATTTAAATTTTTTTGAAAGATATATATGTGCATATGTATTTATATGCACTGCGTGCCTGCCCTCATGACTGTGGAGTTCAGAAGAAGGCATTGGATCTCTGGAACTAGGGTTTACAGATGGTTGTGAGCTGCCTCGTGGGTGCTGGGGATTGAACCAGGGTCCTCCAGAAGAGCAGCCAGTGCTCCAACCACCAAGACACTTCTCTGGCCACAATGTAGAAAGATGCTATAAACATACCTTATGACTGTTTCTAGTTTGGTTTGGTCTCACATTTTCCTATGAGCATGGTCACGGGTGTTTCTGTGCCACTGCAGTGACAGGGAAAGACTCAGCTTCTAAAAGTAGCTGAAATGTGTAGGATCTGAATGTCAGTCTGTGTCTCCACGTCAGGGCTTTCAACGGCCATGAGTCTGTATGTGAACACACACTGTTTGGAGGGTGCATTGCATGTGCTTGCTTGGCTGTGTCTGTTATTCAAGTTCAGGGTGCTTTGCTGCACCTGGACCTTTTCAGATGTCTGCCAAAAAGAGAATCCTTCAGAGAGGCTGTTGGAGTCACAATGTGGTGACTGGTCGCTGGTGGTGCCGATTGCCGATTGCCTTATGGCCCCTCAAGATTACCCTGCTTCTCTATTTTTCTTCCACTCTGCTTAAAGCTGGACTCTCGGTGCTCCCTGCCTGGCTTTAGTCCTTTGTGTGGTCAGTCTTCTTCCTTTGGCACCTTGCCTCCAGGTGTTCAGAGAGGCACTGAGGCCAGTGGGTAAACTCCTTTAGTAGCATCTTACAGTTAACACAGGATTAGCATTTCTGGATTTATTGGTTTCTCTGTAAAGATCTGAGCTCCCTCAGTAGCCGTGGGTTTTTCTCTGTGACCTCTCATAACAGTAATTGAAGCCTGGCTGCTCTGGCGTCTCCCAGAGCTGAGGGGTTAACGATCCATGGGACTCTGTTGCCTCATTCTTTATAGCTCAGTGAAAGGGGCCGAAGTCGTGTGTGAGTCAGAATTTGAAGTCGCAGCTACCCTTTCTCTGGGGTGATGCATGTTAAAAGGGCTATTCCCAGGAGGCCAGGACCTAGGGGGAACAGGGAATAAACATCATGAAGCATGTTTCTCCAGACTCTGTCCTTTGTGAGGGTTAAGGCACCATGGGAGAGAAGGCTGGAGAAGGCTGTTACCCTTCTGGGCAGCTGTTCTTACACCGTACTTGTTCCAGAGAGATAGAAAAGCAGTAATCATTCAGTTTTCTTTGCTTGGTTTTCTTCAGTGTAACATAAAACAGGATCATCTTAGCCATGAACTTTACCGGTGCAGCCCCTCATGGGAGCAGAGCCATGTGATCTCCTGTGTCTGGCTTATTTTCTGTAGCACAGTGTCCCCAAGTTTAATGGCTGTTGGACCCTGTTGACAGTTTTTCATTTTGACATTTTATCTGTTTAAAAGGCAAAATTTCAGGTATGACCTTTCCATTTTTAAGTGTGACAATACATTATATATACATGAAATATTAAATATGCAATAAGCCTAAATCTTTGAGGTCTGTGTTTCTAGAACACACAATGCTAAGAGGGTTTGCTCCTTCTTTTTGAGACAGAGTTACTCTAGTCTGGGCCAGCATGGTGCTTCCTGTATAGGTTGTGATGAGCTGGAACTTGTAGTGGTCCCCCTGCCTCTGCCTCCCAGGTGCTAGGAGTACAGTCAGTGCCTTACCTTTATTTCCTTTATTTAAAAGAAACCCTTTATATAGGGACTAGAGAGATGGCTCTGAGGTTAAACATACTGGCTGCTCTTCCAGAGGACCCAAGTTCAATTCCCAGCACCTACATGTGGCACACAACTCTCTGTAACTCCTGTTCCTAGGGACCCAGTGTTCTTTTTTTTTTGCTGACACACTTGCCTGATGTGCATGAGGCCCTGGATTTGATTCTCATGGCTGGAAAAATTGATAGAACAGGAAAGAAAGACCCAAGTTGTTAACGTGTGGTTGTGGTAGGCACAGTGTCGTGTGGTCAATGTAGGTAGTGAACAGGACATGAAAAGGTTAGCTTTTGTAAGGTTGCCTTGGTCTGCAGGGTTCATGGGCTACTACTGAGAATATCTTCAGTCAGAGGGGGAAAAGGATACTTCCTTGTGTTGACTATTACAGTGGTATTTCAGTGAAGTGACTGGCATATTGGGTTGGATTCCAGACTCTATCTTGAGATTTTGTAACTGTGGCGTGTCATCATGTAACAGAAGCCTCATCTTTATTTCAGTTACTGTACCCCAGGAGGGAACCCACCTCTCCCTCGTCTCCAAAATAGACCGGAGGCCTAATCTAGCAGAAGATGGCTCAGTGTGAAACATGTTAGCTTCAGTTTATACTTTCAGATTTTCCCCCAGGTTCTTTATCTAGATCTCCTAGGAGAGCAATGGGGAAATCTTGCCAGCAGATGATTTGACTTTTAGAAGACATTTAAAACAGACATTGGCAAGGGAGTACTGCAGATGGGGTCCATTGCTCCAGACTGAGGAGGCTCTGAGCTTGGGACATCATGCCTGCTGTGGGCCCTGGCTGCACCACAGCGCCTCCTGTGACCACTCAAGAGGCCAGCAGAGCTCAGCCTGAGCAGTCCATACATAGGGCTTTCTGGTGGCTTGTTGGTCACAGAACCCCTTATCCTGAGCAGCTTCCAAAAGCCATCAGCTCACCAGGGATGATAACTGCATTAAACCACAGAGCAAATCCTCATGGCATAGAACAAGGGGTGCAGCTATGCTCCCCAAAACTTCTTGGTTACGATTGCTCCAGTTACCGATTCAAACCTGGCAGCTTATGGAGTGGACAGAGAAGGCCATCTGGGTGGGAATCAGGATTCATTTAAGTTGTTTACTTTCTTACTGGTGTCGAAAGAAGGATTCACTTGGATTCTCCGGTCAGCTTGCTCAGATGGGGCAGAGGGATGAGCTGTCAGCATTGGACAGAAAAGGAGCTCAGAGCTCTTGAGCTCAGCGCAGATGTCCTCCTTAGCATGAGTCACATTACTGGGATAGACATAGACTGTGGGTCAGGTAGTCAGTTATGTATTAGGAATGCTCTAGTTTGGGGACATTTTCATGACCCTAGGAAGGTAGGCACTAGTCTTCACGCCCCCTCCTCTTTTCTATCTCATGCGGAGCTCAGGGTGGTTTCTCCTGCCTCAGTCTCAGAGTGTTGGCATGAGTGATCTTCACGAGGTGAGTTGCCACACTCAGCTGTGTTTTCTGTCTCTGTGGATTTGTTCGTTTTGACTATTCCATTTACATGGAATTGTGCCGTGTGAGTTCTTTTTATGACTGGCTTCTTTTACTTAGCCTGGTGTTTATCAGATCCACCCACATGCCATGCATTAGTACTTCCTTCTTGTATTTTGGGGTATTTGTGTGAGTGCCTCTATATATGTATGTGTGCTGTGTGTGTGGTGCCTGTGGAAGCCAGAAGTGCAGGAGAGGGCGTCAGATCCTATGGGACTGGAGTTATGTTGTTACATTGAGCTGTCATGTAGGTGTTGGGACGTGAACCTGGGTCCTCCTAAAGGGCATCCAGTGTGCTTAACCACTGACCGGTCTCTCCAGTGCCAAAGCCAGGTGTCAATTGGTGTTGTCGATATAGGTATTGCTGTGTAACCCATGCCAGCCTGGAACTCACTGCGTAGATCAGGGAGGTCTCAGACCCAGACATTCATCATGCCTGACTATTAACATAGGGTTTCAAAGGAGATTCAGTAGAACAAAGCATCCTAACAGCTTAACATTTGTTCATAATTTATGATCCATTGTGAAGTTCAGCCTAATCTTTGTATTTTCATCTTTGTGTCTTCAGGGATCTCTTGTTTCTGGGCCTGGGGTATCTAATATGAAAACAATAAATTAAAATTCCCTGGTATCATTTCTGTTTCTACATAATGTGTAGTCGAAAGCAAACTAGGTAGATTTTTTTCCTAAATTTCCAACACAATTTACATCACAATTAACATGTTTGGTGTTTTAGAGTCTCCAGTATTAAGTTTATGTGGATGAATTTCCATGTTGTTTACCTGTCTCGGTTGCAGTGGCTCATGGAGGCTTGGATCTTCCAATGTCAGATGATCATACAATCTTGAGTCTTAGAGTGTGTGTGTGTGTGTGTGTGTGTGTGTGGTGTGTGTACCTACCTGTGCTGTGTGCGTGTGCTATGTGTACCTGCCTGTGCTATACTGTGTCGTGTGTGTGTGTGTGAACACTGTGTTTATGTGTGTATTTGTAGTCTTGTCTATGTGTATTCTGTGCTCTGTATGTACTGTCCTGTGTGTGTGTGTGTATTCTGTGCTCTGCCTGTGTGTGTGAGTATTCTGTACTCTGTATGTACTGTCCTGTGTGTGTGTGTGTGTGTGTGTGTGTGTGTGGATTCTGTGCTCTGTGTGTCCTGTGTGTGTGTGTATTCTGTACTCTGTATGTACTGTCCTGTGTGTGTGTGTGTGTGTGTGTGTGTGTGTGTATGTGTGTATGTATTCTGTGCTCTGTGTGTACTGTCCTGTGTGTGTGTATTCTTTGCTCTGTATGTACTGTCCTGTGTGTGTATTCTGTGCTCTGTACGTACTGTCCTGTGTACGTGTGTGTGTGTGTGTGTGTGTATGTGTGTATTCTGTGCTCTGTGTGTACTGTCCTGCATGTGTGCATATGGCGTGCTGTGCTATGCATGTCTCTGTGTGTGTGTGCATGTGCTGTGTGTTATGATATGTGTGTTATGTGTGAGTGTGTGCAGTGTTGTGCTGTGTATGTACGTGTGTGTGTGTGTGCTCGTGTGCCTGGTTGAATGTGTGGGTATGTACATTGTGCTATGTTGTGCTACATGTGTTGTGTGTGTGCTGTGTGTGTATATACTCTGTATGTGTGTGGTGTGCTGTGTGTTTGTATGTGTGTGTGTGTGTGCATGCACCCAAGCCTGGTTCAGTGTGTGTGTATCAGATGTAAGCACAGAGATCAGAGGTTAATGTTAAGGATCCTCCGTCACTCTCCACTGTATTTATTGAAGAACAATTGAATGCAGAACTTACTGATTGTGGCTAGTCCAGCTAGCCAGCCTGCTCCCTGGATCCCCTGTCTGCTTCCTAAGTGCTAGGATACAGGTGGCCACTATCCAGCTGTTACCTAGGTTCTGGGGCTTTGAACTCCTGTCCTTATGCTTTCATGGCAAAGCCCTTCTGTCTTATTCTGTCTTAGGGAGCATTCCCTTGGCTCCTGGTCTTCTAGTGGGATCAATGCTCGGTATTGCATATCAGTCCAGATCCCACAGAGTTCCTGTCCTTTGTGTGTGGCTGTACCATCACTGCTTTGGTTTTATGTGGCTATTTAGATGCATTTTCAAGGGAGGGAATAAAACAAGACATCTAGTCATTTGGGGATCATAAGACCGGACGATGAGCTGTAGCTGCCCTTACTTCTGTCACTCCCCCAGGTACTCAATTGTTACAGTTCAGGATTGGTCTATCTTGGAATGGCAGCCCTTTTCTAAGTGTGCTGTGTAAGTGGGAGGGATCTGTGAAGGAAGAACTCCCCCATCATCCCTTCCCTGAGAGTCCCGTGGTTCACTGTGGTGCCACTGAGTCTGTGATGGAAGGACCTGGGTTTGCTGTGGATCAGAAATGCTAATGTTGATTGTGAGTGAGACCACAGCACATACCTGCCTTTGCAGACTGTGGATGCTGCTTTAGGGACACACGGCCAGCCAGATGGGGTAGCTCTCTGCTCGAGTTTACGTTCGCGTCTCTGGGTACTTTAAGCAGCACCCACCTGGTTAGCACTCCAGTGAAGAAGAGAGGCGTGCAGAAGTCAAGACCACACGCCAGGCGTGTTCTCCTGTGCTCTGCTGCCAGCAGGCTGTTACCCATACGTGTAAAAGGTTGTCTGAAGTTGCTTACACGTGTTTCCATGGCAGCAGCATCTCGGCATTCTCACCGGTTTTTAGACTGTATTTCCTCCTTCTCTTGGCTTCTCTGTTTTCTCACTGATGCAAGATTAAACAAGCAGCATATTTAGGTCAAGGAAAGAGATGTTTGCTGGTAGAGATGCTGGGCGAAGCATTCCGGGAGAGCGATCTCTAGCAGCAGAGGAGACTCCTTTGTGCCTTCATCAGCAACAGCAGCAGCAGCAGCATCTGCAGCAGGGTGGCTGTCTGGCACTGCCTTTTTCATTTTGGGCAGGTTCTGAGACTCAGAGCAGTCCCAGGCAGATCTAAGGTGCCAGCATTTCCCACCAACCCATGCTAATCTTCTGCACATTTGCTTTCGTGTATTAGCAGTGAAGCAGCTCACTGGAAAAAAATGATACTTTCACAGTCTTGGTGCATCTGAGGTGTGTCATCTTGATTTTGCACCACCCACCCTTCCTGTTTTACACAGGGAGTCTGGATTTTTTCTTTTTTTTCTTTTTTTTTTTTTTTTTTGTCAGGCTGTTGGGCAGGAACGGATTCTAGTGTAGCAGCCTGGCACTTCCCTTCTGTTCCGGTGCCGGTAACTGCTTGTCATGAAGATGGTACAGTGGGAGCCTGTGTCTGAAGAGCCAAGGAAGCTGATGTGGGGATGGTGTAGAGATCGCTAGAAGTCTGGTCGTGCACACCTCGGGGATGGGCTGCACTACCAGTGTGATCCTCTTCAAAGGCATTCGCACCGTTTTTGAGAGAAACTGTGCTTACATGTGCAAGCAGCAAGGAGAGAGTAATGCCCTTGAATATACAGCATACAATTGGTCGAAAGAAGACTCAGAACTATTGATCGCCTTCTGCCTGGTAAAATGCTGTCTCATTTAATTAACAAGTAGCTTAATGGTGTTAGAATAAAGCTAGTGTTTAGTTGTGAAGCAGCTCTCCTCTGTTTCTATATTGCTTATGTGTGTATATATGTAAATATGCATATATCGTCTGTATGAATGAGTAACTGGGAATCTTAAATTTAAAAATTTGAAGCACCTCTTTGCATGTGTGAGGGTTCTGTGTATTAATGGATGGTAAGTGTAGACAGGAGGCGGAAAGTGGTGTCATGTTAGACTAGTTCTCTAAAGGCAGTGCATAGGCTTCTGGGTTCTTGGTATAGTTTTAGTGGTGATCTGTAGCAAAGTGCATGTTCAGATATTCACGTGACCCCCTTTCCCACTGATGGTAAATTATCCAGCCTTTTTTTTTTTTTTTTTTTTTTAAATATTCTCAGCCTTTTACTTGGCTAGGCTTGTCTTACTAATGGCTTGTGGTCAGTCTTCACATTCAGGGAGAGGACTGTAAAGGAATCATGAAAGAAAGCTGTATTGGACATAGACAAATATTTATAGTTTTATTTTCTTAAAACTCGATTCTAACGTGTATGGGTCATGAGAAAGAGCTGAATTTGACCCGGCGCTTCCATGTTCTGCCCGTGCTTGAAGAGGCGTCAAGTCACAGATGGGTGTGCCTCTCGGTGACCTCCTCTTCCATACCAGGCTGTGAGGATGCACATATTGGTCTCCTCCCTCAGGACACTGTGCCATTTCCCCTTCTGTTCTAACTGCAGTTTTTGTCAGAATGAGTGGGGGCAAGGACATGTGCGAGTTTGCACGTGAGCCCAGCAGGCGGCTGCTCAGTAGGGTGAGGCACACAGACAGGCTCGAATGCTGCCTGAGGAGGGGGTGTCAGTGCCTTGAATGTAGCTTGGGATTGGATCTTCAGGAGCCCAGGGAGGGCATGTGGGTTTGTCGAGGGGCTTCTGTGATTAGCACTTAGAGGCTCAGGAGGAGGAGGGAGACCATCATATGAGAAGTCATGTTCAGCTTAGGAGTCAGGGTTATATTTGGTATGGAATGTAAGTGGAGCTACATTAACTGTTGAATATTTTAAGCTCTGCCATATTTTGAAATGTCCTTTGGAAAGTAACTGCTGTCAGAGAGTAGAAGGACTAGAGCCCATTACTGTACGCTTCCCCATCACCTACCCATAGCCAGCCACGCTTAGGGCTTGAGTTGAGTTAGTCAGGGCAGTGCTCCCACCCTGTGCAGTAGCGCTCCCAACCCCATGCAGTGGCACTCCCACCCATGCTGTGCCCCCCCCCCACCCCATGCAGTAGCCCTCTCACCCCATTCAGTAGCGCTCCCACCCGATGCAGTGGCACTCCCACCCCCATGCAGTAGTGCTCCCACCCCTGCGCAATGGCGCTCCCACCCTGTGCAGTGGTGCTCCCTCCCTATGCTGTGGTGCTCCCACCCTATGCTGTAGGCTTTTGCTCCTTCCAGCCAGATTGACTTGTCTTTGGTTAACCTGACTTGATGAGACCCCCCCCCACCTCCATGCTTTTCTTTTCTTTTTCTCTCCTTTTCTCTCTCTTTTTCTTTCTCCCTCTCTTTTCTCTCTCTTTCTCTCTCTCTCTCTCTTTCTTTCTCTCTTTCTTTCTCTTTCTTTCTTTCTGTCTGTCTTTCTGTCTGTCTGTCTTTCTTATAGCACAACAAAATAGTAAGACCTCAGGGCCTGGGTCTCTGACACACTGCTTCCATGTACCATGTGGGGTACTGCTGCCAATTAATATGCTGCTGGGTGGAAAGACCCTACTGGACTTCCAGCTTCTGTCTGTGCTCCCTGATCCTCTGTGTGCACATCAGGCAGAGTTTGTCTTTGGGAATGAAAGTCAGGCCATAATACTCCTCTGCTGTAGAAGCCATACAGAGGTCTCCACACTGGGACCACCCACCCCACACTTCCTCCTCTCTGCCTGCTTACTTTTCCCTTGGTTCTTCTTACCATTCACTTCATTCTGGCCATCAAGGCTTCCTGGGACACACTGCCATCTTGGCTTTGCATGGCTCTTGCCTGGGCTCTCCCAGGTCTTTCTTAAGGTAGCCCTTCTCAGCAAGGTACCTACAAATGCCCCGTGTTACTCCAAAGCACCCCAGCAAGACCTACCCATTATCATTGCCTTGGGTCACCTCTATGCAAATGCACCCTGAGCTAATCTTCAGATACATGTGGGTCCTTGCTAGGGTCTCCAGCTTTGGGAAGGTGTCTGTCTTATCTGTAGCCTTGGTGATGCTGCCTGAAGTCACAGTTGAGCTTCATACACCCTTACAGCTGCAGTCCTCAGCCTGTGAGTCCTGACGCCTTGGGAGGGGATCAAACAACCCTTTTATAGGGGTCTCCTAAGACCATCGGCACACACAGAGACTTATATTACAATTCATAGCAGTAGCAAAGTTACAGTAATGAGGCTGCAATGAAAATAGCTTTCTGGTTGGGGGTCACTGCCGCATGGAGAACTGTATTAAAGGGTCGCAGCCTTAGGAAGGTTGAGGACCACTGCTTTATATATAGTCTTTAACTACTCAGTGCATACCAAACCTTGTAGGAGGGACCATGTTGCTCATGGTGGGATAGGATGAACACATGAGCACCCCCTAACGGTAGAGACTAGAATTGTCCAGGATCTGCCCACCAGCCAGAGAGCCAGATGCCTTCACAGCCACATTTGGTCCTAATGAAGTTTCTTCTGAACCAAGTTTGCAGTTTTCTCTTGTTCTATACTGAAGCACACCGTGGGAAGCTTCCTGGGAAGTGACACTCATTGTAAGGATGGGTGATCACGGGGACTGGCTTGTCTAGGGGGGAGGTGTCAGTGAGAGGCAGTGAGGTACCACAGTGTGATCTTGGGGGAGGTGGCTCAGTGGTTAAGACCAGGGGCTCTGAGACCCTCTTCTGCCTCCTTAAACACCCACGTCCACATGTGCATTCTTGTACACAGACACACATATGCACATACATATTAATGAACCGTTTTTCTTTAAAGAATGCGGTTCTGGAGCCTACGTTCCTTGTTTAAAACCCACATCCATTACTTCCTGGCTGTGCGACTGTGGGCCTCACCTCTCTGCTCCTCATTCTCATCTGCTCTTCATCTGCTGAATTCAGATAAGACGGTACTTATCACGGGGTATTAAATGACTGGCTTGTCCAAGGCTCTCAGGGTGGGCGCTGTTGTGCCAATTGTAAGCCATCGCATAGTGCTGTTGTTTTTCTGTTTTTTTTTTTCTCTTTTTTTTTTGGGGGGGTGTCCTCTTTATGGCAAGCCTGGAGAGAAATCTCTTGTCATCATATTCTGAGTGGTTTGGTTTTCTGAGTAACTGCGTGGGGGAGGGGGTGGCGGAGGCGGAGGGTGATTTGAGACAAGGTCTCTTAGGCTGGCCTGGAACTTGGTATGATCCAAGTTTTACTTGCTTCCTAAGTGCTATTTTAAAGGCATGTACCACCATTCCAAGCTTGCTCTGCTTTGCTTGCCTTCCTTCCTTCCTTCCTTCCTTCCTTCCTTCCTGCCTGCCTGCCTGCCTGCCTGCCTGCCTGCCTGCCTGCCTTCCTTCCTTCCTCCCCTCCTCCCCTCCCTTCCTTTCTTCCTTCCTTCGTTGTTGTTGTTGTTGTTGTATTTTTAAGACTGGGTCTCACTATGGAGCTCTGGTTAACCTTGGAACTCTCTGTGTGGACCAGTCTGGGCTCACATTCACAGAGATCCACTTGTCTCTGCCTCCTGAGATCTGGGATTAAAGGCATGCACCACCACACCTGGCTGGCTACTTTTTTGAAGTTGATAGGGTTTCAGACTTCTGAGAGACCCTCCCTACTCTGACAGACGCAACTGCCGGAAGGACTTTTATATGATTTAAGTCTTGCTTATTTCGTGGTTGTCATTTGTGACAGTGCGCCTTGTCCCATCTGCTTATTTGGATCTTATGTGTGTGAGTCACTTTTGGAATAAGGCAGCATGTAGATTAGCAAGCAGAGAGCTGTATGGCGAAGAGAAGCCTCCCTCTGATCGTCAGGAGGAAGAGCTCTGAAGTCAAGCAAGATGTTTTGGGTGCAGTCTTCAGCTTTGTAAGGTTGGGGGATATACAGTGTCTACAGGAAGGTTCTGTTTATATTTTATAATGAGGAATCCTCTCCATGGTGGGTGGCACCCTGGAAAAACAACTTATCTGGTAAGTGTAGAATGATTGAAGTTCAAGTCTGTCTGTCTGTCTATCTATCTATCTATTTATCTATCTATCTATCTATTCATATGTGTGGCTGTACATGTGTGTCCTGGAGTGCCTGTATATATGTGTGGAGACCAGAGAACAGCCTTGGGATGCTTTCCTCAGGCTCTGTCTACATTGTGGTTTGTTTTTTTGAGACAGTGTCTCACACCTGCCTGGAATTTGCAGAGTAGCCAAGGCTAGCTGTCAACTCTTAGTAATATGCCTGTCTCTACCTTCTAGCTCTGGAACTACAAGTGCTGTTTGTGTATGCATGTGTGTGCGTGTATGTGTGCGCATGTGCATGCATGTGTGCATGCATGCATGCGTGTATTCTGTGTATGATACTGCGTCCAGGCTCTTCTGTTTCCACCTGAGACTTCTCCTTAGTCTTATCCCATTTAAACGTTGACTGCCAATTCTAGCACAATTGATGTGGAAGATTGAGTTGGGATCTCATTTTTTAGTATAGATTTTTCCTCGGGATTTTTGCTTTTCAGAGTAATTGAATTTATTAGCTCACTACATTGGAAGTTTGTCTTGATTGCTTGTTTGTGCTGGACACGCAGCACTCTGGAGATGCTCACATCCAGGCTGCAGGTAGCTGGTGTGAGACCTGCACATAGGTTGTCTGGTAGGAGGCCAGTCAGTCTAAACCTTCCACAGCAGGGAAAGCTTAAACGGAAACAAAACCATTGTTATTTCTACTTTCTTTGTCTGAGAAAATTTCATTTTGCTCATGGCTGGCACTGTCATATTTGATTTCCTTTCTGTAATTGTGGGAGAACTGAAAGTCTCTCATGTTACTGTAATATGTTGTGTGTCTGCTGATCATAGCTGAGGAAAGAAGAAGTTGGTCCGTTAGAACCTTGACTGCTGCTGCATACGAGGGAGCAAGGGCACAAGGGAGAAAAAAACTGACTGGTCTCCAGTGTTTCTTGATGTGTGTGTGTTCCTGTGTGTACACGTACTTCTGCTGCACACATGGAGGCCAGAGGAAAACCTTGGTGCCATTCTCAGGAACATTGTGCACTTCATTTGAGACTGGTTCTCTCGTTGGCCTAGAGCTCACCAGTAAGACCAGACTGGCCAGCGAGCGAGCCCCTATCTCTAACCCCTCAGTGCTAATTACAAGAGCACCTGCCATTTTTACGTGATTCTTAGGAATTGAACTCAGGTCCTACTTGAAGGGCCTTTGTTGACTGAGCCATCTCTTCAGACCCTTGAGTTTCTTTCATTATTTATATGATTTATTCTTATTTATATCCCATTGTCATACTGGGATAATGCAGCTCTTTTATTTTGCCCGTTGTAAATTTAAAACTTCTTTTTCCTGACCCTACTACCTTAAAACTGAAGTTTTTCATGCTTAAACTAGTATAGAACTGAGCCTTTCTTAGCATCTAGATTTCTTCTGAGCACTGTAGCCCCATCAGACTAAATGGTCCTTTCTAGTTCTTACAAAAACATTGGTTGTGAAAGTCTTTTGACTTGTATGCTAATTTAACAGCCGCTTGACATTGGATACTGTTTAAAGAGCACAGAATTGATGACACCCTTCTCTTTGGCCACTAAGAACCCGTCTTTCTGATATGTGTCTGCGTATATCTTTGGGATAGGGGTGCCTGGAAATGGGGGGGGGCAGGCAGAAGATGTAAATGTAAAATGGTGGTGTGTCATCGAGCTTGAGGCATTTAGAAAAAGTAAAGGCTGGGTATTAGCTACTGTAACTGTTCTTTAATAATACCCTCCATCTGCCTTGCTCCATCTGGTGGGAGGAGCCTGTCGGCTCTCCCGTGTTGCACACCAACACCACAGAACTCCTTGCAAGGTTCCAGTGCTGGTTGCAAGACCTTGGCTGTGGATGGTTTGTTTTCTGTATTCCTTCAGTGCCTTCCTCATGATGCTCTGTGGTGGATTCTGTTCTCTGTTTAGATCATTGCAGTGAGCTGTCTGCTGCAGAGGAGGAGGGGGTGGGACCTGTCTGCTGCAGAGGAGGAGGGGGTGGGACCTGTCTGCTGCAGAGGAGGAGGGGCTGGGTCCTGTCTGCTGCAGAGGAGGAGGGGCTGGGTCCTGTCTGCTGCAGAGGAGGAGGGGCTGGGTCCTGTCTGCTGCAGAGGAGGAGGGGCTGGGACCTGTCTGCTGGAGATGAGGAGGGGGTGGGACCTGTCTGCTGGAGAAGAGGAGGGGGTGGGACCTGTCTGCTGCAGAGGAGGAGGGGCTGGGACCTGTCTGCTGCAGAGGAGGAGGGGCTGGGACCTGTCTGCTGGAGATGAGGAGGGGGTGGGACCTGTCTGCTGGAGAAGAGGAGGGGGTGGGACCTGTCTGCTGGAGAAGAGGAGGGGGTGGGACCTGTCTGCTGCAGAGGAGGAGGGGCTGGGACCTGTCTGCTGCAGAGGAGGAGGGGCTGGGACCTGTCTGCTGGAGATGAGGAGGGGGTGGGACCTGTCTGCTGCAGAGGAGGAAGGGGTGGGACCTGTCTGCTGGAGATGAGGAGGGGCTGGGACCTGTCTGCTGCAGAGGAGGAAGGGCTGGGACCTGTCTGCTGGAGATGAGGAGGGGGTGGGACCTGTCTGCTGCAGAGGAGGAGGGGCTGGGACCTGTCTGCTGCAGAGGAGGAGGGGGTGGGTCCTGTCTGCTGCAGAGGAGGAGGGGGTGGGTCCTGTCTGCTGCAGAGGAGGAGGGGGTGGGTCCTGTCTGCTGCAGAGGAGGAGGGGGTGGGTCCTGTCTGCTGCAGAGGAGGAAGGGTGGGACCTGTCTGCTGCAGAGGAGGAGGGGCTGGGTCCTGTCTGCTGCAGAGGAGGAAGGGTGGGACCTGTCTGCTGGAGATGAGGAGGAGCTGGGACCTGTCTGCTGCAGAGGAGGAAGGGTGGGATCTGTCTGCTGCAGAGGAGAGGGTGGGACCTGTCTGCTGCAGAGGAGGGGGTGGGATCTGTCTGCTGCAGAGGAGGGGCCGGGGCCTGACCACTGCAGAGGGAGACCTGTCTACAAGGCTTTGTCAGCATTTACCATTTTACTTAACAGTGGGATTTATTCATTTTAGCATTTATTGAACTATAACAGGCAGTAAACACTGATTGTAGAAATCAAGCAGCGTATGTCCATTGTACAGAGAAAACGATTGGTTTAAATATCTCAAGGCAAAATATTTCAGGATATCATCCATGTATATAGATCACAGATGTGCTCATAAAAATGCATTGATGTTAATAGGATCTCAATTGTGTCTTTTTCATGACCTTGGAGGCTGCTGCAGTCATTGAGGGATGGGGGGGAGCATCTCTTTCCTGCCCTCCCACCCCCCCCCCCCAGCAGATGAGAGGCAGGGCCAACTTTCCCATACTCACCCCCTCTGGCCGGCTCACTCACTCCCATGCAGTCAGGGTCAGCTCTGCTGTGTTGCCCAGGCAAGGGGCAGAGCCAGCTCAGCACAGTGCCTCAGGCAGCTGTCCAGACCAAGAACATCTGCATGGGCTTTGGTCCTGGGACATCAGCACAGACCTCAGCTGCCATAGGACCATGGACCTAGACTTGCCCACCCCTCTGTCCCCCACCCTCACAGCAGCATGGTCCTCAGATATCCACTGGCTTTTGGTGGTAACTTGGGCCACAGATACAACAGATACAACAGATACAACCCAGACCCCAGCTACAACAGGGCCACCAACCCACACATGGCCCTTGGTGGCAGGTGCCTGGATGTCTTTATTTCAGCCACCTCAGGGGTCAGTGGAACCAGGACGGGCATTTGGGTCTTCATTTCATTCTTAATGGTGTTTCATCTTATGGATGTAACATTTTTATTTATTTATTTGTTTGCTTATTTATTCATTCATTCTTTTTTTTTTTTTTTTTTTTTTTTTTTTTTTTTTTTTTTTTTTTTTTTGAGATAGGGTTTCTTTGTGTAGTCTGGCTGTCCTGGAATTAGCTCTGTAGACCAGACTGACCTTGAACTCACAGGGATCCTGCCTCTGCCTCCCAAGTGCTGGGAAAATATTCGCTTATTTTATTTTATTTGCATTGGTGTTTTTCCTGCATGTATGTATATGTGAGGGTGCCAGATTACCTGGAACTGGAGCTACACACAGTTGTGAACTGGCACAAAGGTGCTGTACATGGAACCTGGGTCCTCTGGAAGAGCAGCCAGTGCTCTTAACCGCTGAGCCATGTCTCCAGCCCTGGAATATTTCATTTAACTGGTACTCACAATTGCCCCCCCCCCCCCCTTATGGTAAGCATCCTTGCATGTGTGTTTTAAATGTTGATCAGATTGCTTTTGTAGACTTCTAGACCTGGAATAGTTAGGTCAGGGAATACTTACTTTTAAAGCGTTTTGATATATATTGTGGGTTGTTCAGCAGAAAGTAAGGAGTTTAGAAAAATTCAAGACAAGGGCTGCTGAGATGGCCCAGCAGGTGAAGATGCTTGCTGCGAAGCCTGACGGCCTTAGTTCAATCCCCAGGACGTACGTGGTGGAAGTTGATAATTGACTCATATCCTCTGACCTTCACATCTGTGCTGTGGTATAAGCTCCTGTCTCTGCCCCCCTCCATAATAATATTTAAAAATGTTTCTCAAAGCAAGCAAGTTTGTGTTCTTCCCTTGTGAAGGGCAGCCTTCAGTTTCGCCCTCCATTAAGCTGCTGATGGGGCTCTCTGTTAAACCGACTGCAGAGACTTGGCTTTCAGGGCGCTTCAGCCAGTAACATCAGCCATGGTTTAGCCTCTGCCTCTGAAAGTGTTAGCATTCTTCCATGTCCTGGGAGAATTCTGAGATGTTCCATCAAGGGGTGGAATGTGTTTGCTCTGGGAGGTCCTCGCCCTTTGAGGGCTGGGATAGCTGTTTCTTGGAGATTCAGATGGAGAGAGCAGCAGACAGGATGGAGGGGTGCAGCCAGATGAGTGTGGTTGCTAAGGCTTTCTCTACTGCACCCCTGCCCTCTCTGCAGGGCGGGTGGGCGAGCACGTGCTCCAGCCTTAGAGAGCAGCTCTGCCTTTCTGGCTTTTTCAGAGTAGCATTTGTTGTTTTTATAAAGAGACTATGTAATTATTGTAGAAAATTCAGAGATTAAAGAGAAACAAACTACCCATAACCCAGCAGGCTGGGAGTCATCACCACTTAATATGCGGCATATTGCTTTATAATGATTCTCTCTGCGTGTGCAAATACTAAAAGTGGGATAATGTTCTAGAAGTCTCTGATGTCCTTTTCACTTCCACTTTATTAGCAACAATTTCTTATGTTCGGAACATCTTTTAAAACATGATTAAATATATACATCATCTGTCCACTGTTAAGTATTACTATAATTTTTTAGATACTTCTGTTGGTATACATTTAGATTGTTATAAATTAGATATACACCAAAGTACTGTGTGACTACATAGCTATTTTTGTAGGCCTGATTCATAAAAGTGAATTATGAAGGCAAGAAGGACGTTTCTTATCTTATTGTATTTGAAGACTGTTTTCCACCATGTAGCCTAGACTCTCCTAAAGCTTGTGATCCTCATACCTCAGCCTCCAGGGTGTTCTTGATAGAAGTAATTTTTAAAGTTTATTCATATTTTATGCATATAAATATTAGATTTGTGTGTGTGTATGTGTGTGTTTGTGTGCCACAGTCATGCACTGCTGCCCATGGAGGCCAGAAAGGTGTTAGATCCCCTGGAATTTGAATTATAGATGGTTATGAGCTGCCACATGGTTGCTGGGAACCAAACCTGTGTCCTCTAGAAAAGCATCAAGTGGTCTTAACCACTGAGCCATCTCTACAGACACAGAAGGAAGTTTTTAAAAAAGCTTATAATTCACAACACTATGTTTACTTATTTTCCAGATAGGGTTTCTCTGTGTAGCTCTATCTGTCCTAGAACCCACTCACAGACCAGGCTGGCTTCAAACTCTGAGACCCACCTGTCTCTGCCTCCTGAGTGCTGGGATTAAAGCTGTGTGACATCACCACCCAGCTTTAATTTATTTTTTTAAAACAATGTTAATTTGTTTAGTGTGTGTGCATGCTCACACACACACGCATACTAGTGTGTGTGCATGCTCACACACATTCGTACACTTGTCAAGTGCAGTGTGGAGCTTGGGGACGATTTGTAAGGAGTTGGCTTTCCTGTTTCACTACATGCATCCTGGGACTGAACTCAGGTTGTCGGGCTTGGTGGCAGTTGTTTGTACCTGCTGAGCTGTCTCACCAGCCTTTAGTTCCTTGTTTCTTGTGTCATTAACCGGACTTTGCATAGAGATGAACCTGCACACAGCCTTTTCCTCTGCAGCTTTTCCTATGACTTGTACGTGTAGGAGTTCTTGTCTAAGATCAGATATTCACAGGCTCTTTGCTTCCAAGTGCCTTTTGTCTATTTTCTCCCTTTTCTGTCTAGGGATCAGCAAGTAATAACCTGTGGGTCAAATCTATCCTCCCATTTGTTTTTATAAATAACATTTTATTGGCCAGCCACTTTTTTTCTTGTTTACAAAGCAGTGTGATGCTTTAACAGTGATAGGGTTGTGCTGTTATGACAGAAACCCATAATACTTAGCAGCTGCTTAAGAACGTTTGCTGTCTGGCCCTCACGGAAACTTGCTATTTTAGTGGCTTGCTTATGTGTGTGCTCTATCTGAGATCCTCACTGGATCCCCACTTACCCTCACTACCCACTTCCCCCAACCCTGTGGCAAGCGTCCTCCATACACATTGTTGTTCTTTCAGGCATTGGTCCTCGCTGCCCTATTGCCTGCATGTACCAGAGGAGGCGGAGTTCTTACCCAACTGCCAGTTTAACTGCGTTACAGAAAAATAGAAATAAATTTGGAGAGAAAGATATTAATTTACGTTATATAAAAAAGATTTTTCTATTTTATATATGGGAGTACACTGTTGCTGTCTTCAGACACACCAGAAGAGGGCATTGGATCCCATTACAGATGGTTGTGGGCCACCATGTGGTTGCTGGGAATTGAACTCAAGACTTCTGGAAGAGCAGTCAGTACTCTTAACTGCTGAACCATCTCTCCAACCCCTTAATTTGTATTTTTAAAATATAGAATAAACGGGACTGGAGAGATGGTTCAGTAGTTATGAGTACTTGCCATTCCCACCGAGGACCCCTGTTCTGTTCCCAGCACCCACATCAGGTCATTCACAACTTCCTGTGACTCCAATTTTGGGGAGTCCAACACCCTACTTATGCCTCCCCACCCAGCTCATAAAACAACTGAATCTTTTAAAAAAAAAAAATACTAGAATAAACAGGTTATGCTACATAAATTGCTGAACCAAGTACTTTTTTTTGAAGTTATAGAGATTTGACACCTAAGTAGTTTGATAAAGCACACATTGGTGAGAATCCTGGAGCTAAGGGCTAACTTTTGTGTACATTTGTAAATTTCTTTTTAAGGGAAATAGCCTGTTCATAAGGCAGATCACACAAGTCTTTATATAGATTCTTGGTTTATTCTGATGAAAGAAAGATTCCATTCTAGCAGCTGCATCCTCCAGTAATGTTGGTTTGTTTCTCCATTTTCCTGTCTTTACTAACACAGGAATGTCAGCAGATAGAACAAAGGGGCCAGAGGTGGTTCCAAAGCATGCAGACATACACAGGCTTGCAGGCAGGCTCAAACAGACACACTCACACACATACACACAGGCATGCACGCAGGCTTGAATGCACACATGCACACACACATAGGCACATGCATACATGCACATACACCCACACATACAGACAACACACACACGCTCATGTGCACACACACACACACACACACACACACACACCCCTTCTGAAGTGGGACTCTGCATCTTTACAGAGACAGAGTAAATGCTGATGTCTTCTGTAACTGCAACACATTCTAAATCTAGATCTAAACTAAAGTGTTGAATGAAAGGCTATCTTACTATTTTCAAATATCAATTAACAATCTACAACCTTCTCTAAACATACTTCTGAGTAACATTTATTTAAGCCAAGAAAAAGCATCTTAGAAGACGATAGGTGTGAGTTATGAACTACACCTATTGGAGGGAGAATTTAGAACTAGTCCCCAGCTGAGGTTCTCTCCCCTCCCCACCCCATTCCCTGCTGAAGGTCTTCCTCCCCCCACTTCCCTGCACCCCCTTTTGGACTCTATCTTTTGAGATTGTCCTGTGTGGCTGAGGCTGGTCTTGAACGCCTCTGCCTCCTAAGTGCTGGGGTTATATTCCTATATGCCTGGCTCTCTTCTCTTCTTCAGGAGGTGAGTCATGCCTGTGCTCACCCTCTGTGGTGAGAATTTGTTTTTAGGGTTCTCAGATGTGAGGATGGTCGTACATAGCTCACAAGCTAAGTAACTTAACCCTTTCATGTCTTAGGCATTTCCTGTGTCTCTTCCAGGCTTTGACATAAGTAATACTCTTAGAGGTCTGGTCTTAGGAGTTACTGTTTCTCTGTGCTTTATTTTTGGAGAGCAGTTGGCAGAATACCTCAAACGTTCTCCTTCCCCCTCCCCTCACTGACCCCAGAATTTCTCTAATTATCAAATGTCAATGAATACCTGCTAACCATAGGGTGCTGAGATGGGAGAAACCCCAGATGCTGGTCCCTACAGCCTGTAGAGTTAGCTGGGTAGATTGACTTGAGATGTGAGTGACATTGGGTGACAGTGGAGTCCCTGGGAAAAGAATTTAAGGAGAGCAGGAGATGGCCATTTTTAGAGGAGAGCCATGGAGGACTCCAAAGCCTTCTCAGAGGTTCTAGTTAAGTGCATAGCATGGCGGGAATTCGTTGTGTAGAAGACCAGTGTGGAGGCACAGAGGAGACCAAAGCAGAGGAAGCCCATGGTCAAAGAGCTCACAGAGGTATTTTAGAGAATCAGATGATGATGATGAGAAGAGGAGGAGGAGGAGGAGGGGGATGAGGAGGGGGAGGAGGAGGGGGAGGAGATTTGGAGACAGTGTTTAGCTCAGTAGCCCAGGCTATTGTTATTCTCCTGCGTGATTTCTCCCAAGTGCTGTCCACTGCAGGCCTGATAACTGAACATTTCAAACAAGAAAAGACATAGTCAGATTCCTGTTTTAGAAAGATCACTCAAGACTGCATAGTAGCTGGTGAATGAGAGAAAGGGAAATTCAGAAATGAGGCCATTCTGACAGAGTGACAGGTTACAGTGGCCTGAACTAAGGTGCTGTTAGAGACGGAGAGAACAGACCTGGAGTTACGGAAGTTCAGCCAGACTCCAGCTCACCAATGCCACATCTTTATGATGCATTGAGACATTTAACAAAATATGCTGTGTGTGCAGTGCTCTGCTGGGCTGAAAGGTGAGTGCCAGCACTGGCAGTGCTAGCTACTTGCCATCCTGTTCTAAGGCCTTTGTGCCTCTGCTTACTCTTTTAATCCTCATGACAAAAAATAATCCTCATGACAATTCTGTGGCTACGGTGACAGCCTTGATCTTCTAGATGGGGAGACAAAGGGAGAGGCCGTAAGTCCTGCAGCTCGCTGAGGAAGAAGGCCAAGGTTCAGGACAGGGGTCTGGTTCCGGAACCATGTGGTTAACGACATCAGTATGCACCTGTAAGTGCAGCATCAGGGTGTGAAGGCAGTGTGTAAAAGCCAAGCCAAGGCATGGTGGAAAGTATTCCAGCACAAGCACCAGCACCAGCTGAGTGACAGAAAGCCAGACGATAGCTGAACAGGAGCATGGCCTGGGGAGCGTGGGAAACAGAAATGAACACGAGGAAAAAACTGCTGAGTTCCATCCAAGATCAAAAGGTCTGTGTGTACCTGCTGACCAAGAGTGGCAGAAAAGGGGTGAGGGGTGCTGATTGAGCCAGGCTTTGAAGCATAAAGGCAAACGCGCAGGTCATAGGGTACAAGTGTGGTGGAGGTGAGGTGGGAGCCTGTTCCTGTGTTGCTTGAGGAATGCCGAGAAGTTCAGAGTCTGGGGTCAGGATGAGCCAGCCAGAGCAG
Source organism: Arvicanthis niloticus (assembly GCF_011762505.2). Lineage (NCBI taxonomy): Eukaryota > Metazoa > Chordata > Mammalia > Rodentia > Muridae > Arvicanthis > Arvicanthis niloticus. The sequence continues at coordinate 2,730,642 of NC_047660.1, forward strand.
CCTTGTGGGCTGAGCAGTCCATGTGCCAATCTGAAGCCTGCACAGCCCTGGATGGGGGCTGGCTCGTTCTATCACATCAGACTGGGGTCACTATCAGCTAGAGATGGGCCTGCCTAGGATGAAAACGTCAAGCTCCCTTCTGTATGCTTTCGAGGGTCAAGATATGTTTTGAAGTTTGATTACCTGACTGCTGTATCATGGAAGTAGGCAGCAGTTCCAGGCCCGCCGAGCAGGAGGTGGCTGTGCTGCAGGTCAGGAGGGCACATCCTTGTGATTTGCTTGAGTTTGAGTATCAGAGACAGATCCACCTTTTGTAGGGCCCATCATTTTTCTAATGATGGAGTCCCTGCTTTAAAAAATGAATACCAGGTAAAGCACAGGACCCTGGGAGGAGCTCCAGGGAAAGCCTAGGAGCTTCCCTTTGCTCTCTCCTGCCTGGCAGCAGGGGTCTGGGCTGCCCTGCCTTCTGATACCTCGGTGCTGTGCCATGCTTCATGTTGGCCTCATCTTCTTAGCCCTCAGCTGATGGTGGTCATCTTGTTTAACTAGTTCAGTTAACTCAGCTGATGGTAGTCATCTTGTTTAATTAGTTCAGGTTAACCCAAGGTCTCTTATGTGATGTCTCAGAAGGTTCCTGGCCACATGACTGTCCTTATGTCTCTACTGCTGTTTGCTAACACAAGACAAACCCTGAGGAAAGGCCCCTCAGGGGTACTGGAGGGGCTGCGGTGCCATTGAAGTCTTCCTTCCCGTGCTAACTAAGTCTGAGGCTCTTTAGACTGAGGCAGGAGCCACAAGCCTGTAGCAGGGACCAGGTGACTCCAGAGTCTGATTTATTAAAGGCATCTGAGGGCTGTCCTAAACGGCCTCACCTGGACAACAATTTCTAAACCCAATTTTAGAGGTTTCCTTGCAGTCAGTGAGGGAGAGGCAGGACCCAGGACAGTGATGTCATTAACACCCAGGGATGCATTCTGTGGTAAAGCAGGAGGGGATAGGAAGTTTGAGCATCCACAGACCTGCGGAAGCCTTTCCTGGCAGGGAGACAGTAGGTACTGTGTCAATAGGAAGGCATCTGCAAAGATGCTTGGGGCTCCTTGGCTTCTTTCCCCACTCTACACCCTGGTATTGGAAAGACCCCCATCTCTGTGCCTCGTCCACCAGGTGCTCACCACCCACCACGGGTGCTCAGAGCTACCCCTCTCCCACCTACCTTTATTCACTGTCAGGACTTAACAGTTTCAGTGTGAATGATCTCAGCTAGACATGATGTCAAGGGAGTCACGTGGCCTGACATAAATAGCGAAGTGACTGGTACCTGCCAAAGCGCATTTGCACTTCAGAAGGGAGTTTGTTTTCTAGGGTGGCCCTGGAGGGGTCCTGAGAGGCTTTGGCAGAGTGGACGGAACCTGCAGTGTACCAGGCTCTGTGTGTGGGCTTGCATTTTGTTTAATGTCAGGAGAAGGGTCTCATCTCAGGTTTCTTCTTTCTTTTCTAAACAGTTTCCCCTTTAGATTTCTGGACCATATTTGCAGTGCTGATTGGGGAAGGCATAGATTTGAGGGTGCTTTGCCTCCTCTAAGTCCGTCTTCCATGCTTACAGGAGGTTGAGTGTGGGAATCTGGCACCTCACTTTGGGAAGCTCTGGCAGGTCTCATGATTTAAGATGCCTGCTGGGTTCGTTGTTATGTCTGAAACCCCAGGGCCTGGTAACAGAGGGCAGAGGGATGCTGCTTTTGTTTTCAGCTTTTTCCATGTCCTGCTGGATCTGTTCAGGGTTAGGGTTAGAGCATGGCTTCATGTCCAGAACATAACATAGCAAGAGGAGAAACTGCAAAGGATTGTTAAAAGGGCCTCTTCCTGTTCTCAGCTAAAGTTGGCCGGCAGAGCCTCCTTCTCCCTATGTTCTCACTCAGCCTGGGTCAGGCCAAACCATCGCAGTGACAGATTTGGGGGTGTGCAGGGGTGAGGCGTTAAAGGCGGACAAAGCCCTGACTATTTTACTGCTCCCTGCAAATAGACACCACTGTTTTCATTTTTAGATTTTCCTTTTATGTTTATTAGTGTTCTGCCTATATGTTTACATATGTACCATGTCCATGCCTGATGCCCACGGAGGCCATAAGAGGGTGTTGTATCCTTTGGAGTGGAGTTACTGATGATTGTAAGCTACCACGTGGGCACTGGGAACCAAACCCAGGTCCTCCGGAAGAGCAACAAGTGCTCTCAACTGCTAAGCTCTCTCCAGCCCCAGTGGGGTTTCATGAGTTATTTGTCCCAGAACAGATGGGAATGCTGGGGAGCCTGGGAGCTTCAGTGGGAGAGCAGAGAAGTCTCCTTTCCACTGTCAGTTGTCCGCCTGAGGGTGAGCTGCCTCTTGGACTGGGCTCTTATATCACGGAAGGATGCAGGCTGCTGTCCAAACAGACTCTCTCATGACCAGTTTGTAAAACTGTTGGAAATTCCAATCGTTTGTGCAGATGTGTGTTTATCTACAAGAGTCTGGGCCCTGTCCAAAGGCAGAGTCTGCAGGAACCGTCTTAATTCTGAAAGTAACCTCTGGCTACCACAGACATTTAAAACCTCATTTGTTTGTGTAAATTTTTAATCACCTTCATTCTGTTAAGAAATAAGCATTAGACAGAAGACGACCAAGAAGCAGAGAAGGTAAGTTTTAGGGCTTATGCTGTGTCATGCAACCTCAGACATGTAGGGCTTATGCTGTGTCATGCAACCTTAGACATGTAGGGCCAGGTTCTTGACAGGCAAACTGGAGAAGGTCAGACTGCCTAAGATAAGTGAGAGAAGCCCTTACTTAAGAATTCTGCTAAGAATTTAGTTTGAAGAGCAACTAAAACTATATATACGTGTGTGTGTGTATATATATATATATATACATAAATATATGTATATACATATATATACATATATGTATATACATATATACATGTATATACACACACACACACACACACACACACATATATATCTTTAAAGAAGATATGTTTGGGCATCTCCCCCTTAGGCACCCACCCCCTTGTATCTATGTGTGCATGCATGCCTGTGTGTGTATGTATATCCTATGCTGTGTGTGTTGTGCTGTGTATATGTGTGTGTCTGTATCCTATGCTGTCTCTGTGTGTGACAGGGTGTGTATGTATGCTGTGCTGTGTGTGTGTGTAGCCTATGCTGTCTGTGTGTCTCTGTGTATGAGTGTATTAGTAGTGTGTGTATCTTATGCTGTCTGTTTGTATGTCTGTGTATTTGTATATGCATGTGTGTGTGCACATGCCTGTGTGTTTGAGTATGTGCTCAGTGTATGTGTGTTTGCATATGCAAGCGTGTGTGCATATGCCTGTGTGTTTGTAGTTCATAAGTGCTCCTCAGGGAATGTGTGCCATTGAGGTTGTCTCTAAGACAGATGGAGCCTGGGCTTGCTGCATCTGTGTGACTTCGAGCAGAGCCATCTTATTATTAAAGGAACAGTGGCCTGGCCTATGGCTTTACTGCCTGTTCACTCAGTTACCCTGTGAATGTGTAACAAAACAACTGTGGCCTATGGCCAGGCAGTTTTCACAGCAAAACTGTCACTCTCCTTCCCAGGATACGATGGCTTTTGTTTCTCTACAGTGCATGCCTTTGGACTGTGAACTAATGCTGATCACCCATAGTGGAACGTCAGTGTGAAGGTGGCTCTCGCTCTCTGGTTGGGATCCAGATGGCTTTGGATTGTCTGCCATGGTGGGTAATTTGTACCACACTGGAAAGCAGAGCAGAACAAAACGGGTGATCTAGCGCCTTTGTGTGCCTCCAGGTCATGCTGAGTTACCAGTAGCGCTCTGAGTTCTCTTTTGGGGGCTCATTTGGATGGGGAGCCTGGGGGGCAGGCCTAGAAAGAAGAGGTGCTACCCGAGACTATGGCTTCTGCTCCCATCGAGCATGGGTCCTGTCCCCATGGGTCATCTTCTTTAATGAAGTTTACTGGTCCCTGGATATAGAAGTTCTTTAAGAGCTTGGCACCTTGGCCCGAGATTCTTCCAACACTGTGTGGATGGGAACTGAGACCAGGAATGTTATAAGTGCACTCGAGGTTACAAAGGGCCTCAAGTGCTCATTTACATAATTGGCAACACACATTTTGTTTGCTAGACCGCCTGCCTAGACAAGCCACTAGCCTAAGTTGATATCCAGAGGGTAAACACTACCTGAGCCAGCACGGAGGGGTGGTTCCTACCCTCAGGGGCTTCTGGTTCCCTTAGAGGAAATACTCACATTGAGAGGTGTTTGCTGCCCAAGCTCTATCATTCCCAGTGACTTTTCTCTGGGTGTAGCTGTCCACCAAGGGCCCACACTAGCTGCTGTCCCCTATGACTCACTGAGGGCTACTGAATGCAAGGGAAGAGTGTCGTATTCCTGACTGGAGCCACTTTCATCTCAGTGCAGTGAAGCTTCTAGAAAGCTACTTGCCTCAGCCTCAGTTTCTGGAGACACAGTAGGCATTTGCTTTGTTAGTAAAGGTTAGGACTAGGCCAGTATCTCCCTTAGAGCAAAACCCTCTCTACTCATGGGGTTAGGAAACAGCATGCTTCTAAACGGTTCTTGTTGTTTCCACATGGAACTGTGGTTTTTATTTAGTTTATTATTATTTTTATGGGGGCAAGATGAGTTTTTCTGACCACCCAGCATTTGAAGTGCTGTAGTCTGAGCTGTAGTCTGTAAAGTAGATGAGAAAGTCATTCTCAGAAGGAAAAGATGATACTGTGTGTAACGGCCCGCTCTGTTCCGCAGGTCAGGGTTTAGCAAGAGAGAGAGTGGGGGAAAGAAGGGGAAGAGATGAGAAGAATAGAGACAAGCCCGAGGGTCTGTAGCCAAGTCTCCTTTACTGTCTCCCACAGACTACATTCACACCTCCTACTGACCACCACCCCTTACAAGGAAATCCTGGGTATTTATACACACAAGCAAGAGAACACAGGTGAAGACATTTTACCACGTGCACCATGCAGCTGGGGTCACTAAACAGCAAAACAAGCTATGTGGGATAAACAATATATTTATCAGAGTGTGCTTCAGCTGTTGTAGGCTGTTGAAAAACAAGTCTCTATCAGGGTATATGGCTCCAGTTGGCTGTAAAGATGATAGCTGCTTTCTAGCCGCTTTCTGCTTAAAGTCGGCTCCCAACAGCTGTGCGTGGCAGAGCCCTGGGAAATAGTTAAATGTGGGCGGAGGGAAGCGCTGCGAGCATGGGGAGCAGGGTTGGGTGCATGGGGAGCAGGGTTGGGTGCGTGGATTTGTCTCACATCCTTACCCATCTGTCTTGAGTTCAGATGTGGCAAGTAGGAGTCCAGTGGCCAACGAGGAAGTGAGTTATTTCATCTCCAAAGTGAGGGCTGGTTGATATAAAGTAAAGCTTCACTTTGAGATGGGACCCAGTGAGTTTACAAGTCATTCATATTTGGACTCTGAGGAGTTTAACAAATGGCCACTGTGGCCAAGCAGGGGTGGTGTACAGCTTTGATCTTGCACCTAGGAGGCAGAGCCAGGTGGATTTCTGAGTTCAAGGCTAGCCTGGTCTACAGAGTGAATTCCAGGACAGCCAGGGATATAAAAAACCCAGTCTAGAAAAATAAAATAAAAGCAAACCAAAACAACAACAACAAAAACCAACAACAAAAACCAAACCAAATGGCTGGTATGATGCCATCTACAAGGGCTTCTACCAAGCTGTTCTTCAGGGTTCTCCAAAGCCCCTCAGCTGTGTGAACCCTGGAGCAGCACCCCATAAAGTCATGCCTTCCAGAATCGATTGCTGGTTCACAGAAAGGCTGAGAGCAGATTGTAGTGTGGACTTCACACATGGGATTTCTGTGGATTCTACTTTTGACCACCTCTCCCCCTTGAAGAAAGCTGCACTGTTTGCCACACCACCTGTGGAGAGCTTCTGAGAAGAACAAGGGAGGCAATGGAACATAAAGCTCACATCAGTTGATTTGCAGTTGGTTATTGGAATACATGGGCAATGCAAGAAGCCTGGTGTGTGGAGAGTTAACTAGCTGTGTTATGCTTGAACGGACCTCAAGCTCAGTATGTCTTTGATGAGTGAAGAGTGTGTGTTCACCCTGGATGTACTGAGGATCTGGAAGACATGGGGCCTAGTCACTGAGTCAGGTTTACATGATGTTGGATACATTATGAGAAGAAATGGCGTATGTATGTGTGTGAGTGTGTGTATATGCATATGTGTGTGTGAGCGTGCATGTATGCATATGTGTTGTGCACGGTGTGCATGCATAGGTGTGTATGTGTGCATGTGTATGTGCAAGCACATGTATGAGTGTGTGCATGCCTGTGTGTGTGCATGTGTGTTATGCCCGCACACGAGTGTGAACGTGTGTTACCAATAGCTTTGTCCTTAACCGGCATCCTCTTCCTTACTGATGCCATTCACTCTCATCGTTTTAGCCCCTACCTGTCTGTCTGAGGCCTTCTGCATCTGAGGGTCTGTCCTAGCGACAGTCATATGCGGCCATTACTGGAAAGACTGCTGGCGACTTTCCACTTAGCTTGGATTGAAACATACGGTTTTTAATAGTTCTACCACCGCCAACAAGTAAGATGCACATTCTGCCCCCACCTCAGCTCGTGGGTGCTAGGCTGCTGTGATTACTGCGCTGAGACAGCTCTGTTGTCCTATGTGAATAATAGGGATCTGGACTCAGGCCTTCATGCTTAGGCACAAACACTTCTGACTGGGCTCGAAGCCCCTGCCCAATAATTATATGTTTTTGACAGAAAAAAAGGTTGCTAATTTATAGGGCCTAGATTTTTCCTGATGATTCTGTCTCTCTTTTAAAATACACACACAGAGAGAGAGAGAGAGAGAGAGAGAGAGACAGACAGACAGAGAAAGAGAGAGAAAGAGAGAGAGAGAGAGAAACACAAAACAAAACAAGAAATAAAAGAAAGAGGATCTACTACTATATGTATAGATTAAAAAGAATTAGGGCCCGTGAGACAGCTCAGGGTTAGGGTGCTTGCCTCTAAGTCTGATAACCTGAGTATGATCTGTGGAACCCTCTCCGTGGGACCCACATGACAGAGGGAGAAAATCAACTCCTGCACGTTGTCTGTTGATGTTCACGTGTTCACTGTGGCACACATGTATGTGTTCCGAGCCCCTCCGTGTCCCCTTCGCCCTCGAAAGAGACACGTGAGGCAGTGTTCGGGTGGTTACCACAGCGAGGCTTTATTCTTGTATCAGCAGAAGCGGAAAGACCCCAAGCCCGGAAAAGGCACTGCTATATGTACCCTAGAGTAGCGTGTTCACTTCTGATTGGCTGTTCACTCATTACCCATATTACACCCCGGGATGGGCAGTGACTTTGGTGCGCTTTTGCCTTTTGCACCTGCACAGTTAGTTGTTTACTTGTGGGAGCACAGGATGCCCACGCCATCTTGTAATGGCGAATGTTGTCACGCTCACCGTGGCTCCTAACATGTATGTATATGCACACACACAAATGCAATTGAAATTTTTAAAAAGTTTTTATTGGTTTTCTTTTTTTGTGAGTTTTATATCATGTACCCAGTCCCATTTATCTTCCATTCCTTCATATCTGACCTTGGCTCTTGCAACCTCCCCAACACACACACACACACACACACACACACACACACAGAACATAGAAAAACATCTATAGTATTTCACAGTGTGTCCCACAATATACCCCTCTGACCACACATCTTTACTTACAAATGGTCTGGCTTGAGGTCTCGGCTTCTGCAACACCATCAATATTGGATCTTCACTGGGACTCCTCCTAGTTATCCTATTGTTGGCCTCTGTCATGGAGCTCCTGCAGCTTTACATCAGCAGACTGGCCCTTTCATGCATCACAACCATTTGCAGATGATATAGATTTTGGGATGGACCCAGTCAGAGTCCTGGATGTGGGCCTGGGTGGTAGCTGAGCTGGCCAGTCTTCTGGCTCTCTGGTATGTACACCAACAGGGTGAGCTTTCCAGCACTGCTCCAGCAAGGCCATCAGCAGGAGGTGGGGACAACTCTCCTGTCCTCATTCCCTCAGGGCCAACTTATCCACACCCATGCCTCCAGAGCCAGTGCTACTGTGCTGCCCAGTCAAAGCATGGAGCCCACTCTCCCAAGTGTTGCAAGCTGTGAGGGGCTGGGCAAGCTCTTCTGCTCTCACCCTTGGAACTGGCTCACACATGACTTTGCCATCAAGGCCAGCTCCCCTGTGTCACCCAAGCAAGGTACAAGGCCCACACTCCCGAGTGCTGCACCTGGTGAGGGGCAGGGCTAGTTCTCCTCCTGACTGCCCTCACACCCTTGGGCCAACTCCCTCAACCCCACCCCCACCAGAGCCAGCTCCACTGTGACTCCTGAGCAAGGCACATGGCCTGTTCTCCCAAGTGCTGCCATGGGTAAGAGGTGGCGCCAACTCTCCAGAATGTCCCAGCCAGTGAGGGGCCAGGCAGGCTCTGCATGGCCCCTGGACATCTGTGTGTCACCCTGCAGCTGCCCCACCAGGGGCATCCCCATGTTCTCTAGTGGTAATATGAGCTTTAGACATCAACACTGACTCCCATCGCTGTGTAGCCATGGACCCAGACAGTTATGGTTTTGTTTAACTTTTTGTATTTTAGTATTTCTGCTTGGCCAGAGTAATATATGTTAGACGGCAACAAGAAGGTTCTGATGTCAGATTCATAATACACATGAAACTACTTGAAACTTAAGAAAAAGTTGTATATGGTTATAGAATACTAAATGTAGTTCACATTGCATTAATGATCTGAAAGTGTGTGTGTGTATATATATATATCACATTTATTATTGTGTGCATAAATGTGTGTGTATATATATATCACATTTATTATTGTGTGCATAAATATGAGTGGGTACACAGGTGTCACTTCATCCATGAGGAAGTCAGTTCTCCCTCCAGCATGGGGTTCCAGGATTAAACACAAGTCTCATGCCTGGCAGCAAGGACCTTTACCCACTAAGCCAAATTGCTGGCCATGAAGATATATATATATGTACTACACATTATTTTTTTCTTTTTGTGGTGAAACCTACTCTTTGCTTTTCAACATAAGGACATTTCATGTACTAGCTATATCATTCTAATTACAGTGAGAAAAAACATTTAATAAGCCTGTAAGACCATCTTTAATTACTTCCTCTAAGTGATCATGGATGGACTTTATTTGAAGGGAATATTTCTCTCATGCAGACCCTAAGAGTGCTTCTTGAATACAGACACATTTACTAAACTCTGTCCCTCACGTTCACTGGTCCAGGACTTGAGCAGTCTGTTTGAGCATCGTGCACGCAGCCGTCCCTGACATGGTGTACTTAGGTTGCCTGTAGATGTGAACACTTCTGTGGCAGGGTGGAAAGTTTCAACGGTCAGAAACGGAGCTGCAATCTTGTGGAACATTGTTCACTGTGACCTTAGGATTTTTGTGACACACACCATAACTTACAGAGACTCAGTGTGAACATCTAGTTTTGACCTGAGCTTGGTAAGTTGAGAAACATTTAGTTTTGTTTTGGTCTGTATTCAATGATGTAAAGGAGAGTTCTCAGAAGAGAACTTATTGAAACAAAGACGCCCACCTGACAGGCACTTCCCTGCTTTTCTTGACCACGCCCACCCATATTCCTTCTCCCTCCCTCCCTCCCTTCCTCCCTCCCTCTGTCCATCCTTCCTTCAGTTTTTCCTCCTCCCCTTCCCTCCTCCTCTCTTCCCCCTCTCTTTTCTCTCTCCTCCCCCTCCCTTTTTCCCCTCCCCTTTCCCTCTCTTCCCCACCCTTCCCCCTTCCCTTCCCCCATCTCCCTTTCCTCTCCCCCTCCTCTCCTCTCCCCTCTCCTCCCTCCCTCCCCCTCCCTCCTTCCCTCCTTTCCTCCCTCCCTCCTTCCTTTTCTCCCTCCCTCCTTTCCTCCCTCCCTTTTTTCCTCCCTCCCTCCCTCTCTCCCTCCTTCCCTCCTTTCCTCCCTCCTTTCTTTTCTCCCTCCCTCCTTTCCTCTCTCCCTCCTTTCCTCCCTCCCTTTTTTCCTCCCTCCCTCCTTTCCTCCCTCCCTTTTTTCCTCCCTCCCTCCTTTCCTCCCTCCCTCCCTCCCTCCCTCCCTCCCTCCCTCCCTCTTTTCTTCCCTTCCCCGGCTTAGTTCTGGCAGCTCCCCTCCAGGACATTAGTCATTTGTATCTCATCCAGTCTGAGCCATAGCTGGGTCATTAGCAGACAGTTTGCATGTAAATACATACACCTTACTCTAAAATTATTTTCCCATCCAGCCTCACAAAGGCAGCTGTGAAAGAGCTTAAGGGCAGGTGTGGAACTGTGGGGGACACAGACACAGCAGTTATGTGGCAGGCCAGTTGTCTGCAAGGTCATGTGAGAGTGAACTGGGGGGTGGCAGTTTCAAGAGGAGGACTCTAAGTCCTGTACTTGGTCTGTAGTGATCAAGTCGCTGTACTGTGTCACTGTTGTGTTCCTGGGAATTGTGGGGAGGGTCACCTTAGGATAATTGCTTTTACCATTGACTGTGCTGAGGAAGGAGAGTGGGGGTGGGGCAGGGAGTCTGCATTAAAGCTTCCCCTGGGGGCAGTGGTAAAGCACTTGCTGCTACTCTAGCAGAGAGGCTCAGACTTCAGTTCCAGCTGCCCATGTTGGTGCCAAACAACCACCTATAACTACATTGCCCAGGGATCTGATGCCCTCTTCTGGCCTCTGCAGACACCTGGGCGTGCACATGCACATGCAGACACTCACATGCTCCCTCTTCTGGCCTCTGCAGACACCTGCACGTGCACGCGCACACACACACACACACACACACACACACACACACACACACACACACACACACGCTCCTCAACCAGGAGATAAAACACCAGCTTTCCAATGCAGAACACAGCTCTCTGTTCCTTTCCATACCTAAATGTCACTTCACCCCAAGCCTCACTCCGCCAGGCTCTCCCAGGCCTCACAGCCTTGTGGATATGGAGTTTCTTTCTTTCTCCTTCAGGGCCTTGTGTTCCTTTCAAGGCTTTGCAGAATCTTGCCTAAGCCCTAAGACTTGGCTTTTCAATTGTGTTCTAACACATTTCAAGCCTTAAAGGGCCAGCAGCAGCTGCCCTTGGGAGTTCATTAGAACTGATTCTCAATGGCATTCAGCAACAGTCAGTCAGCCCTGCAGACTTGGAGAGGCACTGGCTGAGCTGTTAGCTCAGAGGAGGAGGACCTCCCCTGGGTAGTGGGAGCCTAGGTGCCCTTGGTGGGCCAGCCCCTCCTACGCAGACCACCGTGGTTGGATCACCTTAGAGAGGATTAGAAGAGGGCCCAGCAGTCTGTGTTTTAACAGGCTTTTTTTGGTGATCCTGGCACTGTGGAGTCGGGAAGCACCACTTGCAGATGCCATTCTAATGACACTTCATCTGTAAAGCCTCTCCCAGCAGCTTGTCAGTCATCTTCCTATGGGGATGTCCTCTCAGAGGGAGGTAATTAGACAAGGCAGGCTGTCCCCTGTAACCAAACTGCAGGAACTTTGCTCAGCCAGTGTTATTTCCTGTTTGTGCCTGGATCCTGTCAGGTGTAGGTTGGGTGGTCTTGGGTGACAGCTCAGCATCCTAGCTACTTTATATCTTGTGGCAGCTTGTTGGCAGGGCCTCCTTGGAGGCTGCCCCCAGCAAACCTTCAGGTAGAGAAGAGGGAGAACAGCGGGTTTATGGCAGAACGTAGACTTTGCCAACTACAGCCTTTGCACAACTCCTTTTGCTTCTGTGTAAGATAATTTCAGTCTCAAGTACCAAGGAAATTGGGTGGGGGTGGGGTGGTGGGGGAGGGAGAGAGAGGGGAGGGGAAAGAAGGAGAGGGAGAGAGAGGGAGAAGAGTGAGGTTTTTTCTGCCTACGGAAAACTGACAGGCATTATTGAACAACCCAGCATTGTCCAGTAGCTATTTTTACTTTATTAGGTTTTTTTTTTTTGGTAATGGAGATCAAACCCAGGGCCTTGCATATACTAGACATGTATTCTATTTCTAGGTAAATCCCCAGACTATAATATTTTATGTAGTTTTACCTGTGTGGTTGCACATATATTTGTATATATATTTATGTTTACATAAATAATTTTGTATTTTTGGTAGCAGTATTAGAAACAGGAAAAAGAGCAGATAGCATTGGTTTTAAAAATATACTTTGTTAAACCTATAGTAAATTCAAAATACTTTTTAGTTTTAATAGAAAATTAGTGATAAATAGTACTAAAGATTAGTAATAAGACGGTTTTTATGGCCCAGGCTTGTACTCTAATGGCTAAGGCTGAAGTTTCTTGAGCTGAAGGCCTCCTTGGATTGCATAGCAAATTTAAGCCTGGGAACTAGAGAGACCATGTCTCAAAAAGTCACAAAGCGTTGGGGATATAGCTTAACCATACAGTATTTGCCTAGCATGCAGAGGGCCCTAGCTGTAATTCCCAGTTGCCTGTACCCTACTATAAAGATACTTTACGTTGTTCTTGTCTTGCATAGTCTTTGAAACTCAGCTGTGACACTGTGTCTGAGAACCCATTTGGCCAGTGGCTACGAGGCTGGACACGGCAGGCCTAGCACATTCTCTCCCCTAGTTGGTATTAAACTGGCTTGTTTGCATTCCTTTTAGACCATTGCAGACTCCTCCTATGGGCGGTTGCGTGCTCCGTGAACATCTCATTCTTTACACAGTAGTCTGTAGTTGGGAATGCTCATAGAGCAGGTGAGGAGATGGGCAGTCAGTAAAGTGCTTGCATAAAACCTGAGTTAAAACTTCACAACACGTTAGAAAAAAATAACTGGGGTGGCTAGCATACACTTACAATCCCAGGGCGCGGGAGGTAGAGACAAGGAGGGACCCTGGCGCTCTCTGGAGGGCCAGTCTAGCCTACTTGATGAGTTTTAGGCCAGTGGGAGGCTCTGTCTCAAAAAACAAGGCAGAGGGCACCTGAGGCGGTCTGCTGGCTTCCACAGTCACACACACACCTCCTGCCCCCCAGTACTCGGGGTGGGGGTAGGTGGAAAGGGAGGGAGGGAGGAAGGGAGGGAAGGGGGAAGAACAGTCAGGAATTGAACAGCAAGGAGTTTCATCCATGAATGGATTAATATATGCAGAGGAACACTTTAGTTCTCTTGACTGCTTTGGTGAAAATTTCTGAAGTGTCCTCTTGTGGAACGAACTGAGACACCCAGAGTCTGGCAAGGTCAGTGCTGTCGTAAAGTGGGGCCAGTCAACTCTGGCCTTGATGTGTGTCTGCTTGCTGCTCTGGTGTCTTCACTCTGTGTCCCTGAGGTGAGCAGTGACACATCAGCTCTGGAGAGCTCACTCTGGCAACTGCTGTAGCTGCGGTAACTCAATTGTTCATGAAGTAGTCCATGTAGAACTTCCCTGTCTTGCCTCATGTTAATGGCCTCTAAGGCAGGGTGCACTGTGGTTGTCCCAGACATGAGATGTTGAGGGAAGGTGTTGCCTGACAGTGTTGTACTTTTTACATACACTCTGGGAATTAGAGACAGGAGGATGTTAAGGTCACCAGTCGTATCTCATTGAGACTGTATCTCAAAGTAAATAAAATGTGGAGCTGGACATGGTGGCGTGAGCGTGCTGTGTGTCACCCAGCACTCCAGAGCAAGGAGAATTGTAGTAAAGGCTGTAATAAATTCCAGGCCAGACCTTGTCCCCAAACTAGAAAACCCACCACCCACACTGCTGTTGCAGCTAGCTTCCCTGTTGCTGTGATAAAACACACGCTGACTAAATCAGTGTGGCAAGAACGGTTTATTTGGGTTACCTTCCAGGTCACAGCTTGTCACTGAGGGACGTCAGAATAAGAACCCACACAGGAGCTTGAAGTAAAAATCTCGAAGGACTGCTACTGCTAGCCTGCCCTCTGGCTGGCTCAGTCAGTGTCCTTACACAAGCCAGGATTAAGCCTAAGCATGGTACCAACCACGGGGGGGGGGGGGGGGGGGGGGGGGCTCGGGGGGGGCTCCCCCATGTCAATCAACAAGGAAGACACTCCCTCTTCCCAGGTGACTATAGATTGTTCCAAGTTGACAATAAAAATGAAGATACTACCATCTTCATTTTCTTATTTTTTATTTTGCCTGCATTCTTAGGAGATTTCTGTCAGGGAATTGACAGACTCGTGAAGGGTGCGGCTCTACATTGTGAGTCTGAGGGACAGGTTTCTTTTGAAAGGATCACTAATATAGCTTGTAATGTCGGCACCTTTTCTTCTGACTGAATCGCAGTGAATGATAGACACAGATGGAAGATGTCACCTTATTCTTCTTGGAAAACCCTAGAATCTCACTTTGCTCTTTTCTAACCAATCTCTTTGTTGTTGGGAGGTAGCACGAGTTGCAGGCTAAACTCCAGTAGAAGCTTGTAAGTCAGCCTGCAAGCAAGAAAGGGATCTGCAGTAGGATTGTGGAAAGGGCACCACGTGCGAGCGTTGGCTTTGTTCTACATCCTCCTGAGAAACTACTGCTACGCAGGTGTTTCATGTGTGACACAGCATTAGAAGCATTCGAGAGATGTGTGCACCTTTCCTGTTCTGGAGGGCTTTTCTTGCAGGGTTGTCCTCCAGAGTGTCAGGGACAGAGCCTCCCCCAAAGCTGACTAATAGGAAACAGTCAATCATGGAACGTTTGAGTAATGCTTATGTGTGTTTCATCCAGGAGAAGAGAGTAAACTTCCAGCTTCAGTCTCCATTCTACTTTAACCCCTACTTTTTGCCAACTCTAACCCCTTACCTGTGTCATACCTGTGCACAGGCAATCCTGGACCTACCCTGACAGATTCCCTGTTTTCAGATTTGCACTGTGGATGTCTGCTTTCCACGCACCTTGAGTTACTAAAGCAAACCCAGCAATTCCCAATGGAGGTGAGCATCAGCCTGCAGTGCACTCACCAAGATGCTAATTCAGAAGGTCCAGGCAGACCCTAGAATAGTACATAATAATAGTAGTTTATAATAGTAATAATTTATTATTATTATTATTATTATTATTATTATTATTAATTGTTATTTTAAAACTCTCCAAGTCAGTGGACAACCAGGTTTAGCAACTGTAAGACAGGCTCTTGTCTCACCTCCTTTTGGCTGAACCAGGGAGACATTCTTCAGGACTGAGTGTTCTGGGGCCTCATGAAAAGGAAGAGCCTTCATGCTGGAGTTTGAGAGGTGAGCAGGCATCTGACTGACGTTGAGGTGGTGGGAGAGCATTCCAGATTGACAGCTCGAATTTCCAGAGACAGGGAAGTGAGGCATCAGGAGGCAGCACAGTCAGACCTTGTGACCTTTGTGCAAGATCAGGGGAGAGAAGAACAGGGACTCCAGGTCGGTGTGCGTCTCACCTCTGACAGCAGAGGTGGAGGGAGGAGGAGCTGCCCTGTCTGGGAGCACAACCCAGCTTGTTCCCTCACTCCTTCCCTCCAGAAGTTTCCTGCTTTGACATGTCCTCTTTCCTCAAAGAGCCTTTAGTTTGTCTGTATCTGAACAAGGGAACAAGGATTCCAACAGATTGTGGTTTGGTTCTGCGGCTCAGATTGTCCCAGAGTGCTGGCTACCTTCTGATGGAGGAGTTTTTAACTCCCAAGCTGTGGGTGCCTTCTGAGCATCCAATCATTTGGAGCTCTCAAAGGCAGTTGATTTTTATCAAGGTCAAGAGATAAAAGATCCACACTTGCAAGTCTGTTTGGAGATTGTCCTGTGGGAGCTTTGACTAGACCCATAGTGCCTCCTCTCCTGGACCTCAAGGTGCTCCCTGTTCATAGAGCAAGAGCCACGTGGCAGGATGACTGGAGGACCAGACAGTGCCCTGGTGCCTGGCATTAGGAAGGTGAGTTGGTCCTGGAGGCAAAAGAATCAAAAGAGAGAGGCAAAACCAGTTTATGTTTCCAGCTTCGATTTGTAGACCGCAGGTCGTAGGGGAAATGTTGGATTTCTTTTTTGCTCAAGTGTTTCATTTATGTATTACTCCTCTGATGACTGAGCTTCCCCCCCACAACCCCTGCCCGCTCATGTTAAATCTGGTAACTGAACTGAAGAGTCACCACACTCCCGCACCAGCTCTGCAAGAAGCTGCACACAGGCGTCGGCCATGCCTGTGAATGCACATTTAAATAAATTATTTCCCAAATGGCTTTGGGATGTTAAAGTATTTAATTTAAAGTAATTCATGCTTATTAAGGAAAAATATAAAAACCTGGCTAAGTAGAAGGGGAAAAAGCCCTTTGTTCTATTTTTCAAACATAATCATCAGCAATACCGACTTTTATTTCATCTCTCCAGACCTTGATTTTCAGGCACAGAAAAGTTGCCAGTATTCTTTATGCCTCCCCTAAGATGCTTATGTGAGCAAAAGGGGGAGGTAAAATTTGTCTGAAACAAAGCTAAAATGATTCAAATCTACTTAATCACCATGGCTCAGGTTAAGTTGGACCTTAGCTCAAAGCTAAGGCACAGTGTGAATTTAGGATAAGCTGTTTTATTTAGAGGCATACCCAGTCTCTGTAAACAATAGCACTCACTGTTATCCCAAAGGGGCTGGGTTGGGAATTGAATTCAGTAAGAATGTATGTCAAGTGCCTGGAGATTGGGCTTGCTTTTTTTTTTTTTTTTTTTTGCTTACCCCTGCCACAATTATAATTAAAAAAAAAAAAAAAAAAAAAAATGTCTCCACATCCCCCATTGAGGTTTTGGCAGAGCATAAATAGAAACGTGTGTTAGGTGAGCCCACGCTGCTCTGTGCAATTCTGGAAGCCTCATTTATTTTGTATTTAACTTCATCTGAGCACACAGAAGGCTCGACCTGGCCTCTCTTTGTGAAGGGCTGGGCACACAGTCCTGCAGACTGCTGTTTTCAGAGGTTGATTAATTGTCCTACTCACTCCATCACGCTTTGGCCTCCAGAGACAGGAAAGAGAGTCCATTATATTGCACACATAACTATGTTTTAAATTGTGTTTTAGGAACAGCAAAGCGGCTCATTAGGTCAAAGGTCTTGATGCGAAATCATAATGATCTGAGTTCAATCCCTGGAACTTGTGGCAGAAGGAGAGACTCAGACCCCGAGAATGACCCTTTGACCTCCACACACTCACAGATACACTACTCACACCAACAATAAATGTAATGAAACATTTAAGTGAAGAGATTACTTTTGGGCTGGAGAGATGGCTCAGTGGTTAAGAGTTTGTATACTCTATGTAGCACAGGTTTGATTCCCAGCACCCATGTCTAGTGGCTCACAGCTACTGGTGACTCCAGCTGCAGGTGATCTCACACCTTTGTCTAACCCCCGAGGCCATCTGCATTCATGCTCATGTATACATGTAGGCAAACACATATACACGACTAAAATGCAAAATAAATCTCTTTTTAAAACAGAAAAATTATCCCAGTTGACAACAATTGTATGTATTTATAGGACACAGTGAGATGTTTTGGTACGTGTTTATACTGCAGAATGATTTACTCAACATTGAATGACCATCTCATGATCTTATCATTTGTATATGAGAAAACATTTAAAATCCAGTTTTTATGTGATTATTTATCTATTTTTGCCTTTTGAAACAGGATTTCACTATTGTAGCCCTGACTGGCCTGGAACTTACTATACAGATTAGACTCATAGAGACCTCCCTGAGAGCTGGGATTAAAGGCATGTGCCACCATCATGGCAAAATGTTTGAAGTTATGTGGACATGCTACCCAGGTGCCATCAGACTGCTGGGGCACCTGTAGAAAAGAGCTGAGGACCCTGGCTTAGCTCCATGCTCACAGTGGCCATAGGTGTCCTCTGTGCTCTGTGGCTCATGCTTTGACTGATCAGCAGAGAGAAGGGGGTCCTGGACCACCCTCTTTAGACTTCACCCTCCTTGTTTACCGTGTTTCCATTTCTGTCTCTCGGCACCATCACTAGAAGTGAAGACATTCATTTGGTTTACTTATACATTTCTGTGGCACTGGGGTAGGGTCCTGTGACTTCTCAGGGTACGTTGCCAACACTGGCTGTGTTCTCTAGTCTTTGTCTTATCTGTTCACATGGGAAGTCACTTACAATAGGCAGTAGAGCATGGGGGATACCGCTGGCCCTGGTGTAGCAAGCAGGACAAGGTGGGGTCTCATCATCGCTGCTGCTGATGTTATCTTAAGGAAGGGATGTGGTCTACGACGGGGTTTTAAATGGGAGGACTTCCCAGTTGGGACGCAGGTATTATTGTACATGCTTATTGTCTTGAGCGCAAGCTAATGTGAGCCGGAAGAGCTGGGGAAAGGCTTCGATCTGTTTGCATAATTTTCTCAAAGTGGACTTTCCCCTTGTACCCTTTTCCCTTTGCCTTTTTCCGGGAGGAAGGTGTCCCTGGGTTTGCCCACAGGCCTGTCCCCAGCAGCCTTTATGCCTCAGGGGAGTAATTAGAGCTATGTGACCTACCACCTACCTTTTTCCAGTCTCTCACTATAAAGTTCGATGGTCTGGTCTGCTGGCCTGGTCCCTTGTAAACCCCATGGAAATACTTTAGGTCAATTTAACAGGCACAAATAGAGACTTTATAAACCAGTAACCTTAAGGAGAAGCTAATTTGTATTTTTCTTCAGAGTGGTTTGGAAGTGAGCCATGTGTGAGGGAGAGGATGAAAGCCTATCTTACGTGATACTTGGAGGATGGCTTTTTTTTTTTTTTTTTTTTTTTTTTTTTTTTGGCAGGGTTTCTCTGTGTATCCTGGGCTACCCCTGTACTCTTAGACCAGTCTAGCCTTGAACTCATAGAGATCCACCTGCCTTTCTCTCCTGAGTGCTGGGATTAAAGGCATTTGCTACTCTCGCCCAGATTGAAGATGCATTTTTAATTTAGGGAAGAAAAAAAAAAAAAGAATCCCAGCCTCACACCACAGCTAGATGCTTAAATTTTGTTTTGTTTTGTTTTCCAGTAATACACCCCTTAGCTTTTTAACCTTAATGTGTGTGGTGAACAGAGGAAAACTAGAGAATTCTAGCTCATGCGAGCGAGTCCTGTGAGTTGGGTTTGCAAAGGCCATCCGAAGCTTCGACATTTATCCTAAGAGCATTGTTGAGGGCAGGCATCGTGTGCTTTGTTTGCGGCACTGGGTTAGATGCTGGCATGTTGGATAGCTGCCAAGGAGGCTGGGTTTCAGTCAGCCACACCTGGAGTTGGGTTTCCTGAGAAAAATCCCAGGCACACTGTGTCTCTCTTGGGTTTGTAAATTTCCATCCCTAAGATAGATTATTGACATTGCTGTTTGAGTTATCATTACTGCAATCAAATCAAGTAGCTAAGACTCTTAGCGTCCAGATGCTGTGGTTCTCTTTGCAGCCCGGGGAGATCTTGAGTCTCCAGAAAGCTCATTTCAGGTGTTTCTGAGCATTTGTCTTACCTGCGTTAGGACTGGGAGAGAGCTGTGGACACAACAGGCAGATCTTCCAATGTCTGAGATGCTTGTGAAGGGAGGCTTGGCCGGCTTTAAACAGTCAGGAACAGGAGCCAGCATGGCGGCTGGGGGGACTGAGGGTTCGGGAAGATGGGGAGGAGGGCAATGTTACAGGCAGGGTGGTCGAGTGCTCTGTACTGTGGGTGAAGCCTGTGTGCACAGAACGCCACCTATCCTTGGTCACCTCTCTGCTTTTTAGTTTTCTTCCCGGAAACAGACTCCTTTCTGCCCTGCAGTGTAGCTCACCAGAGAACTATGTACAGTAGGGGGTCCAGCCTCCTCTACAGCCTTCTTCCCAATACTGTAATGAGCTTTAGTTGATTCCTAGCTCTAGCAGTGCCAACAGGGTGGGCCTGGCCACCTATCTCAACAGCCGATCTAAAAGACAAGTGTGGTGAAGAGCCGGGGAAGGAGGCTTCCAGTGTGCCGTGGGATGAGGAACAGAGTGGGGTTTAAAGTAAACTTTATTATACATGAACTTGCAAAAAAAAAACCAAAACCACCACACCTCCAAATTAGCCCCACTCAAAGTCTGTACAACTGATAGTGAATATGATGCAGAATAGTGAAGTCATGCAGTTGGAGTGAATATGATGCGGAATAGTGAAGTCAGTCATGCAGTTGGAATGGGCATTGGGAGCGGAAGCTGTGGAGCTCCACGTTACATTTACACTTGGTGTCCAGTGTGCATCATGTGTGTACTCACTATCAGAACCAAAAAATCTGAAAAATCAGAACTAAGAAAACTTTAACATTTCATACCCGTCCGTGTCCATTACCGGGATCATCTGTGTGTTTAGCCTTTCTTGTTCTCTCTTTCTTCGTGTTCAGTCATTCATACTTTTACATGCATGTGCTACATTCTGCATGTGAGAGAAAACATGCATTTTTGTTTTGTTTTTTTATTTCTGAGAACATGCAACTTGCTTACTATTATGCTAAGTCCATTCATTTTCTCATAATCTAGGTTTATTTATTTATTCCTTTTTAAACATTTTATCATACTTACTGTGTATATGACTGTGTGAATGTGTGAGTGTGTGCGTGTGTACACGTGTACGTGTGTGTATGTATGTTCATGAATGGGTGTACATTTGTGTGTGAATCTGAGTGTATGTGTTTGTGTGTCTGTGAGTGTGTATATGAGTGTGCATGAGTATGTGCCTGAATGTGTGAATATGTGTGTGCACGCACATGGGTGGTATATATGTGGAGGTGAGAGAACAACTGTGGAGGGTTGGTTTTCTCCTGCCAGGTGGGTTCTGGGAATTGAACTGAGTTTGTCAACGTGGCAGCGGGAGCCTTTACTCACTGAGCCATCTTGACAACTCTCATTCCTTCATTTCTGACTGAAAAAGTCAAATGTGTATTTGAAGAAAACTTACAAATTTGTAGATAATTTTAGAGGAAAAAAATACAAATGATTCTGCATACTGAAGATAATCATTAATCACATTCTATATTTTTAAAATGTAATTCTGTATTTTCTTAATAGCATCATCTGACAGTGGAGTTGTATATTGGCCTCTGATTGTCCACAAGTCCTGAGGGTTCCTGATGTGGCCTTCAGGCAGCCATAATCATGGTGACAGTCTTGCTTGCTGTCTCATCGCAGTTAAGTTGCTGTTATCCCTACCACCTGAGATTGGTGGGTCTCCTCATGCTATGGTGGGCAGCCTCCTTGCAGCCTTCCTCTGAGAACCGGATATGTTCCAGGGGGCCCCAGAGAACTCACGAGCACATACAGCTTCACCATTGTAGAAGGCTCATAGACTGCCTCCCTGTCCATTCAGTCTTGGATCCCTAGCTAAGAAGCACTAGAATAGATGGTAATGTGGATTTTATCTCTGTGGTTATTCAATCAAATAGATACTTGAGTCCAGCTTCAGATTTATGCTGCTGTTATTAGGGAGACAACACAAGGAGTCGAACTATATTTATTTGTATCAGGTCATCAAGCTTGGTAACATCTGGCTTTCCCCACTGAGCTAGCTCGTCGCAACCTTTGTTGGTACTTTTTAAGGTCCCAACTATACTGTGTTGGTATACAGTGAGTTTTCACAAAACATCTAGTAAGTTTTGCAGAATAACATTTTCCTAGCTGAGAAAAGGGGACATTTTAATTGTTACTAAACTATCCCGTGGGTTTTGACTTGTGAGAGGTACAAGGCTGGGAAACATTCCTGGAGAGCCAAGAGTGGTACACAGAGGGTTAACAGGGGAGAAATCATCCCGGCTGGGAGGATCAGGGAGGCTTTCTGGCATAAGATGTTTGAGCTGTGGTGGACACAGTCATGGGAGGAAGAAGAGGAGGAAGAGGAAGAGGAAAACAGGACTGAGAGCTAGAGCTAGCCTTCCTTAGAATTAAAAAACCCTAGGAAAATTCCTTAAACTTCCTGTAACCTTTCATGGTTTTAAGTACTCCACAGATAGAATGAATGTATATTAAGACTGAGAACTTAACCCTTGTCTGTGGAAGCATTCACTGGGTCCCAAGCTAACTCTGCTCCACTGTAATATTCTGATGTTGTCTTCTCAACTCATTATCCTGGGTTAGATTTATTGGAAAGGTTTAACCAGTGGGTGTGTGAAACCATTGAGGTCACCACGTGACCCAGAAGCTCAGTGATGTTGTTGTAGTTGGAATCCGGAGGCCTGACATATACCTCTCTAAAGCCCACTGTAAAGGGAAACCTGACCACCTGCTTCCTGTCCTCTGAAACGGTGTTTCCTCTGGGTGCTGTGCTGCTCAGATATCCTCTCCTGTCCTTAGGCACAGAGAAAACACATCCTTATCCAAGGCTTAGGGTGAGAGTGCATGTGCTCCCTTCAGCTTCTTTGGTGACTGTATATCTGCAGCATCCTTGAGGAGAGCAGAAAACCAGTGGTTGAGGTGACACAGAGTCGCCCCAGAACTTTTCTGTTCAGTGAGCTGGGCCACTTGAAGGTGCCGTTCTATCTTGGGAAGGTGACTTTGGGAAGGTCTGTACGGTAGACTTTTGCAGTACACATCCTGTAGACACCGTTGACAACTTGCTGTATACTCAACAGCTCTTCCTAACATCAGCCTCTGCCTGAGAAACTTTTTTACAAGATTTATTTCCTTTAGAACCTGGTATGTTTTCTCCTCTTGGTGGTTTACATTATGGAACTGATCATGCTTGCCTTTTTGTCCTGGCTGCCTAGACGCTCAGAGGCAATCAAATGTTTTCCCCTCCTTTGGTTATAAAAGACATTTAAAGTCATTGCTTTTTTTTTTTTTTTTTTTTTTTTTTTTTTTTTTTTTTTTTTTTTTTTTTTTAAACAAAATACACAAAATCCTGAAGACAGTGTCTACCTGATGACATGAACATGTGGCACTCTGAAGAAGTATTTGAAAACAACTGTCAGGATCGACAGAGAGGACAGTTAGCTGTGTGCATGTGTGTGAGGGGTGTGTGTGTGTGTAGACATGTTCACGTAGGTGTGAGCTGTGTGCATTCAGGAGTGTGAGCACCTGTGAAGCCAGAAGTGGTTGTTAGGGTTTTGATTGCTTTGTGCCTTAATTTTTGATATGGGATTTCTCACTGAGCCTGGAGGTCTTCTGTTCTGCTACTGGCTGTCGAATTAGCTCCAAAATCCTCTTGTCCCTTCCCCCATCAACGGTTGGTTTGCAGGCATACACACTGCTACACCTGGCTTTTATATGGGGGCTAAAGATCCAAATTCATGTCCTTATGCTTGCTGAGCCATCTCCATGGCTCTCTCTTTGTGGTTTTGAGACACCATCTTGAAATGTAGTCGAGGTGCTTCGAGCTCACAGCCTGAGGGGCTGAGACTACAGATATACAATCCCAATTTCCCCAGCCACTAAAGGATTTATTTTTAATTGCTGGAGATCTTTGTAATGCATTGCAACAACATAGTTGGTAGAATTGTCCTTTCAGGCTGTAAAGTCAGAGTCTGGAATTTAAGACTGAAGTATACTCTTTAGCTTGGGAATAGCAACAGTAGTTACCCCCTGGTGAGCATCTATGTGACACTGTGTAGTCGTTTTAGCACTTTGAGCATAGTTAGAATAAGCAGCCAGTTCAGCATAGAATCACACTGGAGTGCCCATACTGGACCCTCCCCATTACCCGTGTTTGCCATGTGGCCTCTGTATACGTTTAAAGTCTGCATCAGTTAGTGCATGTGAGAAACGGGGCTAAGCTACATAGAGCTGTAAAGAGTAGGTAAGACAGGCAGACTAGGCAGCGCTTTGGACATGGCAAACGGTGCTTCTCAGGTAACGGTCTTAACGCCTGCGGATTACTATAGAATACCACTGCGGTTTGACTCAACAAATTGGATAGCTTGTCTCCTTAGAGTGCAGGAGTGCTGGCTGCTTAGTGGCGGTGGAAATCCGAGGATTAGGTCTAGCCTGCGAGCCACTAGTTTTTTGAGCCGTTGCTCATGTATGTGTGTTTTGTGCTGTGATGTCGACTTTTTAGCCTCTTGTCTAGGACATTTCTCAGTTTTAATTTCGTTCTTCTTTGGCTTTATTTGTATGTAACTGAGACTCTCTCCCTCTGCCCCTCTCTAACCTTAGAATGGTTTTTAAATCCATGGGTCCTATTATTTTAGAACACAGCTTTGATTAGAAATCCTGAGTTCACTTTGAAAGATAATCTATAACCTACCCTCTTTTATTTTTTTCTTGAGATAGGGTTTCTCTGTGTAGCCCTGGCTGCCCTAAAACTCACTATGTAGAGTAGGCTGGCCTCAAACTTGGAGGCTTCTGCCTCTGCCTACCAAGGGCAGAAAGTAAGAGTAGTCACCACTGTAACCTACCCACTTTCTAAATCTTGGATAGTTTACTCTTTTTTTTCTTTTCTTTTCTTTTTTTTTCTTTTTTTCTGGGGGCGGGTCACAGCGGGTGGGCCTTGAACTTCATCTGTGTTTTAGCAAGGGAATGGTCTTGTGACTCCAGAGTGCTGTGATTATAGGCATGGATCCCTGTTTGTGATTTATGTGGCACTGAGGATTGAACACAGGGCTTTGTGCATGCTACAGAGATACTACCAACAGAGCTACGTTCCCAACTCTTTAAAAATGTATTTATTATAAAAGGCTTTGTTTTTTTCTTGATCCAGGAACTTACTTTTTATTCTAAGCAGGCCTTGAACTGGTGGCAGTCCTCTTGCCTTAGTGACCCCCCTGAGTTGTGGGATTATAGGTGTGAGCAGCCGCACCCAGCAAGTTAACTAATTTTTAAATGGACTCGGTAATTTTTTTATTGCACAATGGTGCCCATACTCAGAAAGATTTCTGGTGTTTGAATGACAGTGACAGGTGCTGAGGGAGGGCAGTTAGGCACTGTGTGTCCCTTCGGTTCCCACTTGAGTCCTATTGAGCTCTGGCAGCCTCAGTCAGAGGTGCCTGGAGAGTGACAGTGGAACTGGGGTTTGGACCTGCTTTTCTTCTGCAGGCTTCTAGTCCTAGGCTATTCTGTACTTTGAGACTGTGGATGCATTTGCTGACTGTTACAGTATCTGTATCAGTTTCTAGACACTTCCTGATTTCAAAGAAATAAACAGAGGCACTAGACGGGATATGTTCCACCCGAAGGGCATCTTTACATTTAACCCACCTTTAGTGCTAACGAGCTTGCGGTGCATCTTTGTAGTAAACTCCTCTGCACGCCTTTGTGGAAAGCCCTCCCTTGCTTGTGTTTTGATTTCTGCTAGTTGATCTTTTTTTAAAAAGTTACTCCACCACGAATATGAGGAAACAATAAAGATAGTAGGCGTCTGCAAGACCATCAGTGTATCTCTCTTCTTCAGGATGTCTTTGTTTTAACTTCCCATCTGTTTCCTGTTCTTCTTGAGGGAAGAGACTTTCTGCTACGTTTCCACTCTGACCTTCTCTGTCCTTTAGCACTGGGCATGCTACCTCCTGGCACGCACACGTTGGTGTGTGCAAAGAAAATGTTCATGGTAAAAGCTTTGGCTGCATGAAATATTAATTTATTCAGCATAGTATCATCTCCTTGGCATAAAACAGTAGATACATGAGATTTGTCTGCTGCTGTCTGTCTGTCCTGCAGGGAGAAAGGATTTCTTGCACTGCACCTCCTGGGAACACCATCACTTGCTTGTTTGGTCCTGCTTTGATCAGGAGCCAAGTACTTGGTACTTAGCCATAACACAAACGAAAGCGTTTCAAAGCGTTTCGAAACTGCAACTTTTAGACCAGCCAGTCGACCTACCTGGGGGCTTCAGATCGGAAGTCATTACGAGGGAGCCTCACTGAGATCGGCAGGCTTCCTTCTCAATGCTGCACTGTTTGGATTCACATCGATTTGGCCCACGCTGCGTGGAACAGACACAATGAGGCTGGTCTTTCATTGCAGAGGCAGTACACTGTGTATTGTTCTGTTTGGGGGTTGTTTTTCTTTGGCCAGCAAGCAGGAGCCTCCCATTTTCCTAGCTGTAGTAACACCCCTGGAGGCTGGCCTTCTCGGTCATGCCTTCCCCACCCCTCAGGCTCTACACTTCCAGCCAGTAAGGCTGACTGACCCCTTGTGCCTGGGAAACAGGCTTCCTTTCCTTTCTCCGGCCAGTGGTACAGCAGGGGACTTTCAGCTGTCTCTGCTGCAGGCTTTCTGAGAGTGGTCTGTGTGGAGAATGCAGGCTGATAAGTACAGGACGAGCGGTAGAAATGACAAGAAGGAGCTGGTCATCGAGTCCCCCCTGCAGTACAAGGATGCAGCTCAGGCAGACGTGGAGGCAGAGAGCTCGACACTGGTAAGAGTCCCTTCAGTCCTGACTCGGGGCTGTGACTGTTCCTGAAGGAGTCCAGTGACTCGCCCCTCTGACTTTCTGACTTGTCTGCCTGCCTGTCTCGAGGGAACTCTTCTCTCTACCTTTTCTTACAGACTGACCTAAAGTCTACTTGCATTCTTCCTCAGGAAAGAAATGTTGACGTTTGTGGGTGAGCAGGTTTCTGGGAGGAACTTTGTATTGTTCAAAAATTTTGTCACACCTAGCCATGACTTTTTTTTTTTTCAGAAGTCAACCGGGCGGGGGTTTTTAATAGCAACCTGGGAGTTGGAAAGGAAACATTCTGCAGACTTAAACTCTTCTCTGTGTTATTTATTTATGTGGGAGAGAAAACAAGGCAGGTGCTGAGGAGGGCTTCAAGACTGCATACCTTCTTTCCCCCTTGTTTGTTTTTATCAGGGGAGTTTGCATTGAACAGAGTCAGAAAGAATCTCAGCTGTGAGGCAGCTGATGGCAAAGTTGATGTTAGCCGGATCCATAGCAGTTTGAACAAACTCAAGTGCCTTCTTAGACTCTGGAAGGGAAGATCGTGGAAAGTGATTGTGTTGTTAACCACCCATGAGTAGGCTGCTCTTCCCGTTCGGAATTTCTTTAGTACAATAAAGGCACATAATTTTTTAAAGCAAGCTGCAGAAACCACCAGCCGAGGGGACAATTGAGCCTTTCACACGATCTGCTAAAGGGATTGTCAAGCTAGTGCCTAGTACCTCAGTGTAGCTTTCTCCACCCCAAACATGGAAGTTCATTTGTGGCTGCTCTTGTATTCTAGTGTTTGGTTTCCAATTTACTGCACTGGCAATTAATAGCTGCGAGGATGGGTGCTTAAACTTTCCAAGAGCAGATTTCACCCTGACCGAATCGCTTTCCTTTGTGATGGGGGAGGTTTCCTTGTATTGCACTGCCTTCAAAACTTTTCTGCTTGTCCTCGACTGAAAGTCAGTTAAATAAGCTGGTTTCCCCCCTCCTTGGTTCATTTTTAACATACAGATTAAGTGCCTCCGCCCCTTTCTGCAATATAAAGTTTAGAAACAGTCGTATGTTCCTTGTCTTAGACCCTCTTGCCTAGCCTGATAGATAGCTCATTGTATCGTGAGTGGCTTGAGTCATCTTCATGCTCCTAGTGTGAACTCCTAGAGTGAGAGATGAAGAATATTGTATGGTTTGGGTTTCCTGGGTAAATATCCTGAAATGTGTTCTCTCATGGTTCTCCGGATGTGCAGAATTAGTTTATCGAGAGGACTGAGTAGCTTGCAGTGTTGTTCTGATTCTTTTTTCTTGCAAATAACATAGAAGTGACTTCTCTTAAAAAACTGACTTCTCTTTCTAGTGTTCTCATGTTTTCTGTGTAAGCTGTGGTTCCTTGTTTAGCTCAGTCCAGATGGTTCCACAGGGAATTATAAAAGACAAAGCTGGGCCAGCTACATGTACATGGGGAAATGCTTCTTGGGACATGGAAACTTCTGGTTCTATGGAGAGCACCTGCAGAGGGGTGTGGCGAGGGAAGGAAACTGATAGATCCAGATGCCTTTCTTAGCTGCAGGAGTTTCTCTTCCACAAAGGTAAACAAGATAAGAGGGAATATCAGATAGAAGCCAGGATGTTTGAGGGGGGCCTCACCATGGTGAATCTCTTTGCCTGTGAAGACAGCTGCCCATAGCAAATGAGAATGCAGCAGGCTGCTGGGAGCACAGCTTGCTTCTCAGGGGAGCACTCTAGAATGTGCAGACCCAAGATCAGTGTGTTGGGGCACAGATTGTTAGTGTAGCACTGACAGCCCCTGGACTTGTGTGAGAATCCCTGAGCCTGTAATCTGAGTGAACTGTATGGAGAGACGTTTAGCCACAGGGAACATAGTTTATTAGGAAGTAACACTTAGTTCTTATGTGTAGTCGCTAGGGGAAAATAATGAACAATTTAGAAGAGACAGCTAATGGTTAATAAAGAATGTAAGTTCTTTCATTTAAATTGCTGGGGTCCAGTTTAAAGTCTCATATATGCAAGGCCCTAGATGCTCTACCCCTGAGCCCTACTGCAGCCCCTATAAATAGTTAAGTGACAAAGACAAGCCGCTAGTCCTACCCCTCAGAGGTTGCCACTGTTGCTAATTTGCTCTGTGTGCTCCTGACTTGTCCTGGTT
Source organism: Arvicanthis niloticus (assembly GCF_011762505.2). NCBI lineage: Eukaryota > Metazoa > Chordata > Mammalia > Rodentia > Muridae > Arvicanthis > Arvicanthis niloticus. Next base: position 2,759,107 of record NC_047660.1, read on the forward strand.
GTGCCTAAGAGAACACAAGTCTCCATAATCTGTCTGCTTTGGGAAGTTCATGGATAAAGGATTTTTCACGTGTTTTCTCCCAGAACACCTCCAGAATTGTGTGTGTGTGTGTATGTGTGTGTGTGTGTGTGTGTGTGTGTTCATCTATCAGAAGTCAGGCTCAGGTCTCATCCCTCAGGTGTAAAGACAGGAGCTTAAATTCCTGTCCCCATCTTATCAACACTGAGACAGTAAGAGCACACAGCCACATCTGCCTGTAGCACGGAGCTGGGGTCAAATTGAGTCCTTAGGCTTGCATGGCAAGCGCTTAGCTGACCGCTGCCTCCCAACCCCTGTATGCCTTATTTTTAATGGCAATGTAATTTCCCCCTTTTAGTATCTACTTTAATTGCATAGTTATTCAATTTGTTACTAGTTCTTTGCGATCCATCACAGTGCCACAGTGAATGTATTGGTGTATGTATCTTAAAGTGCTTTCTGAAAACTTATCCTGTAAACTATTTGAAGTTTCACCTTGTCCCTGAGCTTGGCCATGGTGCTTCCTTTTCCTCTGGTCTGACATGTGTAAGGTTTCCTGAGGAGTGATTTTTTTGGGGGGGGAGGGGGGGCGCTAGGAAAGCCTTTGGTGGTGGTTCTGTTTTTAGGTCAGGTTTTGACTTCCAAAGGTCATTTCCCACCCAGTGCTAGAGTATAGGTGCAGGTCACCACACCTGCCTGGAAGTCAATACTTTCAACAAGAGCCTGTACCTAGATGTTAGGAAACCTCGCTCGGGTGGGTCTTGTCTCCTCATAGTTCCAGAGAGCAGAGGAGACAGATGTCCTGGTGCCCCTTAACTTACTTCCAAACCATGGGTGGTGGGCGGCTCTGTGGCTATGGGTGATTTGTGGGGAGCGCTCAGGGTTCTTGATGTCTGAGGGTCATCTGCTCAGACTGAGTACCACTCTCTGCCCGCCAAATGCTAACTCTTGGAGAGACCTTATCCTAATTGTTATTTTGCTGCCCTTGAGAGGAAAAGGGTGTGGAGCTCCCAGAGTGGAATTTGGCTGAGATGTAGATAACTCAGTGGAGCTCCTGTGTGGGGTTATTTCTGTGAGGCAGTCAGGGAGGGGCTAAACTTCATATGCAAACGAATTCGTGCTTCCACACACATGTTTGCTTTATTCATATCTTTGTGGGACTTAACGCATGTTAGCAAATTTGAGTTCTGACTGGAATGTTTGCAGTCACATGTGATCACTAAGGAGTGCGGTGGCTGCCCGTGTGCCCCTTGAAGAGAGAGAGAGGGGGGCACTCGGCTTCCAGTGGCCCCTCCATGCCCAGCTTCTACAGCAGAGGGAGGAGGCGAGGCCCTTCTTGTCCATGGACACAGCACAGCTAGTGAAGGAAGACCCAGGTCCTAACGTGCTGTATGTGGTTAAGGGCTTCATAGCCCGAAGACTTAGTCACACTGAGAAAGGGCTGCATCTGCATGAACTACTGAACTACTGTAGAAGGAAGGGCAACGGGTGGCATTATTTAATGAATCATTTCTCGGTGGTTTGTGTTTCAATATTGTGAGGTTTAGAAGTGTTCCTGCCACCCTTGTGTGATGACATATTGTAAGGTGGCCAGAATCAGGACGTGTACTTCCTGGGAGCTGCAGGCTCTTCAGGATTCTGCCCATCTTTTGGTTTTCTGCTCCATTAGTTTGTCCATTAGCTCATTCAGGCACATGTATAGGACCTGAGATCCACTAGGCTTGCTGGGTAGTCACTGGGGACACACAGGCCACCCTCTCCTGGGTTATTAAGGCCTGAGTAATGAAGGAGCTCACTTCCATGTAGCCACAGTGTGTGCTTATCTCACCTACCCTCTCCAGACACTCAGAGAACATCTAACTCATCCCCAGGTGGAGAAAGGCCACACTGTGTGAAAGTTAAACAAGCTGTAGGCTCCCCAGTAGGCACAGGGGCTCCCCACTGTTCCTAGAACTGTTTGCACAGGCAAAGTGCCCACTTGTACCCACCTATCGTATTTAGTGATGTAGGAAGGGGTCTTTATGCTTCCTGGATTAGAGTTGATTCACACACTTGTGTGTCCAGATCTCATTTCTGTGGAGACAGTTTTCTCCCTAGGGAAGGACTTCCAGGGCCCAGCTCTGTGCTGAGGGGCCACACTTGTATTGCACACCATCTGAACAGTTCCCTGGAGGTAGGAGCTGCACCTCACCTCCCAGGGCTTGGCATTGCCTGTTCAACCCACCACATGGTCTTTCCCTACTCTCCTTTGTAGAGAATCTGTAGCAAGGCTACCTTGACACACTGATGCTGACTTTAAACTTGGCTCTGGTATCATTGCCTGAGGGCCACTCTCCTGTTTTGTTTTTGTTTTTGTTTTTGTTTTTTAATTTCCACCTTAGGAGGTCAGCTGCGAACACCCAGCTGTGTTGCTAAAAAGAGCCGCTGGAAGAAACATAGGACTTCAGGATGGCATCCCCAGCTGCAGGGCTAGCATTGGTTAGTTGAGTTGAAACTGGTAGTCTAGTTAATGTTTATGACTGGACTTGGAAGCAGATGGGCAAACTTAGATTCCCAAAGTGAAGCTCCCTCCTTAGTCCCTCTGTGCTGGGACCTCTTTTTTGTCTCCTGCACCTGTATCTTCCTGGAAGCCGGAGCTGAAATTTAGAGAACACTAGGAGTGACCTTCTCACGTTGGCTTTCATTTATTTGGATCCAGTTGTTACTCTGTGGAGACCGGATAGACAGGGACGAAGATGGCTGTTACCAGGGCAGAGTGGTACAAATAGGGGCTTCCCAGAGACCCAGGCTCTTCCCTCCTCCTGCTGTACCGCACAGGGCCAGCTTTGACCACTCCGTCTCTACTGTAGTGGTTCTTAAAAAGCAAAATAGAGTTCGGAAAGTAAACGTTTTCTTTTTGACATCAAACCTTAAAAATGACAGAAATAATACATAATTAGTACATACTTTAGACTTCCTGATAGCCAGAATAAGGTAGCATGAAACAGATGACATTGATATTTTAGCCAAGAATTTCTAAAATATTACTACTAGTCTTCATAAAAATATCAAAGTAGTTATGCTTTCTTTTAGTCAGACTGACATTAACATTTACCTCATGCGAGTTCACTCACAACAGTCACTCTGTGTGTGCCTGGACCCTCACTGGTCTGGAGCTTACTGGTAGCTGACTGGCCAGCAAAGCCCTAAGGATCTCCCTGCCTCTATCCTCTGGGCCTGGGATTATAGATGTGGTGTCATCTCTGCTTCTTTTCATGTTGCAAGGGGAACACTCTTCTGACTGAGCCATCTCTGCAGCCCCAGAATAGCTACATTTTAAATAATCAGCAGTCACATGTAGCTAGTAACCACCTTACTGAATACCACTAAACATCACTTGTCCATAAATTTACACATTTAGTCTCCAAATAGGAAAGTGTTGTGGAGCCGGTGAGTCGCTGGATGAGGTAACAATGTATCTGTGAATCTGTAGGAAGAAAACAAATGATGTTAGTGTGAATCAAGGTGTTCCTTGTAAAGTTCATGCCTATCACTTGCATGCAAGTGAGATCTTACACCTGGTATCATCTGTGTGTATCCACACACCTGAGTGTGCACGCAGACTAAGATTATTAATATTCACAAGCACTGTGCTTTTTCTCTGTGGAGTGAGACTGTCAAGCCTCAGGGGCACAGGGTTAGCTTAGCAGTGCTCAGCACTGAGCAGAAAGGCCCTGCATTTGTGCAGGAGGATATGGTCTAGTGCAGACCAGAGGTGTAAGGCATCGGGTTCATGCTTCTGTGAGGGGGGCGGACACCTCGGGCTTACCATCTATGGGACCTTCCTAAATCATCTCATTCCCTTGAGCTTGTTCTATGAAATAGGATGTATGTAGCCTGGCAAAAGATATGCCAGCTGAAGGATAAGTAAGATTGTACTGAAGCCAGCTGTACTGGCTGTATGGGATGCTTGTTCTTTGGTTTAGGACCCTAGGACTAGAGACTGAGGTGCATATTTTACATATCAAAGCAGACCTGGCCTCCAGGTTCTCCCAGCATCCCTCAGTCCCTATCTGGCATATGCTGCCCCCAACCTTGAACTTTCCAGCCCTGGGCTACCCTTCCCCCAGAGAGGCTCCTCCCTATATAATCCAGACATTTTGCTGTTCTCTCTCTCCTCTCTCTCCTCTCTCTCCTCTCTCTCTCTCTCTCTCTCTCTCTCTCTCTCTCTCTCACCCTACCCCCTCTCTCCTCTCTCCCTTCCTCATCCCCTCACTCCTTCTCTCTCCCTTTCTCTTCCTTGTTCTCTGCATGATCCCTTTCTCTCCCCGCCCCCCTTCCATGGCCATTTCCCTGGCCTCCTTCCTTGGGGCCAGTGAACTAGCCCATTCAAGAACAGCTTCCCAGTAAACCTGCCCTTAATATAATATTCTAATCTGGTTTGAATCACTAATCTGGTTTGGCTCCCATCACTGGCGGAGAAATAACCTGAATCACTTGTAACCCGTGTGATGGGCCACTGCTCTGTGCAAAGCGTCATGGATTGAAACTCTTCAGTAGCCACACGATAACAAGAATAGAGACAGTCCTGTAGATAGAGATATTTATTTATTTATACATTTTTATGACATTTAATTCTGTGTGCATGTGCGTGCACTCACCATTGCGTGTCTGTAGAGGGCAGATGACAACTCGCAGTGATCATTTCTTCACGTGGGTCCCGGGCCTTGTATGTGGGTTGTACATGAGCTGCTCAGTTATGCCTCTGTCCCCAGAGGACACTTAAAGGTGAATTAAGTTTCCTTTCCTACGGCCACGAGGGAGGCTGGTAGGCAGTGGGCTAGGGATTCTTGAAAAGCATTTTCTAACAGGAAATTCTCCAGAGCCGATGACCTAGTAGAGTTCTTGCCAAGTTGGGTGCCATCGTCTGGACGGTTTGCTGAGCCAGTGCTGGGCCACCCTAGAGCTGCTGATTCAGGGGGGCTGGGTGAGCTTGCATTCCAGATGTGACTTCCAGATGCAGATGCTGGATGCCTGGGGCTGAGCTTTGAGCCCCCCTAGACTGCTAAGATGAATCCACACACACCGGCTTCAATACTACTTGATACTTTGCAGACCAGCATTTAAGTTCTGGCTCCCAACAATACCTGCTCTACCACAGCTGGTCTCTGTGCTGTCTTTTGCCTATAAGCCTGCAGGAACTTGTTTGTGAGCCAGAATATCCCGTGGACATTTACCTTCAGCCCGGATACCTTAGGGTAGGTTGTTATAGGAAATCAGCAGATCCGGCCTTTAGAGCCTTTCTCTGACCTCATTTTCTCAGAATTAATAACTTTGAGGCTATGATGTTAATGAAGGAAAAATACAGGCTGTGTGAAAGAATCTATAGTCTAGATCTATTATGGAATCACCTAGCACTTCTCACCTACAGAAAACAGGCAGAAGCAGAGCATGCTGGGTTACAGAGGGCTTCCCCTCACCTCAGTACAGAAGGGTCAGGGAAAGGCAGTGCCTGAAGCTCTGTTTGCCAGGGAACAAGCCCAGCACTCTTTCCTCATGTGACTCCTGGGCATGGGGCAGGGAGTAAACTCCCTAAATTCCTGTCTTGTCTTCTTCTCTTCATTAATGCTCTCAGTAGCGTCCCCACTGAGCACAGCGGTCAATGGGAACATTACATGGGTTTGAGGGGATTGGTATTGACTTCAGCTGCAGCCCAGATCTGTCTGTCCATCCTCCAGATGATGCTGATGACACGATTACTCTTAGTTCTGTTCATTTAAGGAGTGGATGAGTGATTTTGGAAAGCTGTGGTTTCTTATGAAACCACATCATTAAAACCTCTGCTGTTCATCTGTTATCAAACTGGTTTTCAACGGCCAGTGTTTCTTATATGGATATACTCCATCAATAACATCACCATTCAGTGACAAGTTCTATAATGTGAGTGTTTTTGGAAGTGCCCATTGCAGCGGAGATTAGACATGTTCTTGGTTCTCTAGTAGAAAGCCGGAACAAGTGTGCCACTGCTCATGTAGTCAGAACAAGCATGTCCCTGCTGGCGGAGTCAGCGCTTTGCAGGTAACACGGCACGAGTGAGAGTTCGGTGCTCCTGTGTGCTGGGTTACAGCCTTCAAATCCTCATGGGCTGTGCTTTAATTTTCAAATCTACATTAGGTACACTCTCATTTGCCTCCCGTGTTTATCACAGTGAGGGAATTAAAATGAACAGTGCTGCCTGCAGTGTTTCGGTGGGATCTGGGACTGCAGACTCCTCTGAGGGACTCAGGATGGTCCATTCTTTCTCCTGAACACATCTCTAACAGGAAGGCTACAATGGATGGTCCTCAAGTCCAGATGCTTGCACAAGCCTGTGGTACACAGTGGTAATCACTTTTCTACTGCTGCAACGAGGCACCATGACTGAGGCAACTTATAAAAGAAAGGTTGTTGGGACTTTAAGGAGTCCATGATGGGAAAGTGGAGTCATGGCCGCTGGAGCTGGGAGCTGGGAGATGACATCCTGAAGTACAAGCAGGAAGCAGAGAGAGCTCACTGGAAATGGCTTCAGGCTTTGGAACCTCAAAGCCACCCCCAGTGACATACTTCCGGCCACAAAGATAACTTCCTCAACCTATTCAAAGTGCCACCAAACAGGAGCCAAGTATGAAACATCAGTCCATGAGGGACATAGGGACATTCTCTCTCCTCCAAACACCACAGCTATATAAGGGACACTCTCCTCCAAACACCACAGCTATATATTACAAAAGCTTCCAAACTTTTTAGCATCAGTGTACTTCAAGGGAGCTTGAGACATGGGTCACTGACTGAGAGATTGCTACTACACAGGACCTGAGTTGGGTCCCCAACACCCATGCTCCCAACCACCTGTAACTCCAGATCCAGGGCATCTGGACTTTGAAGATGCCAGCACAAGTGCACACGTGCACACACATGCACATGCGCGCGCACACCCCCCCCCAACTTTAATTTCCCATCTTACCCATGCTAATAAGCATTCTAGAGAAGACTCTGAGCTACTGAATGGCAATGGGACTGTGCCATGTTTATTGTGATCTCAGAGGGTTGTTGGTTTTGTTTTGAGTCAAGGTCTCACTGTGTAGCCCAGCCCAGCCTGAAACTCCAGCCTCAGTCTGGAGTATGTTGGCATGCTGGCAGTTTCTGGTCTTAATGCCATGGGCAGTAGACAGGAACACATCTCTCATTCGGCAATGGGAGGTCAGTATCCCCTGCTGGAAGGGTTGTGTGTGTGTGTGTGTGTGTGTGTGTGTGTGTGTGTGTGTGTGTGTTTCCTGTGCTTTTCCTGCCCATGGCCTCTTGCAATCCATCTTCTCCTAGGCCTCATTTTGCCTTACATTTATAGACTGGAGGAGGTGAGCATCCCAGGTCTGAACAGTCCCTGGCCTGTATCTCGAGAGAGGAGACTGAGAACAAAGCCAAGCAAGGACTCCTCAGCAGGAGCCATTCCTTTGGATTCCAGTGCCTCCCACCATTCAGAGGAAGCTGGCTCACACTGTGAGCATCTCTTGTCCCTTAAGCCATGGTTCACAGTTTCACTGTCTGCCTCAGGCTTTTCAGGAAGTCCTTGGATGTTTTCTCCCTCACATTGAATTCCCAGTAACCTGGACTCTGTGCATTAGTGTCCTCCAGGTCTCCTGCAACACAGCCTGGCCTCCATCTCTCCCTGCCCCCAACCCCACAGTCCTCCTGCAACACAGCCTGGCCTCCATCTCTCCCTCCCCCCAACCCCACAGTCCTCCTGCAACACAGCCTGGCCTCCATCTCTCCCTCCCCCCAACCCCACAGTCCACTGTTTTGAGCAACTGGTTGCTTCTTGTACTCATTAAACCCAAGGAGAACCTGTTGTAAAGTTGATGGGGCTGAATTGTTTAGCTTCCTCTTGGGGCTGGGGCACCAGCAGTTCATGTTCACCAGCTTGTTGGTTTGTTTTGTTTCCTTAACTTTTCATTGATTCTTTGAGAGTTTTATATCATGCACCCCAATCTCACTCATCTCTCGAAAAGAAATCTCAGTGTGGAAGCTGTGCTGTATCACAGGGTGTCTGTCCCACAGTATGCCCTTTTGTCCACACGTCTTTAAATGTTCACTGCAGTGAGGCATTGGTTTGTTTCGAGGCCTCTGGCTTTGCCACACTATCAACAGTGGATCCTCACTGGGACTCATCTTGGGTATCCTGTTGTTGCCGTGTGTCATGGAAATCCTGCAGCTTTGGATCTGTCTGTAGGACTGGTCTTTTCACAAGCTCCAGCAGCTCAAAGATGGGATTGATGTTGTGATGGGCCAGTCAGAGCCCTGGGTCAGCCGCCGTCTCTCCCACACCCATACCACCAGGGCTAACTCTCCAGCACTGCCCTAGCTAGCTTACCTAATGCCACAGCCAGAAGGGGCAGAGTGAGCTCTCCTGCTTTCATGCCTTTGGGGCTGGCTTACCTACCCTCACCTGGCAGGGCCAGCTCTACTGTGTTGCCCAGATAAGGTGCAGGGCCCACTCTGCCAAGTATTCCAGCCTGTGAGGGGCAGGACCAGCTCTCCAGCTCTCTAGCTCACATGACCAGGGAGCAGGGCCAGCTCTCCTGTTGAGGGGGAAGCATCTCTCCCTTATGCATGCTACTCTGCCAGAGGAGTGGCAGGGCCAGCTCTCCCACACTCCACCCTCAGGGCCAGCTCACCTGAAACTCCTAAAACCAGGGGCAGATCACTGTGCTTCCTGGGTGAGGTGCAGGTCTGGTTCTTCTGGGTACTATAGCTGTCAAGGGGCAGGGCCACCTTTCCTGTTCTCACATCATCTGGGGACCAGCTCTCTAAGGATGCTCAGGAGATGGGTGGGTCCAGCTCTGCATAGCCCTTAGACATCAACATGGCCTTAGCTGGCAGCCCATACCAGCGACATCTTCCTGGCCTTTGGTAGTAACAGATCCCTGCTGCTTCAGGGCCAGAGATCCAGATATGGATCTCAGAGGCAGCACAGCCAGGACCTCCCCATGGCCTCAGGTGGCATCACCAGTTACTCAGGCTGTTCCTCACTACCTTCAACTCTCCAGATCTACCTCTCTTCATGGTACTCACAGCCATCTGTTTCTTTTTTCTCTTGCATTTATCCACCATTTACTTGCTCATAGTGGCACTGGGGGCCTCTGGGTGTCTGGGGTCGTCTCTGAGTGCAGTGCCCTGCCTCGGCCACATAGCACCAGGCCTGGGTCATCTCAGGCTTGTTCCCTACCTGGGCTGCGTGATGCTGGGCTAGGGTTCAGCCAGCCTGTATCATAACCACAGTGCACTCTAATTTCTAAGCTTTAGGTTGCCTCAAATTCATCTGCACCCGTGTGCCATGTGACCTGAAGTCCACCCTTACGCTCAGCTGACTCATTCTATTTCTGAAGCTTCCTCAGGAAGCACAATGTTATGGGTGCCTCATTTATCCCTGACAGTGACCGAGGTGGTTCTGCAGTGTACCAGGGCCAGTTCTAGGTGCTGGGGATGTACCGAGAACAGATGCCTTAGCTTTCAGGGACATCAGTAACCTCCATGGAGCAGGTCTGGTTTCTGTAGGGCCAGAGCCCCATCCTGGATCTCTACCATGTCACTCATTCGGCTCGTCTTCATAGCTTGTCTCTGCCTGTGAGCTCTTCTGGGCAGAGGCTGTGTCCTCCTTACCTCCGTGTCCCAAAGGCTTGACATGATGTATATGGGCAGGTTAAGTAAATATCTGCAGAGAATAGGGAGACACCTTGATGTGTGCACACTAGAAAGGGAGCCTGCCAGTCCTCTATGCTCACCCTAATGGTAGGAGAACAAGGAGTTCTCAGATCCAACAACTTCAGGAAGTTAGAGGTAGCGGTTGATAGGCAGCCCTGTGTATGTGGACAGACTGCATAGGAGGGTTCCTGAGGCTTGTTAGCACCTGGTTCAGAAGCACAGCCTGCCTTGTCCCTGTCTCCAGCAGGTGTCTTGGAAAACAGACTGGGGTTTCATGAGTCCTCATCTCAGCTGTTTAATAGCTTCCATCCTTGTGAAGAGAAATCAAGGGAAGTCCTGAATTCTTCATGAGCAGGAATGATGAGCTTCTCATTTCTCAGATAGAACTATCAAGAGTTGCCGCTTCCTCTGTCTGCTATTTTAAGAAGTGGCATCGAGGAAAGCATGTGCTCACATTCAGTGAGACAGAAGAAATGTTTAGAATGCTCACAGGAAGTTCTAGTGGCTGAGGGAAGAACACAGTGGGATCACTCTGTTTGTTTTTGAGAATTGCTCTTCCCTTAGCCCCTGCTCATGGCTAACCTGTGTTCACATGGTCCACTGAGATGAGGAACACTGTTTCCAGGCCATTCTGACCCATTTCCAGGCTATCCATGGCCCTTGAGTCAAGCCATTTCTATGAGACTACTTGGACACCATACATCTTTTAAATCCTTGGTGAGGACATCATTTGTAGGCAGAGGGCTTGCCGGACCCTAGCAGTATTTATCTCGATCTTGCCTGGATAAATGACACACAGCAAACCACGCACTTGCCTTCTTCTGAATGACACCCCGCTGCCTTTGTGGAGTTACTCTAACAGAAGAGGTTCTCTGAGCACCTCGCTCCCCTCCCCCACCCCACCCACTTGTGTTCTCAGCCCTCCCTGACACGAACTGCATCAGTACTCAGTTCAGTTGATAATGTGAGCATCTCTTTATATTAGCTTTGGGCTCAGCCCTGGATAGCAGTGTCATCTCTATTATGGTTTTCTGTCTCTTAGGCCTTTTGTCTTTCTGTCTGTTCCTGCCATCGCTGGCTGGTTGTTTCACATGTTCATAGGCAGTAGAGGGAATTATCTGTGAGCATATTGGTAGAGTTGAGTATGTCTGAAGCATTCACTAAAAGGGAGAAAGGACATGCCGTGCATGCAGTGACTGAAGTGTATTTATAACAACAAGGTACATTTAGTGTGTGCCGTGGTCTGCCAGGCTCTGCCTTTGATGTGCTTTAACTCAGCTGACCCAACAGCAGTCCCTGACGACTGTGCTTCCTGTCCCCTCTCTTACCACTGTCTGGCCTTCAGTGTGATTGACACCTGAGTGGTGTATATGGCCCTTATAGCAGCAGACCCAGGTTCTGTGAGAGGCCAAGTGTATAGAGGATAAGGCAATCTGAGAGCAAGGCAGCAAGAGAAGGACACCATGGTGGCAGGAACATGAAGCAGCTTGAGCCTATAGTCAGGAAGCCCTGGGATATAAATTAATTACTCAGTCTCCATTCTCTTTCTAAAGTCTGCAGCTCCAGCTCATAGGATGGCACTGTCTTCATATTAGAGATGGCTGAAAATCCCACCAGAGTGCAGATCTCTCTGTTGCTTAAAAAGAGGAATTAGCTTCACTCTGGCTGAACAGGGCACCATGATAGCTCTCTCTTTTCCTCTGAAAACATTTTTTCTTTCATTTTGCTTCTTTAAGAATGAAAAGTTGGGAAATATTATAGTCTAGATGCATAAAATTCTCTCACTTAAGAAGGTACTTTTCTCAAGTTAGCCATGATAACTGCTAAGAAGCCATCCAGGGCTCAGGGCCACATGTGACATTGAGGCCTGCCTAGAGTTACAGTGTGAGACTGTCTCACACAAACAAAGGTCTGTGCACCTAAGAACATTTTAGTGGGAACATTTCAGTGGGAGCATTTCAGTGGGAGCATTTCAGTGGGAGCATTTCAGTGGGAGCATTTCAGTGAGAGCATTTCAGTGAGAGCATTTCAGTGGGAGCATTTTTTTCAGTGGGAGCATTTTTTTCAGTGGGAGCATTTTTTTCAGTGGGAGCATTTCAGTGGGAGCATTTCAGTGAGAGCATTTCAGTGGGAGCATTTCAGTGGGAGCATTTCAGTGGGAACATTTCAGTGACTGTGACTTCCTTCATTTTCCAGGCAAAGCCAAAGCTGATTGAGCCACTTGACTATGAAAATGTCATTGTGCAGAAGAAGACCCAGATCTTGAATGACTGTCTGCGGGAGATGCTCCTCTTCCCTTACGATGACTTCCAGGTCAGTGACTGCCGCTATCAATAGATCTGTGTTATTGTAGAAATGTTGGAAAATATTGGGGTATAGATTTGATCATATATACTTTTCTACATATTGAATGACTATTTTATTGGTGAATTCATGGTTTTGAAGACGGGAATAGAGCCAGTCCTGGTGGCACAGGCCTCTGTATTCATAGCTACTTGGGAATCAGAAGTAGGAGGATCCCATGTTCAAGGGCTAACTAAGGCACAGAATGATTTTAAGGCCACCCTGGACCCTATCTCTAAATAGAAAGTAGAAAGAGGGCTGGGGTGCAGACCAACAGGCTTGCCTAGCATGTACGATGGGTAGTGTGCTTACATAGCATGTATAATGGGTAGTGTGCTTACCTGCATAGATGATAGATAGTGCAATTGCTTAGCATGTATGATGGGTAGTGTACTTACATAGCATGAATGATGGGTAGTGCAATTGCCAAGCATGTATAATGGGTAATATGCTTACCTGCATGTATGATGAGTACTGTGCTTACTACATGTATGATGGGTAGTGTGCTTACCTACATGTATGATAGGTAATGAGCTTACCTACATGTATGATGGGTACTTCACTTACCTGTATATATGATGGGTAGTCGGTTTAGAAGAAAAGTGGTATGATTGTGTACCTTATTATGACTTCATATTTTTAGTGGGATTAATTTTTCATGTTAAAAATAAATACACATATAGGCTTATATATGTATATATGTGTGTGTGTGTATTATACTCTGAGGTGACTTAGAGGGGACAAGTACCTGTTATGTCTTAGAAAACTTTTTTTAGATTTTGAATCAATTTTTTTTCTTTTTTGATTAACCCAGGATGCTAGGCAAGTGATCTAGCACTGAGAACCTGCAAGCCTAGTTTGTTGTTTTTTAAAGCCAGGTATTCTAGAATCTGCTGGGGAGCAGCTGAGGTTTGTTGTGCATCCGGTAGGATGACACCTTTGGACCTGGCAATGAGAAGCCCTGAACTGCAGGTTCCCAGAGAAAAGGGCAGCGAGGCAGGAACAGTGAAGTCTGTCTCAGTAGCAGGACTTGGGTATCTTTTTTTGGAGGGAAGCAAGAACACTCAGGAAGCTCCTGCCTCCACTGCTATCTGAGGTGATGTTTGACGTCTTCCAGCCTGCAGCTGTGTGACAGACAGGAAGCCTTGAGGCTATTAAGGAACAAGGTAAACTGTCTCCTTAGTGACCCAGGACCACTGCAGTCTGCTCAGGGGTTCTCAGTCCTCTTCTTCTGGATGTTTCCCAACAGTTTCCTCAGAGAAAGCCAAAGGTCATCTGAAGCTTCTTAGGCCATGACGTGTGTGTTTCTCTTGGTGTTAAGGAGTAAATTTGTTTTTTAGTCGTACGACCAAGAGTGAAAAGCTGTATTTATAGATATGAAAAAAATTGCTTAAGAAAGAAAACAAAATCTAACATTTGTGTCTTGTGTTAGCTTTTCTCCCAGGGACAAAGGACCCAGATATTCAAACAGTGTAGAGTTAAAAGATTAAAATTTGGAGGAAATCCATGCATCTCTCTCACCTGAAACCATTTCTGTGATATTCTAAGGGACAAAGAGCCTCTCCGTCCCCATTCTGGCTGAGAATGAATGACCAGTGTTGATTTCTGTTGTAGGAAAATTGTCCCAAAGCTGAAGGAGTTTGGATGTCGGCCGTGGCCCACATCCTGGCGGTAGTGACAGGTCGCAGCCGACTTTGGGCACTGTTTTCATGCAGACTGCCACTTTGTCACAGGAAGACATTTATACCGTGCTTCCTTGTTGATCTGTCTCAGTGATGATAGCAACTGTCTAACTACAGTGTAGTTAATGACTTAGCAATGCCACAGATTCCACCTGTCTCCATTTTGGTAGGCAGAGTAGAAGCATCCCTGATAACTGTTTCTGGAGGCTTTGTAAACATACTTGGTCAGGGAAAGCATCCTTTCTCATACAGAAAGGGGACGACATGCCGAGGAAAGGGGTTAGCCAGTAAGTACAGTGTACAGGAATGCGATGGTCACCCTCAAGGAGCAAAAGCCATAACTGTTAGAGAACTAGAACTTGGCATGGATGTCTGCCAAGTATGTGCAAATGATCACATACATAGAGGTTGCACTGCCTTTGTGTGTTTCCAAGTATGCAAGCCGGCCTTGAGCCCCTAGGTATAATTTTATATTGTTGCAGTGCATAAATGGCAGCAAATATTGAAAAGAATATTTGGAGGCAATTTGTGGGTCCCACTCACATTTCATAAAAGTTAGAGTTCAGTGTCTAGTATAAGCCATGGATACATGGAAAAGAAAAGAGTGTGTTTACTCCGCTTATGGGTATGTACCTGAAAGATCTGAGTACAGAAATACAAAGATGACTTATACAAGATGCCCCGTAGCCTGTGAGTCACAGGAAGAGGATGTCTGTCCACAGATGAATAGAAAAAGCAAGAAAACATCACAGTATTTACTTGTGGGGAGGGAGATGCTTATGAGCATGTATCGCCACACCCAGGCACACCACATTCTTTAAGAGTTGTGGTTATAGGATTCCTAGCTAAACATGGGGGTGCGGTGGTCAGTCGTAGAACTGCGTGCAATGTCAGGGCGTCATCCATGTGGGATATTAGTTTACATTCCAAAACAAGAAGTATCCGTTGTGGGATATTAGTTTGTGAGATAAGGCTTCTATGGTACATTTTGTTTTGTTTTGTTTTGTATATTCTTTGGGGGGGTGGTATTTTGTTTGTTTTGATACAGGGTCTCAAGTATTCCAGACTGGCCTCATACTTGTCATATAGCCAAGAATGCAAGAGAATTTAAGGTGCCAGCGAGGATGGAAAGGATGGGCAGTTATGGGTGTTCAGAGTCAGGACAAGCCTTGTCTAGGGAAGTGTGGCTGCTCCATTCTCTGTCGGTAACATCCTGATTTCTATCTCCACCCCCCTTGTTCTTTTCCTCTACTTACACACAGCCCACAATGATCTACAAACCAGTAACCTGAAGAGGAAGCTGAGCGCCAGGACTTACAAAGGCCTGGAAGTTCCCAATCTCATTTCCCATCTACCCTTTGGAAAAGAAAACAGTCTTGAGAAGCTAGCCATGCAGCTGGGTTGAGAGCCCTTATATTTAACTTAATACTTGAAGCCTGCGCAAGGGGCTCGGCTTTGCCTGGTCCTCAGGGCTGAACATACAGAACAGAATCCCCGATTTCACACTACTGAAAACCGAGGAGAGGAGAGTGCGTATCTTGGGTGCTCGTAAGAAGCAGGAGGTTTAAAGCATGCTTGCCATCATATAAACCACATCCCGTGAGACCGTATTCTAGAAATAGGAAGACTATCAGTAAGAGCAACCGGAGCATTGGTGAGCACCGTGCTTATGACGGAGGAGGAACAGACACCGAAGGACAGGATGTGCTGCAGGGACCCAGGCTGGGGTGTGTTATGCCTAGAGCTGCTGGCCTAGCATGTGAGAGGCCCCCCAGGGTTGATCTTAGCTCCATAAACCAAAACTAAAACCCAGGGGATGTATGGTAGGAGCCATCTTCTTTCCACCCTTGCCTCTGTCCACTGCTGAATGGACAGACAGGCTCAAGGGTGGGAACTTTGTGGCCCTGAGCAGCTAGGGAGAGATACACCATCCCACTGCTCCATTCCCAGATGTCACTGGGAGGGGACAGCAGGCTCGGAGTCCCGAGAATGAACTTTTCTTCTCCCTCCATCGGGCTTGTCCTCTCTAGTGCTGTAGCTCTGTCTTTGGATGGCTTTTACTGTTGTTTCAGATTTCTTGGTGTTGTGGAATTATTTTCAAATTCTTGATACAGTGTGTTTGTGTGTGTGTGTGTGTGTGTGTGTGTGTTTGTGCATGTGAGTGTAGGCACCAGCGAGGCTAGAAGTGTAGGATTCCCTCCAGCTGCAGGTAGGTGGTTGTGAGCCACAAGACAGGAATGTTGGTGACTGAATCCTGCTGGAAGAGAATTGTAACCTCTGAGCCGGCTCAGCCCTGGGGGAGTTTTTCTTTGTTTTTGTTTTTTAATATGATTTTATTGTTTTGTAAATTGTTTATGCATGCGGATGCACTTGTCTGAGGAGGCCAATAGAGAGTTGGGTCCCTGGGGCTAGAGTGACAGTCATTAGTGATCTTTCAGTTAAGGGTTGCTGGGAATTGAACTCTGAAAAGAGCATATGAGTTCTTAACCAATGGGCCATCTCTCTAGCCCCTTTGAGAATTTAAATTAAACTTTCCTCAGAAACTAAATGGAATTCTTTGGGCCCTTTTCTTGTCCCAAGTTTGTTCACTTCCTTAATTACATGTGAATTAAACATAGAGACTGGAGGATGTGCGTGAGTGTGCATATTTGCTTGAGTGCGTGCATGTGTGCACATGCATGTATGTTGAGGGTGGCTTCACTGCAAATGGCATTGTCAGAAATGAACAGAAAACAGGAGTTGATGGCCGGTACTGGAGCTTTGAGGTGTGGAGTGGGAATGCCCACAGGATCTGAGTTTCTAGTCTAGCTTGTTGCTGGAGTCTCTCATAAGCAACTCCCCTGCCCTAAGACTAATGCCTCCTCCAGATCCTTGGAAGGGCGCCATACCCTGTGCACAGTCGGTCAGCTGCAGCACTGTTCCCAGAGTCCTCTGCTGCTGCGGTTTCAGTGTTGCACTGCATCCCAAAAACCGGCTAATGCACAGAGCAATCCAGCCACGTGGCATTTCCAGCAGACGTCAAAGGGAGAGAATGCTGTAGACACACAAGACACCGTACAGTTGGTCTCAGGCCTGGGATGGTGTTGGGGGGGCAGTTGGGAACCATCCTGGTAATAGACAGTAGGTTGAAACTGGAGATAACTTTAAAACATTGATGGTGGGTGCTGCATTCCTTTGGGCTGGCTGAACATATTAATAATTTAAAAATCAAGCCAGAGCTTTTCGTGCGAGAAGGCAGTGGGGGCTGGGCCAGTGTCTTTTGGGTGGCCTGCTTTGTGCTCTGGTTTCTCTCTTGTACCTGGCAGGGGTTGACCTTTTCGGTACAGATTGAAGCACCGTTCCTCTGCTTCAAGTGTGCAGAGGTTTGAAGGATAATTCTATAAATAAAGCCAAAATGATGACAAGTCTGGAATGCTTTATAACAGATTGCTAGGCGGGCTCTGCAAAGATGGTCACAGTTTTTGGGTGTGGTGTCACATTCCTATAATCCCAGCCCTTGGGAGTAGAGACAGAAGGAACTAGAGTTCAAGGCTAGCCTTGGCTACCTAGTGAGTCTGGAGCAGGCTAGGTTACTTAAGACCTTGCCTCCTAGAGAAGGCTTGCTGCTGCTCTCTGACCCCAGTGTCTCAGTAGTGGCTGAGGCAAGGCCACCCCACCCAGGACTGTCTGCTTGGTGTTTCACCAACCTTCCACTGGGAAAGCAGCCTTGGTGTCTGTTTTTCTGTCTGAGAGAGGCCACTCCCAGCTTTCTGTTCCTGGATCAGAAGAGACAAATACTTGGTCACTATCCCTGCAGCTGGCTCAGGTTACAGCCTACCCCTTCTCTGGGATCTCTGCTTTAGTTCATTGTTCTCAGGCTCCCTGGGGGAAGGGTGGGCCTTTTGTTTCGGGCTTTTAATTAAAATCGTAAAAACATGATCTATGTGCCCAGTGGATATGCATACTTCCCACCAGGAATCAAGAGTATTTTTAAATAGTCGAAGGCCATCATGAAGTGATTAGTAAATAAATCAGCCTTGATTTGTGGAAAAATCAAGATGATACAACTGTGTGCCTGTGGCAGTAGTGTTTATCTAAATCCGTGTGGTGAAAGTAACTTGGGTAGTGTAAGTCAAAGCAAAGTCGATGTTCATCTCTTGTTTTTCTTTTTCCTGTCTGGTTTCTCAAGGATCAGTTGCTAGGACAGCCTGGGAAAGAGTGGGGCTTAGAATTCTGTGATCGCAGAATGGTGGAATTTCTGAGCCACTGAGGAAACTGGAGGTCCTAGATGGCCTTGTTTGCAGATGGGGGGGTGGGGTGGGGGTGGGGTGGGGGTGGGGGTTCGTTTCAGGCTTTCCCCATGATTTCACAGCCAGCCTAGGAAAGGCAAACTGCCAGGGTTTCCCCTGGCTCTCCATTCAAAGCCTTCCCAGTGTCCCTTCTCAGATTCCTCAACATGAAGATTAATGAAATGACTGGCTTCGTGTTTCTCCTCCCTGGAAATCTGAGCTTCTTGGCGGGGTGGAGGGGAAGA
Organism: Arvicanthis niloticus; assembly: GCF_011762505.2. NCBI lineage: Eukaryota > Metazoa > Chordata > Mammalia > Rodentia > Muridae > Arvicanthis > Arvicanthis niloticus. The sequence goes on from NC_047660.1 coordinate 2,777,380, forward strand.
GGTTCAAGGTCATGTGTGTAAGATAGACCCCTTCTTCATCCCCTTGGTGTCTGGACTTAGGTTAGTTTAAAAATAGGGGGCTGAGTTTAAGCTCAGAAGGCAGGAGTGCAACAGGTCCTGGGCTGGTAAGGGCAGGGCATTGCCCCGTAAGACACCTTCTGCCTCTCTGTGTTCCCCTAGCTGGCCCAAACAGCCCAGAAGGTTTCAATGCTGACCTTGTAGCTCAGTGATGTCAGAGTGTTTGGAGGGAATCATTTCAGTCAGCAGATAAGTTCTTAAAGTAAAAATAATCTACTTGAGTTTTTAAGTTTCAGGCCAGACTGGGAAGTAGTTGTATGTTTTACTCTTCTTGTTAGGGTATGGGGACCGTGCTGCATGGTTCCACTTCATCCCATAGAAACGAGAGGACATGTGCTGCCCTCTCTTCTGTTTCAGCTACTGCAGTGGTTCTGTAGGATTCCTCATGAGACTCCTGTCTGTCCCTGGACAAGGTAACTAAGGATTTCCTCCTGTCAAAGGCTGCCAGTATTTAACCTAAAGAACTATACAAAAGCTACTTCTTTACATTAGCTGGGAAGTCTTCTTCTAAGTTGCATTTTGAACTTGGAGGTTTCCATCTGAATGGTTATTTGGGATGCTAACTATACTTTGCTTTTATCTTCAGATGCCAACCACACTGCAGAGTATGAAAAACTTCCCCCTCCCCTTTCATATTAAAAGCTTCCTCAGAAGGATAGAGATATAATTGGGTCTCTATTTTCCCTAGACTCCCTGTCTATGGATTAAAAAATCAGGCTAAAAATGCTTAGAGAAAAGAAGGGTGTGTGAGCATGTTGTTCCCTAAGCAGTGCATCATGCAGCTCTTCAGACCTCCTTGTGTTGGAGGAAGTGTTAGAAGTAATGAGAGACAGTTGATAATTACACAGGGGAATAAGCGTGAGCTCAATGCAAAACCCACGTAGGATAAGGGACCTGGGTATCTCTGGGTCTTAGATACAGAGGTCCCAGGCCCGATCCCTCAAGGTCACTGAAGGATAACTGTAACTTATTTCTAAACATAAAAAAAGTGGGGCTGGCCATTTGCATTAGACTATAAACTACCGTAAATTTGTATAGCTATGTTGGGAATTCCCGTTAACCTCTATGGATCCCTCAGAGGAGGGGTAGTGATTGTCTTCTTTGCTATAGATGAGGAAAATAAACTGTGAAAGATTAGGCAATTTGCAGCATAATGCTACCCAGCAGTGAGGAGGGAAAGAATAATCAGCAGGTCTGCTATTCTTTGCCATTTTTGATGTTGATTTTTAGAAATAGGACACAGGTCCAGCCTTTAGCTGGAATAAGAATCACAACAGATAGAAATAAGGCTACAAACTCCTCGAAGCTGTGCACACTTTTAGTCCCAGCAGCACTCAGAGGCTGAAGCAAGATCATGAGCTAAGGGCCACCGTGTGGAGCGCTGTGAACTCCAGGCCAGCCTCGCTATGTGGTAAAAGCTCTCCACACTACCCTGAGAATCACTACAACACTAGAAAGAAACTCTGCCCATTGTCAGAGAGCCCAGCCGCTCACTGAGTGTAACTCTTAGGAGGCAGACCTGGACTTTTTTTATAAGCCTAATAAATGAAACTGTAGAAATGTAATGTTAATTGGTTGGTATAGAGCAGAGTATGGTCTGAATATGACCTTTAATACACAAAATCTATAGAGATGTTAAAATAGAGCGTTTGCTTGTGCTATAGATATCCCTTGTCAATTTCTGTAATGGATCAGAGAGCTTTTGTCTTAATAGGAAAAGCCATATATGCAAGTAATGGATGGTGATTGGCAGTTTCCCTTTTCTATTCATTGACTGTTTTATCCATTCATTCTTCAAACATTTACAAGTAAGAAGAGATGTCTCTTGGCCTCAGAGGAAAAGGCATCTTCCTTCAGGAGAGTGGATAATGGAATCAGCTGTGAAAACAAGTCTCAGGGACGTTGTTTTAAGGCCAACAGTTTATAGGGTCAAATACCAGCTTTTCAGGTCTGTAGGCCAGATTTTGGCCACTGTGGCCTGAGTTGGTCAGACTCATTTGATGACTCCACAAGAAAAGCAAAATTCTACTTTATTAAGGTACATTGGAAAGTACAGTAAAACGCCTGAGTGTTGTTTGTTGTTGGCCTTGTGTAAGTGTTGTTGATCTTTTCCCGGCAGGAAGGTTGAAGTGGGAAGCATGTTATAAATTAAATAAGAGGATTGCGGTGTCTGGACTTCAGTGAAGACAGTGAGGACTGGAGAGCTCCTGGCATTAATGGTGCCTGCTCCACTGGTGACAAGTCACCAGACCCCCAGGGGCTCTAACCTGATACTCTTACTATGCAGGCCCTGTTCTTTCTGTGACCCAATTGATTGAAGTGGTAGGGTTTTAGTGTTTAATTGGAAGTCAATTGGAGTTCAAAGACAGTTTTTGACACAGCAAATATGTTCCATTCTAGGCCTTTAAAAACAAAAACAAAGCATTATCTCATGTATCCCAGGCTTGTAGAGCTTGTTATGCATTTGAAGGTGACCTTGAACTTTTGACTCCCCCTACCTCCACCTTCCAAGTTCTGGGAGTATAGGCATGTACCGCCAGGCCCGGAGCAAACCCAGGGCTTTGTGCATGCTAGGTGAGCACTCTACCAAAAGATTTACATTCCCAATCCAGCCCTAACTGTTTAACAAAGCTAGTCTTACCTGGTTTTGCTCTGTCTCCATCACCAGGGTGAAGTTATCTCTCTCATTTGTTCTGAGTACAATTTGAACTCATTCTTCACAGTTTTGGCATCTTTCCCTCGGTATACTTTGTTTGATACCATCATCGTCTGTTGGATTTAGACCTTTTCTTTTGTCTTCCTGGAATTCAGTGGTCTTCTCTGAGTGCCCTTCTAGTTGGAGTACTAATTATACTATAAACTTATTTCCTCCTCCTCCATCAGACTGTATATGCTCAGTGAGAGTGGCAGATACGTTTCATTAAATGTTGCATCTTTAGCCATTAGATCCGTATCTGGAGGAAGGTTGGAACTCAGACAAAGTTTGAGTAGATAGGTAATTATACTGAGTTTTTAAGTGATTGGTAGAATGTTTTTCATCTCGGTTTACCTTCGGGTCTGGGTGATATTTATTTCTTATCTATTTCACTTGATGTCTTTAGGGTGCTGAGTGAGAGAAGGTGATGGTGGAAACCAGGTCCTTAATGCTCTGTACGGCCAGTTCAGCCTTCACCACTGTGTGGTAGAGCTGCACCCGCGGTCTTCCAACCACGACGAGTAGCAAACGGACCACAGCCTAGTAACTAAAACAGGATCACTTCTCACAGTTCTGACTCCGGTCCAGGCTCAGCTCAGTGGCTCCTCCACTTTAGTTGTTACCTAGGGTGGCCGCATCTAAGATGGCCTCCTCACTCATGTGATATGTGTGCCTTGGGATAGCAGGACATTTTCCTCTGTATAACATGGCCCTTATCCATGGCCACCTGATGGTATCCATGGTTTCTCAGTAAGTAGTCTCAAAGTAGTAGAATTTTTAGAAGCATTTTTTGAGAATCTTGTTACATGTATACAATGCATTTTGAGTATGTGTATACAATGTACTTTGATTACATGTATATAATGTATTTTGATCACATTCACCCTTGCTTCTGGCCCTAAATCGTCCTACATTCAGCCCCCATCCCACCCCAACTTCATGCCCATATAACCCATATAACCACTGAGTTCAGTTGGAGTCCATTTGGGCTGCTTGAATCTGCATGGATGTGGATCCATTCACTGGAGCATGACCACCCAGCCAGACTTACACCCCTGAAGAAAGCCTCCAGCAGCAGCCAGCTGTCAGCGGCTCTTCATCTAGAGATGGGGCTATGAGCCCTCCTCCCTCCATGCTAGAATGCCAACTGGTTTGGTCTTGTATGGACTATAAGTTCATGAGGCCACTGATCCTGTCATGCCCTGAAGACTCTTCTCCTTTAGTCAGTCCTCCCCAGCCTCTGGTTAAAACAGCCTTTCTGCTCCCTCCTCCTGCTCCCTCCTCCTGCTCCCTCCTCCTGCTCCCTCCTCCACTGTGATCCTTGAATCTTTAGGTAGATGTAGTGTACGTGTGTACATTTATGTGTACATGTATGTGTACACATTTATAGCTGACAGTGTTCACAGCCACATGTGTGGCTGCCATGTGCAGTAGAATTCTTCATCTGGTGCTCAGCTCAGCTTAAAAAGATGCAGGGAGTGTGATTGCCTTCCTAAAGGCTGCCTTTGGCATGTGCACAATGACGTCTGCACTTTGTTAGTCCAGCCTGTTTTCAGAGGAAGAGGAAATGGGCTCGACCTTTGCAGCATGTCTACAATGCAGTCCAGCCACCTTCATTTGAGGAGGTCTCAAAAGGATCAGATATAACGTAGCTCAAGAAATATTAAAAAACTACATGCAAGCTAGCTTATGCTGAGGAAACACATCTAACACGGTTTTGTTGTGTGTTTTGTTTTTGAATGAAGTTGCTAGTGGGTGAAAACACTTATACCTGGGCAGAGAGGGGTTGGTCATAATCAGTTAGGAATTGATCACAGTGACTGATATGTAACTGCAAATTTGAATCAAGTCTGTCTGTCTCCCCCCTTCTTAGACACACACACACACACACACACACACACACACACACATCTGTCTCTCTTAGACACTGCTCTGGTATGTGTCTGACCTTCCTGCCTTAGCCTTCCAGAGTTATAGACAAGAATAACTATGCCTGGCTTTAAGTCTCTCTCTGTTGACTTTAACTTGTTTTCTTTTTCAGATGAGAGCATACATACACAACAGCCTTTTATCTTAAAAAAAAAAAATCTAAAAGACCTACTGGTGGTTATTTTTCTCACCCAAGAAAGGTGTTAGGGGAAAATGTCACATAATGAGAGGTTCTTGTGTTCATAGTTTTACTGTGAATTTAAATTTTCTTCCTGGCGCTACGATGAGAAACAGACTTGAGATGATGGCGATCACAGCCGTCTTCTCCTCAGACGAGCCGTTTGCCGAAGGTCTCACATGTATAGTTAGATTTTTAAGGTGTGGAAAGAGCCAAGTAACTCAAGCTAAGGAAACAGTATCTAAGGACACATTTGAGATACACAGTTTCCTCTTCTATGGGCTTTGATGGGCAGTTTGCTCTGTCATGATCATGGCTGGCTCATCACAGGCTTGGCACTCTGGGTAGACACGATCTTGTGTTGAGGCTTGTTGAAGTGTTTCTACCTCTTTCCCATGTGTGTGATCATATATTTCTGTAGCATTCCTTGAAAATGATTTTGCAACAAAGGCCACAATTTGTTTGAAATATTCACTAAAAACAAAGATCCTGGGTCTTAGAAGCTCCCTGGAAGCAGAGTAGATAAAGAATTTACCTGCACAGGGCATGGGTGGAGGAAGGGAGGTAAAATGGCACTTCCTATAGTAAGGAAACCACTGTCTGCACATTGGCTTTAAGGTGTCTCTCGTGTGGTGCAAACACGTGCAGGGGAGCAGTGTGGAGAAGACAGGCCAGAGGAAGACCTGAAAATCTGCAGCTGAGGGGCCGGACAGCTAATAGCAACAGTTGACCAGTGGGTTGCAGGAGGTTACACAGTAGAAGAAACAGTTAGCAGAGTGGTGAGCTGCCCACAGTGCAGAGGAGCCTCTGTCAGCTACTCCTCCATCTTTAGCAATTAATCTCCAGATTAAAGAACTGAAATAACTAAACACACAAAATAATTCAATTAATATGGAAACAGATTCAGGAGTTCGCAAGTGAAGAAGTACAAATGGCCAATAAATACATGAAAAAGAAGTTTAAGATGCTCACCAAAGAAAACAAAAATCAAGAGCAGAAATGGCTCAGCAGTTACGTGCACTTGCTGCTCTTGCATAGGACCCAGGTTCAAATCCCAGCACCCATGTGGAAGCTCACAACCATCTGTAACCCAAGCTTCAGGTTTTTTGATGCTTTCTGACTCTGCAGGCACCAGGCACGCATATGGTGTAGATACATGTAAACAGGAAAAACACCTAAGACGTAGAATAAAATAAATCTGAAAAGAACGTAAGCAACAAAGGGTGGTGATGCTTTGGGGGAGAAACGGACCCATATTCAGTGTTGCTGGGACTGAGTTAGAGCAGCCACTATGGAAGTCTGCTTGGAAATCTCACAATAGATCTACCCCAGCATCTAGCTGTTACGTTCCTGGGGTTTATACGTCGTTTATTGACGTCTGTAAACTGCAGAGATACCCAAAATGTGTTTGCGGTAACGCTGTTCACAAAGCCAGCGTACAGATCGGCCTGGGCACATAAGGAAGATGTGCTGTAGTTCACAGTGCAGTGTTACGCAGCCATGATGAACAACAGCACAGCGTTTTCACAGAGACGCAGATCTTGGTGGGAAGAGAAGAAAGCCAGGCTCAGGAAACAAATGTCTGTGGGGAAAAAAGGCTTGGGGATCCCAGGGTTCCTCCTGCCATGCTGTGAGTAGTCGGCTGGGAACGCTCTGAGTTCCTCCAGCTAGAAGTTGGGCCCGGCTGTTCATTAACTAAAAGCCTCTCTCTGGCTCCTCACGGTTCCTCATAGCGGTGCGGCCCCAACACAGGAGGAAGCCCTTGGGTTTCCAAAACTGGTTTATTCACATGGCGGATCGTGGATGGATCTGGATGCATCCCCCCCCCCCCGCCCCCCAAACCCAGGATCGACCTGAGTTAAAAGGGGAGGGGAGAAGGGGGGAGGGGCTGGGGAGGAATGTTTAATCGGCTCCACCTCTGGCCTTCAGGTACCTCATTAGTATGTAAATCTCTCTAGGGCCTGTTCGCGCCCTCCACCTGTGTAAGTGACTGAAGGGTGAAGGTGATTAGACCTCGTATTAGGCCCAACAAATGTCAGGTATTTTTCTGTCATAGATAGAATCTAGAGGTTTTCTGTTGTTGTTTGTTAGTTTGCTTTTTAAAGCATATGGGAAGAGAGGCTGGCTGGAGAAAGGACAAGAGAGGGTCACAGAGATGTCTGTGAATGCAGTCTCAGTATGTAGTATATACATATGGAGATGGCAAAATGAGATTTATTATTTTTAGTCAACGTGTAATGCTAATAAAATTAAAACTTTTGTAATACTGAAATCTCCTGAAGCAAGCATAGCTCTGCTCTTCATCGGCAAGGAGAGGCTCTTGGTCGGAAGATTCATTTAATAATTAGTGGTCAGTGAGCCTGCACTGCTACCTAGACTGGGATGGGAACGCCAGAAGGTGGAAGGATTTGCTGTGAGTGACCTCATGAGGCATCTGCCCTCACTGCAGGGGAGACTGGAGGGACTTCGTAGGCTCTGGTCCTGATGCAGGGCCATCAGCTGCACCATCAGCCTGGCCTTATGTCCTCTTCTTCAGCGGCTCTTCTGTTCTGTCCACAGACAGCCATCCTGAGGCGGCAGGGGCGGTATGTACGCTCCACAGTCCCAGCGAACGCAGAGGAGGAAGCACAGAGCCTGTTTGTCACTGAGGTGAGGTTTTCATTTCCTCTTTGTCGTGGAAATTGTAAAGACATTTCCTTCTACCCCCACCTTTCCTTGAATCTTGTTATTTTTCTAAAGTGTCAGAGAGGTAATGAAGGTTTTATGATGAGAAGTTGTCAGAGCGTCGAATGGGTGGGAATGTCCGGAGAGCTCATTCACAATTCTCGAATGTCGTTGTCTCCAGAGTTTAACTCGTGGACATAGACTAGAGGGTAACTCATGGGTGGGAATGCTGTTGGCCGATTTGCCATCAGTGCCATTTGTAACGGTTGATTCATGAGTTCATCATAGGCTCATTGGCTTCGCTGCAAGTTAGGTCAGGACTACAGCCAGTTGTAGCCACACCTCACTATCCTGACTCACGTGGGATGTAATCACACCCCTTCTTGTTTGAACACAAAGAGAAGTCATTACTAGATAGCGAGGCTTTTGTTCCCTGTTGTGTTTGTTTATTCCTCCAGCATTTTTAGGTAGAAGAAACTTATTAGTTGCTGCAATTTTGTTTCTTGAAATGGCTCATCCTTTAGAAATGAGTTTAGGGGCCAGGAAGATGACTCAGTAGGTGAAACAGCCTGATGACCCAAAACCCACAAGAGGAAGGAAAGCCAACTCCACAGTCTGTCCTCTGACCTTCACACCTCTGCTTGTGTGTTCTCTCTCTCTCTCTCTCTCTCTCTCTCTCTCTCTCTCTCTCTCACACACACACACACACACACATTCCAATATTAAAAACTAATAGGCCCAATCTTCCTAGTTGGTATGTAGATAATATACATTCCCATTTAATAAAAGCAAAATTAAGTTTTGATTTTATAAGTGAAAGACCAATTAAATAACAATATTTTGTTTTACTTGAGATTTTGGAAAAACAGTAAGTCTGTGTATAAAATGTTTAAAGCAGTGTTGTGTTGTGTTACGCTGTAATGATGGTGCCCTGCTTCATTTCCTTCTCTTCCACACTAGTACCCTTAATTCCAGACACACCAGGTATGTCCATATAGCCTTACACACACACACCAGGTATGTCCATATAGCCTTACACACACACACCAGGTATGTCCATATAGCCTTACACACACACACACCAGTTATGTCCATATAGCCTTACACACACACACCAGGTATGTCCATATAGCCTTACACACACACACCAGGTATGTCCATATAGCCTTACACACACACACTAGGTATGTCCATATAGCCTTACACACACACACTAGGTATGTCCATATAGCCTTACACACACACACTAGGTATGTTCATATAGGTTACACACACATACACTAGGTATGGTTATATAGGATCACACACACACACACACTGGATATGTATATATATGCTTACACACACTGGGTATAGTTACAGGTTTACACACACATGATATATTTATACAGGCTTACACACACTAGGTATGTTTATTCAGGCTTACACATACACACTGGGTATGTTTATATAGGCTTACACTCACTAGGTATGTTTATTCAGGCTTACACACACACTGGGTATGTTTATATAGGTTTACATATACTAGGTATGTTTATTCAGGCTTACACATACACACTGGAGAAGTTTATATAAGCTTACACATACACCAGGTATTATTTATATGGGCTTATACTACACACTGGAGATGTTTATATAAGCTTACAAATACACTACATATTGTTTATATAGGCTTGCACATACATGCTGGAAATGTTTATATAGGCATACACATTTTTAAAAGGCAAGTTGTAGCAAAATCTGGCCTGCAGCCTATCTATTATGATTAAGCTTTATTAGTACATGACCTTGCCCATGTGTTTACGTGTTGGGCTATAGTCATAATACAACTAACTTGTGGTAGAGATCCTGTGACCCTGGAAGCTGCTGGTGTTAGGACTGTGTGGACCTCTGCAGAATGCTTGTTAACTTCTGTCTTAGAGCATGTGCAAAACTGTTACTCATTCTCCCAACTGCTTAAAAAGGGGTGTGTGTGCATGTTCATGTGTGTGTGTGTGTGACCCTCAGTTATGTTTTTAAAGATTTGTTTTTTTTAATTGTTTCTTTAGACTTATTTATTTTCTTTTATGTGTATGAGTGTTTAACCTGCATGTATGCATGTCTACCACATTCATGCCTGGTGCCCATAGGGATCAGAAGAGGGTGTTGGATTCCCTGGAACTGGAGTTATGAATGGTTATGAGCTATGACATGGGTGCTAGGAACTGAATCCGGGTACTCTGCAAAAGTAACATGTGTTCCTAGCCGTTGAGCTATCTTTCCAGACCAAGGAATTTATATTTATACATATGTGTGTTTGCCTGCATGTGTACATACGTACCATGTGTATACAGTGGCAGAGACCACAAGAAGGTATCAGGTACCTTGGAACTGGAGTCTTGAACCATCATGGAGGTGCTGGGACTTGAACCCAGGTCCTCTGCATTAGTACCCAGTGCTCTTAACCGCTGGGCCATCTCTCTAGCCTCTCAGTATTTAATCCCTACAGGTTAAGCAATCCCTGCTTCATCCTGAGCTGCAAGAGCTCATGTGACTGAACTGTGTTGGGCCTCTGCCATCTGCTTCCCACCCTCTAGTATGGAGAACAATGAACTTGTAAAACAAAATGCCTTTATAAGCCTGTCACTATAAATTAAATTCTTGTTGAGGTTCCCAAGTTTGAAAGGTGAATTAAGTACTGGATTGCATCCCTACTCATTTAGGCACTCAGTTTTCTTACTAGATTTCTGGTGGAATCTGTTGTGTCTAAGACTTTCTGGAGCCACAGGGGATGGGGCTTGCTCTACTCTGTGCAGCAGCCTTGGGATTTAGGCAGTGCTCACACTAGACAGGCAACAGCACTTTTGAATAGAGCTGAGGCAGTTTGGCTTACTTACTGCTTTTTTGCAGTTTCTTGAGACAACTTGCAAGAGCTCATTTTCTTCTACCATGGAGCTTCAGAGGGATGAACCCGGGATATCAGGCTTGGCCACCAGTCCCTTTACCACCGAGTCCTTATTACATAGTTTCTTATAATTTTAAATATTTATAATTCCTCATTTTGCTTAAGATTGTGAACACATAGGTATTCCAGTATTTCATTTGTGAAAATATTCACACTATTCACTTTTGACTCTATGCCTTGCTTTTAGTGAGCTGGGCACATGCTGTACCACAGGATGGTTTAATGTCTTGTTAGATACTCAGTGGTGTATCTGCAGTTCTTGATGCTCAGAGCATCACAGCCAGATAAAGAGAACGGGTGTGTGCCACACAGAGTCAGGCCTGCCTGCATGGGGGCGGCTGGGAAAAAACCCTGAACTGTGTGTGATAATTTGGTGGCTTTGGAATATAAATTTGAATGTGGATACCTGATGCCCAGGTGTGAAAGTATTGCTGGAAACTGAAAAAGTAATCCTACGGGTGAGAGTGCTCACCTCCCCTGACTGATTCTGCTCTTTTTTCTTCTCTCATTTTCTTTCACCTTCAAAGCATAATCTAGAACCCCCATACTTTCTTCCCTTTGTATTTCCTTTTCAAGAAAAATGATTACTGTGAAGCCTGGCATAGAAGGAAAGAAAGAAAGAAAAAAAGAAAGAAAGAAAAGAAAGAAAGAAAGAAAGAAAGAAAGAAAACAAGAAATACCAATTGTTATTTCTGTTGAGTTGGAGGCTGTGATGTAGACAAAACAATTGATGTCAATGAAATGGAATAAGAATACGGACTTTATTTAAAAAAACATTATTCTGAGCCAATTTTTTCTGTTTTACAATTTTTTATTATTAATTAGTTAATTAATTGATTTACTTACATCCTAATATCAGACCCCTCTCCTCCTAGAACACCCTCAGATCCTCCCCCCATTCCCCTCCCCTTCTCCTCTGAGAAGGGGGGCTCATCAAGTCACTGCAGGACTATATACATCCGCTCCCACTGAGGCCAGACAAGGTGGCCCAGTTAGGAGAATGGGATCCATAAGCAGGTAACAGATTCAGGGACAGCCTCCTCTCCAGTTGTTAGGGGACCCACATGACAACCAAGCTGCTTATCTGCTACTTATGTGTGCAGTGTGGGGAGGGGGTCGGTCCAGCCTTTAGTTAGTGGGTCAGTCTTTGGGAGCCCCAAGGGTCCAGGTTAGTTGACTCTGTTGGTCTTCCTGTGGAGTTCCTATCCTCTTTAGGTCTCTTAATCCTTCCCTCAACTCTTCCACAAGAGTCCCCAAGCTCCATCTAATGTTGGCTGTGGGTCTCTGCATCTCTTTCCATTGGATACTGGGTGGAGCCTCTCAGAGGACCGGTATGCTAGGCTCCTGTCCGCAAGCATAGCAGAGTGTCATTAATAGAATCAATGGTTGGTTCTTGTCCATGGGATGGGACTCAATTTGGGCCAGTTATCGGTTGGCCATTTGCTCTGTCTACTGTTTCTGTCCCTGCATATCTTATAGGCAGGACATATTTTGGATCTAAGGTTTTAGGGGTGGGTTGATGTCCTTATCCCTCCACTGGGAGACCTGCCTGGCCACAGAATGTAGGCTGAGCCAGTTTTATAAAACCACCCCCCCAAAAAAGTTAGGTATGACACAGACACATCTTTGTTGGTTTTCACATGTTCGTTTTCTGTACCAGTTTTGAGTATGTCAAGAGCTAAGGAGAATCTCACAGCCACCCAGGCAGGTAGATGAAGGACACCCTGCTGGCCCCTTGTAGTCACGTGGTTAGGTAGTTCTGATATAGTGTGTGAACCATAGTGACACTAGAAGAAGCCTTAGCAATGGAGCAAGTGCCCCACATACTACACACACAGGCTCACGTGCACATGCATATGCACACACATGCACACTCACGTGCATGTATGCATGCACACACACATATACACACTCACACGTGTGCACACAAGTAAAGAGGTCATGAAGCCATTCAAGTTGAAGTCTCCTGAACATAATCTCACTTTATCACTTATGAATGTGAAGAAAACTGAGGACAAATTTAAATGATTATAGTAACTAACAGTACTGGTTCTAATGTCAGTAAATATCATGAAAGTGTCTTTAGGCTCCCACATGCTGTTCTCTTTCATGTCCTAATAGAGAGACATATGGCCTTTTCCAAAACCATGCGCTAGATGGCTCAGCAGGTAAAGGCACCTGACCTGAGTCTGATCTTCCAGATCGATATGGTAGAAGCAGAGAATCAACTTCAGCAAGTTGTCCCCTGGCTTCTCCCTGAGTACAATGGCATGTGCTTTCCCCCCACACAGATACATAAACATATACAAATACATATCTGAGTAACTCTTCCACTGCCGTGATAAGATGCCATGATGAAGGACACCCTGCTGGCCCCTTATAGTCATGTGGTTATAGTCACCCCTTATAAAGGGGTGAGTTAACTGGGAGCTTACAGTTCAGAGGGTGAGTGCATGGCCATCATGTGGGGAACGTGGCGGCAGGCGTGGTACTAAGGCAGTTTAACTGAGAACTCACATCTTTATTCACAAGTGCGAGCCTGAGTGTGAGATTTTGGCAATGATGCAGGCTTTTCAAACCTCAGAGCTCCACCCCCTCCAGTGACACACTTCTCTAACAGACAGTCCACCAACTGGGGACCACCATTTAAATATATGAGCCTGTGGCAGCCATTCTCATCCAAACCACCATAGCGACATAAAACAGTTCTTATAAAAACAAATAATTACAAGCCAGGAATAGTAATTGCTATTTCAGTGTCGCCATATAAAAGCTGCTGTCAGATTATCGATATTGATAACTTGACACAGTATCTCCCGAGGGCCATGTTTCAGTAGTCTGAAGTCTTATGTCTCACAGGAGACTCTGTGATGTTAGATGATTGATGGCTAGACCTTTGTATGTCTCTAGGGTCTGACTTCCTAAAACTCTTCTCATGGTCCTCAGAAGTCACCACCTGACTTTCTGTTTCTCTGTTTGTTTTTTTTTCTAAATCCCCCACCAGTGTATCAAAACCTACAACTCTGACTGGCATCTCGTGACTTATAAATATGAAGATTACTCAGGAGAGTTCCGACAGCTTCCAAAGTAAGTCGGTTGTCTGCTGGCCGTGTGGGAGGGGCTTCAGGCTCGTGTGTATGTGTGTGTGTGTGTCTGTGTGTCTGTGTGTCTGTGTGTGTGTGTCTCTGTGTGTGTGTCTGTGTCTGTGTGTGTCTGTGTGTGTGTGTCTGTGTCTGTGTGTGTGTCTGTGTGTGTGTGTCTGTGTGTGTGTGTGTCTGTGTGTGTGTCTTCATCTGTGTAGTCAGAGTAATCGTGAGAATTACTTGTAGACGAATTCTGTGCATGATACAGCTTTCGATTGTAAGACCTGGTGTCATACTCTGAGAGGGTAAGCATCATATGGGTGACTTAATTCTGATCTGAAATTCTGTTTGGAGAACCAGAAAGTTTTCACTGGGGTATATAAAAGACAAGCCTGGTATACTGAAATATTCTGCAGTATGGTTTTATAGTTACTAAATCGATCACTTTTATTATCATTTATTAATCATATGATGTGATGGCTTTCATTGTGACATTTCATCCACGTATAGAATTCTCTAATCATCTTCAGTCCCCTGTGACTATTCTGTTTCTCCTCCCACTGTTCTGTTTCTTCTACATTCAAGACCCACTTCTGCTATCTGGGGCTCACCTCCTCATTATTGCTGACATGCTTGCTGTGTGTGCTTCTGGGTCATAGTCACACTTTTATCCACACATACAAAATTACACTTGTCCCATTTTCCCGCCCCTGTGCGTCTGTCTGTCTTTACATCTCCAGGCACCTTCTTTAATGTTATCTGGGCTTCATAGTTTTATGTATCTGCATAAAGTTTATGCTGCACATATGAGAGAAAGCATATACTTGTGTTTCTGAGACTGGAATAATTTCTGTAATGTATTTACAGTTGCATTCATTCTTTAGGGCTGAAAAAAATGTCATTATGTGTATTTATTCCCTTGCTGACAGATCCCTAGGTTGTTCCAGCTTAATTCTTGAGAGTAGTGCCGTGTGTGTGTGTATGTGTGTATATGTGTGTGTATGTGTGTATATGTGTGTATGTATATTTATGTGTGTATATGTGTATATGTATGTGTATGCGTGTGTGTATGTACATGTATGTGTATGTATGTGCATGTTTGTATGTATGTGTATTCAAAAGAATATTTAGGAAAAGAAATGTGTGAAAACTCTTTATATTAAATATTTTTTTTTGAGAAAGTAAGTATGATAACAGTATTTTCCCAGTTCATTTCCTTGCCTCTTTGAAGCTTAACGGTCCTCAAGCAAGTCAAAATTGATAGTGTTCACGTCAGTTTGTCATAAAGGGAAGCAGGGTAGAGGGTCTGTAGAAAACAACACATTCCAAGCACAGTTGGCAGAGGGGAGTGTAATTGGTGCTGGAAAGGGCGAATGGTGACAGGTTGTTTTCAGTTACCACCTGCACTAAAATCTTAGTAACCCAAGGTACTACCTTGTCCTTTGGGTTGGGTGTGTCTATGAGATTCCTAGCCTTTTGTGTTCTCCTCAGTGGACCTCACTGTTTGTTTTTCTATGTGTGTGGCCCAGCCACTCCTTAGAGTGTTCAGCCAACTTCCAGATCGACTCTTAAACATCAGAGAGAACACTCCCTGCCAATAGTTTCTCCACTCGGATAGACTCCTGAGCACGATAGCTGTCCAGTGTTCACTTGGGGATTTGATGATAATTCCCATTTGATCCAATTAATCTATCTTCCTTGAGAGGGCATGTGTAAAGTGCCCAGGGTGCCTAGCACATAGCTGTGTAACAGTAGCTACTGCTGTTAAAGTTGCCAATATTGTCCATCAATAACCACACCATCACCCTCCATCAATAATCACTTAAAACTTTGTGACCCTGTTTCCCTTTCTCTCTCATATTTTATAACAAGAATCGTCCCACTAAGTCGTTTCATTAGAACCTACTCCGTTCTCTTACGTTTAGCCGACTTCCTGGCCCAGCAGGCTGTGCCTTATTTCTACAGTGGGGACTTTGCCAGAATCCCTTGGCTCGCCCATTGAGAAGCAGTGGTGTACACTGTGTAACTCCTTATCTCAGCGGGCACCGTTGGGCTTGTTACAGGCTGGTTCCTCAGATGGATGGCGAATCAGATTCTATGGATTACGCAATTACAAAGCAAGTTTTCTTTCTTCTTTTTAAAGCAAAGTGCCCAAGTTGGATAAACTTCCAGTTCACGTCTATGAAGTCGATGAGGAGGCAGACAAAGATGAGGTGAGATTCCTGTTCGTTCCTGCCTCTCTTCTCCCTGGAGACTGACTTTGTCTTTGACACAGGCTTTGAAGGATATGCCGACCTCTAAGCCCAAACAGGAATTAGGATGTTTAGTGAAGCAAAGGAAAAGTTTTGGTTTTTTGGTTTTTTTTTTTTAAATGTACTTTGGATTGATTGACTTAGGGTCCCTGTTTTATCTCGACTGCTTAACATCTCATGGTCTCTGTTTTTGTTCTGAGATCATCTGCAAAGACTTGGATCAGATCTGGCCTGTTGAAAGATACCAAGATCTTAAGTTTAGATTGTTTTCCAACAGGATGTTGTTCATTGGCAGCTGGTAGAAGTGAAATGGCTCTCTCTCCAGTGGGTGTGTTAGTCAGTGTCACTTCAACAAGCTCCCTAACTCTTGGAGAAAAGGTGGTACTGAAAGAAGTGTGTAAGTGGGGCGGCCTTAGGTCTCTGCGCTCCTCATCCTCCGTGTGTGAGCTTAGATGCCGTTGTCTCCCCAGTACAGTATTGACCATTGGTAGACGTTAATCATATTCATGTAGCAACTTGTCTTAGGGTTAATCCTCAGAAATGTATTGCTGGGCATGGGGACTCACGGTGTACACCTTTAATCCCAGCACACACTGGGCAGAAGCATGTGGGTCTCTGTGACTATAAGCCAGCCTGGTCTACACAGTGAGTTCTGGGCCATCCAGGGATGCTCAGTCCTTCTTTTTAAGATGCTGATTATAGGGTCAGGAAGACCAAGTGAGAGCGTACATTTAGAAAATCCCTGCAGTAAGTGGCTTCTCAGTAGTAGTGACAATGCTAAGACTTCATATACTGAAGCGGGGCTGGAGCCAGGCCTTGCTGCAGATGTCAGTTTTGTAACAAAAGACTTGGCCATTTGTAGGCGATGCTGCCTTTGTCTGTTTATGGTCTCTCAGGCGTGTCCAGCCTTTGTCACTGTGACCTGATGTTGTCACCTATATAATCCATACCCGAGCTCTGTGCAGTTGAGTCTATCTCAACTCAATCTATCTCAATAGGTGAAGTCACCTATGTAGTTTTAAGTGACTTCACAATTTTGTGTTGGGCCACATTTATAGCTAGCTATGGCTGTACCTGCAGGCTACAGCTGGGGCATGCACAGTACACACCTAATAAATGTTTAGTGTCAGGCCACCAGCTCAGTCCCACTGGGAAGGTCTTAGTTTGAAGACTTTTATTTACTAATAGCTCTGCCTCTCTCCCTCACCACGTCCTTTTCCCTTCTACACTGCACTGTGCTTACCTCTCCCCGAACCAAGCCTCTGGGAAAAGTTTCAAGAATTTGCTTTTGTACTCTAACCATGGAGGAATGTAGTTTGAAAACTTTTTTCATAAAGCCAGGCAGGGCCGCACAACTGCGTAGTTAAGTGTGGTTTGTGGTCTGCGGCTCATCAAACTCTCAAAAGTAAGAACTTGGCCTGGCACTAACCTGGCCTTTAACAGAATAGGAGTTCTAAAAATGTACCCTCATCTCTCTTCACTGGTAAATGGACTTTACTGAGGCATTAATGTCCCAGAAAAGTGGTAGTCGCCCAACTTGGCAGAGGTGGAATGATTTTCTGACTGGCAGCACTCACGGGAAGGACAGAAGACTGATGCTGTTGTGTCCCCTCCTCCTCAGGATGCTGCTTCCCTTGGCTCTCAGAAGGGTGGGATCACCAAGCACGGCTGGCTGTACAAAGGCAACATGAACAGCGCCATCAGTGTGACCATGAGGGTAAGAGCTCCTCGCCCCACATTTCCCTCATGTGCTTGCAGCCCTCTCTCTGCATCTTGAGAACACTGCACGAGACGTTTTTTCCCCACAAAGGGGATATTGTCTGGCTCCTAAGATGCTTTCATGGTGATTGCCCCACCATTGCCACATCCCTGTCCACCTGCTTGCATCACAGCCTCCCGAGCCCTGGCATAAAGAGTTCATCACAAGGCTGAGGTGAGGGGTATCACTGGTTGGGTTTTCTTCCTTGTCTTGACTGCATAGTGTGTCTTCATACCTCATAAGGTAAACCTAAGTACTCTTGTGGAAGTATCCTGTGTCAAGTAAAGCCAAAGTAAGGGTCAAAGGAAGATGGTGAAATCTGAAGAGAAGAGTAAAGGAGGGCCCAGGGGTTGGAGCATTTGCCACTCTATAGGGGACCTGTGGTCAAGTCCCAACACCCCTATCAGGCAGCTCACAGCCGCCTGTCACTCCAGCTGCAGCGGCATCCCACATCTCTGGTTTCCACAGGCATTGGCATTCATGTGTGCATACCCCACACAGACACTTAAACATAGGAAAACATTTAAAAAAATTTAAGTTGTATAGTAGAGACCAGGATGAATCCTAAGGAGAGTCACAGTGAGGAAGGTAAGGTGAACATGGAGACAGAAAATCAAACCAGGGAAGCACTGACTGCCAGATCCTGAGGTCCAAAGTCCTTCCAGGTCATGAGTGGAGGACAGCCATGTTGTGTGTGTTGGGGAGGGCCTCTGGGGATTCGAGAACATCTCTGCCTTCCTGGGTGTCATCCAAAGTTGGAGTTCCCCTCCGTACTTTTGGATGGATGGATGCATAAAATTCCAAGCTCTCTGGATGATAAACAATATCCTGTGACAGGAAGGCAGGAAGACTGTTGTAGGGAGTCTTCCCCCAGCCGATCCAGTCACCAGTGGTGTTGGCTAGAATCCTGCTAACTTTAGAGAGTGCTGACTGGGTTTTCAAGAGCACAGGTGGCTTGTCAGTTCCCACTGTCCGGTTAGGTTTAGCTGTCTGTGTTTGTTTCTTCAGTCATTCAAGAGGCGGTTTTTCCACCTGATTCAACTCGGCGATGGATCCTATAATCTAAACTTTTATAAAGACGAGAAGATCTCCAAGGAACCAAAAGGGTCCATATTCCTGGATTCCTGCATGGGCGTGATCCAGGTGAGTAGGTAAAGGTTCTGCCAAGTTTTCTGCTCTTCTGTGGCACTAAGCATGAATGAGCAGATTCAGGGAAATGCTTCCTCACAAGGCTGTAATTATGGTAGAGAGATAACCCAGAAACAAATTTGATTTTTATCATTTTGAAGATGGCAGGGTATTGTGGTAGACAGGGGTCCTCTAGTGTATGAGGTTTTGTGTTTAAAACTTGGATAGGATGACATGCACCTATAAATCCTGTCCTCAGGACAACCAGGCAGAGGGAGATCTTAGGTTCAAGGCCAGCCTAGGCCACATAGTAAAACCCACCAAACTGAGATGTCCCCATCGTAACATGGAGGCTTGTCCCATCTGACAATTCACAAACGGCCTGGCTCATTAGAATCCACCCGAGTAACTGCAGAATGAAGACTATGAATGTGCCCCTTCTGGGCCTCAGACAGAGAGGTTCTGTGACCAGTGAGCAGGCTCCCTGTCAAGTAGACAGTAGATGGATTCAGCGTCACCAGAGAAGCCTCCCTCAAAGTGACAGTAGCTTGGAACTTGATTCTATAAGGACGTTGTGTAGTGAGCTAGCATGAAGTCAGGGGCATGGCTCTTTGGTTTGACCATAGGGCTTTCTGTTTTGGTATTTACGTTTTTATATAAAATCTAATTGCATCATCATCTTCTAGTGAATATGTTCAGCTTATCTCATTGTAGCGGAGAGAGCTGAAGTGCTGCACCCCTGGACGCCTGCACCCCCCCCCCGTACCCCTGCACGCCTGCACCCGCGTATCCCTGCACCCCTGCACGCATGCACCCCCCCCTCTCCCCCCCCCCCCCCCCCCCCCCCCCCCCCGTATCCCTGCACTCCTGACATTTTCAGCATCTTTGGCAGCAGGTGCTTGATTGATTTGTTGTAGTAGGGGACCACGGAGGTGGTGGCGAATTCCATACCAAGCATGTGGATCTCAGAGAAGAACTTGGTGGAATTGGTTCAGGTTGTTAGACTTGTGAGGCAAATGCCGTTACCCACTGAGCCGTCTCACGGGCCCCTGATCTTGTGTTGCGTTTCCTGAAGTTTAGGTCGCTGTGCCTAGATTTGTCTTGATTTGTTAATTGGCAAGCTTTCTTGTTAAGGTAGATAGGTGTGCAGAGAGTAGATGTGACAGGTGTGCTCCACGCATTGTCTTTCACCTGCCTCTCATTCCAGAGGCTTCCCAACCTGTCCTGTCTTCCGGCCTTCATGAGCCTTGGCAGGATGGTAGAGACCCTGTTTGGATCTCTGTTCTGGGGCACAGATCGATGACGAAGTCAAGTAGTCTCCATTGATTTTTCCTCTGCTGGGGCTCACAGCCACAGTCTCTACCCTCATTCGAGAGTAGTGTTTTCCCGGTTTTGTCCAGTGTCCCAACAATTAGGCTTCATCCAGGTCAGAAATGAAAATCTAGTACTCAAGTTAGAAGTGTGCAGGGCCCAGAATGAAAGTAAGTGGCGGGAGAGACGAGCGCACCAGGAGGACACTGGAGACGTGGATGGGCTGCCTGCCCTGCACCTGAAGCCCAGCTAATGAAACCAGATGAGCCTTGCCGGCTTTTCAAAACACCGGATTTCAGTTAGATCTTAGTATCTCTAACTACTGGAAACCTATAAGCCACAGGGCAGGATCCAGACCACAAAACTTGGATTTGTATCTGAGCCTTAGATCTAGACTATGGCATGACTTCTCACATTCTCTGAAAAAGTATCTTCAGCCAACAGCCAATAAGCCAGTGGATTCCTCTGCCAGCAGCCCCTCCTCTGCTCGAAGCTGCGGTGTGAACAACAAAGTAAAACATTGTAAATAAGAAGTATCAGAGTGGTTCACTAATGGCAGCTCATCGGTTCCCTGTGTCAGATTTCCAAGCTCCAGTTTTATTTGTGTGAAGTTGAGAAACCTTGGAGTTACTTTTTTAGCTGAATTTGCTGGCATAGTTGAAAGCAAAGCTAGATGCATTTTTTCCAACCTCATTTTGAAGTAGGAAGTAATTCGTTTTGTTTGACAGGAGTGTCTTGTTTCGTGTCTGCGGCACAGTGTGCAGATGTTCATAAGCTGCATAGCCCTCATCGAGCCTCTTGGGTATATTTCAGACTCTGAGGTCTGACTTCAGTGCCTGTTTCTTCCTTCAGATTCTTGTGTGTGTGTGTGTGTGTGTGTGTGTGTGTGTGTGTGTGTGTGTAGCTCATAGCATTTCTTGTTTGATAAACCGCATATGTCTCCAGAAGAGTAAAATTTCCTTTGTATCCTTGCCTGTTCTGAAGCTGAGCATCAAACATTGTAATTAAAGCCCATCGGAGGTAGCACATACCTGTAGTCTCCCATACCTGAAATCCTAGCACTTACTTGGGAGGTGGAGGCAAGAAGTTCCAGAGTTTGAAGTCTTTCCTGGCTACACAGGGAGTTTGAGGCCAGTCTGGCTTACATGAGTCCCTGTCGCCAACAAAAACAGAAACAAAAGTTGCAATTTAAATGGTTTTGGGAAAAAAATACTTTGGGATATTTACTTTTTAGGTTTTTTTTTTTTTTTTTTTTTTGTCATGGGAAGGAGTCTGTTCCCAGCCTTTTACTCCTTCTCTGATTCCTACCTTTGCATTTAATGGAGAACTGAGGTGGCACTTACTGAGCCCTGGCAGATGGTCTATACAGATGGTTTTATAGCCTTGCCCAGAGATGCATTTAGCTTTAGGCTTCTAAAAACAGCTGCAGAAATGACAGGCCTTTAGGAGGGTCACCTTGTGCCTGGGTGCTACACTGAGAAGTTTCCTTGAACTGTGTATAACTGGCTGAGATTTCAATGGGTATTGGGGGTTTATGCCCACACAGCAGTCAGTGGGAGGCTATGACGCACCCTCCTTCAGCCTTTGTGAACTGTGTTCTTCAGAGATGAGTTTGTCTAGTGTGGTGGGTCTGGGGTGTTTGTCTCCAGGGCATGCTTGTCAGTGTCTAGAAATGTCTGGCCCATAGCTGTTCCCCTGAGATGTGGTAGGAGGAGGCCAGGATGCTGCAAACAGTACAGTATGGAAAAGAGCCCTGAGCAGAGAGATGGATGGATGTGAGCATCACACTTGTTCATCTCCCATCCCATAATACACATGCAAACTGGCGACAAAAATCCACATACACTTTAGGATTATCAGATGGTGAAAAGGGTCCAGATAAGTAACCTGAGCAGGTTGGTAGACAGTGCTTAGCTTTGGGGAAGACAATGGTGGAGCACAACTTGATTTTTTAAAAGGGAACTGAATATAACACTTATGTGTGAAATTTTATAGATGCAGCTGTTTTTTTAAATGTCAAAGATTATGGATGTAACATTAAGCAAAGAGAATGATAATCCTCTGTCCTTGGGAGAATCTCTATCCATCTCAGGGGACAGATAATATATAAACTAAATACATGGGACTGGTAATGAGGCCTGAAAGGTGCCTCAGCAGCCAAGAGTGCAGGCTTATTTCCCAGCACCTACGGCAAGTGACTCCTAATGTCTGTAACTCCAGCGCCAGGGGTGTGATTGTTCCAGGGGCACCTGCATGTACACACATGGAAATACAGTTTAAAATTATGAAAATAAATTTAAAGGTTAAAAAAAGAGAGAACAGCAAATGCTTTTAGCCATCCTTCCAGCACCAGTATGCGCTGCCTTTGCAGGTGACCCAGGTTCAATTCCCAGCACCCCCATGCTTGGCTTACAACCATCTGTAACTCCAGTTCTGGGGGATCTGCAGGTCTCTTGTGACCTCCTGGACAAGCCACACACACATGGTGTACATGCATACATGCAGACAAATCAAATACGTAAACTAAATGCATATTTTTAAAAGACAGATAATTAATCAACCGAGGTTATAAGCTGAGAAGGTGGCCAGTGACAAGGGCTTTTTGGGAGGGAGTTTGCGACTTTAATGGCGCATAGGAGAGCCAATAAGACAGCACCATTAACAAGTAGGGCAGATTATCCTGAGAGGCTTCCCAACGTGTCTCTTTACCCGGTTTCTACCTCAGAACAACAGAGTCCGGCGCTTCGCTTTTG
This sequence comes from Arvicanthis niloticus, assembly GCF_011762505.2. Classification (NCBI taxonomy): domain Eukaryota; kingdom Metazoa; phylum Chordata; class Mammalia; order Rodentia; family Muridae; genus Arvicanthis; species Arvicanthis niloticus. The sequence goes on from NC_047660.1 coordinate 2,800,154, forward strand.
AGCTCAAGATGCAGGACAAAAGCAGTTACCTTCTAGCAGCAGACAGCGAGGTAGAGATGGAGGAGTGGGTCACAGTTCTCAACAAGATCCTCCAGCTCAACTTTGAAGCTGCAATGCAAGAAAAACGGAACGGGGACTCTCATGAAGGTTGGTAGGTCCAGTTTCCCTCAGCGCACACACTGGGTGGCCACCCTTGCTTTCCCCAGGAAGAAGAAAAATTCTCAAGGTCTGTGAGAGGTAGGAAGATGTGAGCCTTTCACAGAGTCTGTCTAGGAAAGGTTTCTGTCACATTCGATTTTACTGTCCTGAAGCCAGACGTGGGTGCTGCCTGTAATCCTAGCGCTTGGGGAGCAAAGGCAAGAGGCAGGTTTTGAGGTAGCCCAATCAATTGTACAGGGAGTTTCGGGTCAACTGGAGCTACACAGTGTCCCTGTCTCAGAAAACCCAAAAACTAAAAAGAATTAGCACCTTGATGGTATTTGTGTGGGAAGTACGTAACAGGAACAACCTGGATCAAACTAGTTATGTTTTCTTAGTCTCAAATTTTACCTGAAAATGGAAATATGAACCAGGGACACAGCTAAGTGGGTGGGGCACTTGCCTGTCATGAATGAAGTCTTAGGTTCCCAACACTGCATAGACCCTGTGTGGTGGCAAACACCTGTGGAGGGAGGAGGTCAGAGGGTGAGCCTCGGCTACATAGCACGTTCAAGGCTAGCCTGGGCTATGTGACAACCTATCTTTTAAGTAACAATAAAAGTTTTTAAGTAATGATAAAAAAAAAAAAAAAAAACTACCTCCAGCCACTGATGGGGAATCCATCTTTAAAGTAGGAAAGTTGCTGTTGTTCTCACTTTTTGGAATGTTCAAGTAGAAGTAAAAAGGGCAGGACTCTCCAGATCGCAGGGCAGTTGGTTCATGTTTTTGATGCATGTTCATATGGTACTTCAAACTCCTAAGAGATTCCCAGCCCGGGCTGTTCCCAAATCACCCACGAGTTTGATAAAAGCCAAATTCCCATTTCCTTGGTCCCACCAAAGCTTCTGACTGAGTGAGTGTGGCTGAGAAGCATGCTGTGCTTAGCTGACCTCAGTTCTAGTGTGAGGGTTGCTGAGGGTGGGAATTTTAGCTGGACAAGGTCTTGGGCCACCATTCTTCCCTGCTAGGTGTGGCCATCAGTGTCATCCCAAAGCCCTGAGCTGTCTGGAATGTTCTTTCAGACCTGAGAACCACTGCCTTCAGGTTCCTTTGCTTGTATTACGTTAAGAAAGTTTCAGCTGCAGATACCTCATGTGATCTCTTTTGCCATTTAGATGATGAACAAAGCAAACTGGAAGGTTCCGGTTCTGGTTTGGACAGCTACCTGCCTGAACTCGCCAAGGTGAGGCTATCTTCGACTCAGCCTTCCTCTGAGGACTGAGTGTCTGTCATTCCATGGCTCTCCTGTAGTGACATCACTGTTGCTGTGACTGCCGCTGTCTGCTTTCTGGGGAGAATGTGAAGAGGTGGGAATTATTTTACATGATTGATAGACACTGCAGTCTGTTCTCCAGAAAATACCCTACAAAATACATTGCTGTTTCTTAAATGCTGCCATTGTATTTACTGTATCAGCACAAATACTGAAGAAATAACCAAAATACATGCTTCTGTCTTCCTAGTATTCTCTCTGTTCAGACTTCTCTCACTTAAAGTATGTTCCCTGGTGTCTTAGTTAATGTTACTGTTTGTGTGAAAAACACCATGGCCTAAAGCAGCTTGGGGAGGACAGGGTGACCTGGAGCTTACAACTCTCATTACATTCTATCCCCTAGGGAAGAAATCGGGGCAGGAACTCAGGGCAAACTGGAGTCAGAGGCCATGGAGCAATGCTGCTTACTGGTTTTCTTTTCCATGGCTTGCTCGGTCTGCTCTATTATAGCACCAGGACCAGCAGCCCAGGATGGCTCTGTCCATAGTGAGCTAGACCTTCCCTCATCAATCATCAATTAAGAAGATGAACCACAGGCTAGCTCACAGGCCAACCTGGCTAGGGCATCTTCTCAGATGACCTAGCTCATGTCAGGCGGCCATAAATGAGCCAGCACACTTAGGCACTCTTATCTACTCAATAGCCACAGTTCCCAAGAGGGTGATTGTGGTAATCTTGTCACTTCAACTAAAGAGGAGCTGCTGAGGTACTAAGTGTGTGCCTGGACCACCTGGAACAAATGCAGGAGAACCACAAAGCTAGGCTAGGCTCTTTGTGCATTGTGTAATTTTAAGAAACCCCAGAGTCACTGAAAAGCACAAGGAAAAACAAAACAACCATGTTGCCATTGCCCAGAGCCAGTGCTGCCTCTGCTGCTACCTCATCGGCCTCCGTAGCAGGCACATCCATCAGACACTGCCTCTACTCCCTCCCATTCTCCTCTGTGCTGCAGCCCCAGCTACAAGCATCCACTGTGATGCTTTTTACTTCCATTGTGTTCTGGGTTTCTACAGGTATTTCACCATGAAGACACGGGGTAATGATTCTGGATGTTTGAAGTCGCTTTTCTGTTTACTTTGCCGTGGTTTTCAGAACTATTTAGCCTTGTTTCGGGTACAGATCTGGTTGGTCATTTTTTATTGTACTGTATAAACATTTTAGTTTTTGGGTTATTTCCATGTTTTCTTACTCTGAACACTGCTACAATGAATATCCTTCTCCAGATCTCCTGTGTGTGTGTCTTTTACATGAGTGACATCTTTGTCTTTGCTGTCACTTGTTCTCTTTTTACTCTTGCCTTTCTGTTTTGCTTTTTAATAATAAAGTGGTGCCTGTATACACCCACATGTTAAGCACTATAATGGAAACATGCTGTGTCTATATAGGATTGCAAATAGACTAGCATTCAGCATTGACCTTTCTCGATATAAATTTTCCTGGCTAGGACTTTAGGTATTGTTTTTCCTCAGGATTTAGCTGTTTCCACAGAATTTTTTTAGCACCTGCCTATTAAAGCTAACTTTAGAGCCCTCATTGTAACCCATGCCTAGCCTGGAGGAGTTTTGGGTTCTGGCTTCTGTGTTTATTTTCATGCTTTTCCGTGTGTGTGTGTGTGTGTGTGTGTGTGTGTGTGTGTGTGTGTGTGTTTGTGCATGTGTCTGTCTGTAAGAGTGTCTGCCTCTGTGTGTGTGTGTGTGTTTGTATGTGGTGTGTATCTGTGTTGAGTCTGTGCATGTGTCTGTGTGTGTGTGTCTGTTTCTCTTTCTGTGTGTGTCTATCTCTCTCTCTTTCTCTGTGTGTGTCTGAAACCCAGGGCCTTGCATATGGTAGACCAGTACTCTATCACTGAGCTGTACCCCTCACTGTCTCGTTAGACAGTCTAGGCATCATGTGACATGCATACATGCTCATTTGTTTCTGGATGCTCAGAGGCCCCCACAACAACATGTTTGAAACGCTTGACTCTTAGTTTATTGAAGCAGCACATTGATGCAATCTAGGGATCATAAAGGAACTTCCTAGGCACTCAGTGAACAGAGGCCTAAAAAGCAGCTCAGGTTATCTGAGCCCCCTAACCCCCTGTTGGTTATTTAACATCTGCATTTTCAAGCCAGGCATGATGGCACACATCACTAGGGAGGCAAAGTAGGAAGAATGCAAGTTCAGGATCAGCCTGGCTCATGGCAAAAGCGTATCTTAACCAAAGCCAAGCCAACAAGGAATCCAATTTTTCCCCTATGAAGATGCATAAGAATTTTAGTTCTGTCTTCTGCTACCTGGCCAATGTAATTTTTCAAAGGGGAAAAGGAGGGAGTGTGTTTTCCTTCTCCCAGGATTTTACCGTGAGGATCATTGGACCTGTGGATCTGTCAGTCAACTGTGCCTTCTGCTGGCCTTCTCACAGTTGTGTTGTGAGGGGCCAGGCTCTAACTGCAGGTGCATGCCTATGCCTGGTCCCTTTGTGGTCAGCCTGGCTGTCTATCCCCTCCTGCTACAGTGCCAGGGTTGTGGCTCATTTGTACTTGAGAGAGCATGGGAACTGGCTAGCGAATGGACATCCTGTTTTCAGGAGGAATGAGCTTTATGTTCCAGAGTCAGATGAAGGTTGTGTGGAATGGGGTTGGAGGGGTGCAGGGGGAGAAGTGGAGTCTACTCTGGATAAAGAGGTCAGGGAAGCAGAGGGTGGGGAAGGGTTTGATGGGGGGGGAGGCCCAGGCAGTGTGAAAGCTGCAGAGGATGCCTGGGACAATGGGGCCAGGCAGAAGGTAGCCGGGGCTGACTTGATGGCAGAGTCCTCTCTGGACAGCTTGTTGTTGCCTAACTCATCCTGTTCCTCTGGCTTTTGTTTTCCACTGTGACTGAGACTTGGCCAAACAGGAAATGTCTGACAGGAAGTTGTCTCAGTGCAAAATAACTGATATTTCATTCTGGAATATCATGGACTGGGCTCATGATGTGAATGAAGCAGGCTTGGATTTTCAGGGGTGTTGGTGTATTCCTGGAGCTGTGGCTTGTTCCTGGAGAATGGGCACATCTTTACTGTTTCCACATCAGGGACACAGTGTTTACCATAAAACTTTATCTTTTCCTCCTGTTGTCTAGCAGGGAACCAAACTGTTTTTATTGTAATATAACAAAACACATAGCATCAGTCTTATAAGTATTTACGTCTAAAAAGCCTCTGTGAACCGGAGAATTGGTTTCTTTTAGAACTCAGGGAGCTCCTTGCTCTGATTGCCTTGATGTTAGGTGATGCTGGAGGGTGTGTGTTGCCTTCTTGTGTAAAGGTAATATGAAGAAAACCTCAACTCTCTTCATTCATTTTCCTCCCGGGATGGGGGGTGGGGGTGGCGGGGGACAGTGGCTCTCAACTTGTCATCTTGTATTCTGAAAGAGAGCCATTTCATGTGACTCCAGTGGCTTCCATCCCGTCTCTTTATCATTTTATCTCAAAGTCAAAGAACTTTTCTTTCCAGGTAAGCCTTCCATAGTTGAACACAGAACAGAGAGTGGTGTCTGCAACTTTATAGTCTCTTTGAGGCCAAATAAGGGCTGGGGGCCATGCTCAACGGGACTTGTAGGAACCCATGTGGTTTCCTGGACACATTTTTGTAATGTCCCAAAGTCCCTAAGTCCCAAACCAGAAAGCTGTGCCATCATTACACCAAGGGATTGGCTGCAAACCAGAAAGCTGTGCCGTCATTACACTGAGGGATTGGCTGCAGTTTGTCAGCCATCGCATTGCTAAGCCTTCTAATTCTAGAAAGTCCTAGCCTGGCTTTGTGTCTCAAGGCGAAAAGTTAGTCCTTTTGAGTTAAATGTCATAGATGCAGTGAATAAATGTTGGGGTAACCTTTTAATTTAAGAAGTAAATAATCTGGAAGGGCTGGAGAGATGGCTTAGCGGTTAAGAGCACTGACTGCCCTTCCAGAGGTCCTGAGTTCAATTCCCAGCAACCACACGGTGGCTCACAACCATCTGTAATGAGATCCAGTGCCCTCTTCTGGTGTATCTGAGGACAGCTACAGTGTTCTCATATAAACAAAATAATTTTTTAAAAATAAAGCAAATAATCTGGGGGCTGAAAAGATGGCTCAGTTGTTAAAAGCACCAACTGCTCTTTCAGGGGATCTCTGTTAGATTCCTAGCACCTACATGGTGGCTCATAACCAAACCATCGGTGTCTCCAGGGGATCAGATACCATCTTCTGACCTCCATGGGCAGCAGGCACACACATGCTGCACAGACATGTCTACAGGCAAACCACCCATACACATAACAGGTTTTTAACAAGTTATATATTTTAGCCTCAGGGGATTTTACTAACTGTTTTATTTCATTTTGTCTAAATGACTCAACAGTTAACACAGTATTTTTCCTGTGGTGTACCTTGAAAGAAGTAAAATTGCCCATAGATTTTCACTGTAAGTCATTTAATCGGCTCGCAGACAAATGGAGATACATCACTGTCTTTTCCAGAAACATGAAAATGTCCATGTCTGAGCTGAACATTTACTGCATGGGTTAGGAGATTGTTTGTTTGTTTGTTTTGATTTTTTTTTTTTTTTTTTTTTTGGCTAAGTCCTTCTCTTTGCTGTGTGTGCAAGTGACAGCTTCTAGGGAAGGTTTCTCTGCTCCTGTCCATTTTCCTCACATTTCTCTCTCTACTGAACCTAAAATAGAAAGCAGGCCACGGCCAGGATGCAGCCACGGCTGTCTGAAGGAAGCCTGCAGCCATACTCCGTACTGACCGACCACAGGCTATTTTCAGAGCAGGACTGAATTCTGCCACTCTGAAGTGTGCCCAATTGCATAGTCTTGGGATAACTTTTTTAACAGCTGTACTTTTGTGGGCACTTTGGCTGTAAAATTACACATCATACGTATCTTTACTAAACATTGAGATTTTACCTTTATGCTTCCTGTCAGGAAAACTGCCCATGTTGGATAAAGACATTAATCTTTTATCTTCATGACCATCCTCCTCTTCCTGAGAACTCCAGTGGTGACTTACTCTGACTCCTCTTGCACCACCCTGGGCACACAGAGAATGTGCATGTGCATGTGCATGTGCAAGACTTTTAGCTGCTTCCTAAAATTGTGCTCGTGATTTGCCGGTTACTCTGGCAGTTTTTCTTCATGGGTGTCTCTGTGTCAGCAAGGTGGGCAGTCTCTGCAGACGGACCACACGCAAGTCAAGGATGTAAGAGTTCACAGTGTGTGTGTTATTCAGCCATGCCGCTGTTAGGGACATTTAGGTGATTTTCCGTTTTCAGCCTGTGTAAATTGTATGGTAAGCATTATGATGTGTAATCTGTGAACTCCTATTTCAGAAGGACCTTCCCAAACTGGGATTTCTAGACCAAAGAATATTGTGTTTTCAATGTTTTAGATATTGCTAGTTTCTTGGCCTTAAAGAGTATAACAATTTATATTCCTATGTCTCTGCCTTATTCCCAAAGTTTTATTTAAAGACTGTTTTAGTCTACAACATCTGTTTTCTCCCACCCACTCTTCATATTCTTTTGTGTTCTTGTGTTTATTTGCTCTTTGGGTTTCTGCTTCATGTTTAACTTTCCTATTCATTTTTTTCTTCTTTTCTATTTTTTATTATAGTATTTATTTTATTAAATATATTTTTTCCTTTCTGTCTTGTAGAATAGTTAAGAATCTGGGCTTTTAAATGAGATGGCACACATGAAAATGTGAGTTTCTATTTGAAACTGGAAGGATCACTTAGGCCCCTCGCCTTAGCACCTTGTCTTTGATGAGCAGGGATAACAAAAGTACCAGCCTTTGGAGGTTGTATAATTTCTCAGTTATTATTTTGTGATAAAGGAGACATTCGTCATGCATAATATGTGCTGTTACGACAGCCGCAGGTGTAAAACTTAAACAGGCACTAAGGAGGATATCTAGCAATAGATACTGGCTGTTGCCAACTAAAGTCAGCTTTTGTAATTACTAGTATTCCAAGTATTTATTGGGTCCTTCATGAAGCCTTGCACCCTGCCCCCCCCTCCCCCGGGCATGTTCTCATTTCCTAGATCCTGTCTTACTTGATATCCTTTGGCCACCGTGCATTGTGCTTTCTGTTTGCTTGATGCATGGTTCTAAACTTTGAAAGGGATGGGAGGAACTTTAAGAATCCGGTCTTGCTTTTTATCTAGCTTATGGCCCAGCATCTGTACGAGGTAGATCGTGGCTTTTGCTCCTCAGAATCTGTCTTCTTTCCTAAAAGGACATATTCCCTGGATGACAGTGGCCATGTTGGGAGGCTTTGTGTCTAATTTGGCTACAAATATATATTTCTCTTTTATGTATATATCTTATTTGCTCTCCAGTTCTGAAGATCTCAGAGTAGTTTTGCCTGCTAGTTTCTAGTCTCCTGGCACAGTCAGTTTAGATAGCAAGCGGCTTCCAGGAAGACAACAGCCGTTGTGTCCAACATCAAAGGCCCAGATCACAGTCTTTGCCTTTGTGGAAAGACTCAACTCAGGATTAGCATACAGTACTGCCTGCCACTCCCGGTCACCATGGCTCCTAGAGAAGCTCCCCATAGTCAACAGCATGCTCTCTGGGCTCGATTAAGTAAATTCTCCTTACATGTGGTCCAGTTTTTTTGTGTGAAAAAAAAAAAAAAAAAGAAGAAGATAGACAAGATGGAGTGAGATGAAGTGCTCTCAAACTCTGTATGGAGAGCCTGCCTCTACCACCGAGACATATTCTACATGGGAAGCATGACCTCCAAGAGGTCACTCATCAGTGCCACATTGCTGTGGCTAGACCTGTGGCATCACCTTGTACATTCTTTTTCCTCAGAAATTAGAAGGCCAGATAGGGAGACCAGGCCAGGTTGTCTCATAGCCTGTATTCATAGAATCTGTATCTTACTCACTTTCCTATTGCTGTGAAGAGAAAATACCACAGTCAAGACAAATTATATTAAAAAAAAAAAAAGTTTGTTAGGGGCTTGCTTACAGCTGCAGAGGGTCAGAATCCCTGTGTGTGTGGTGGGAGCATGGCAGTAGGCAGGCAGGCCTGGTGCCCAAGCAATAGCTGACAACTCACATCTTACTCCACAGGCTCAAGGCAGAGAGGGAGAAAGCTGGCTTGGACTGGTACAGGCTTTCCAAATTTCAGATCCCACCCCACGCTCCTTCAACTACTTCCCTTCCTGGTTCCACCAACTGGAGATGAAGCGCTCGAAGATAATGAGACTCATGGGGGCCATTCTTGTTCAAACTGCCACAGGCAGCTTTCAGATGTACTCAGTACCTCTGGGAGGTGGAGAAGAAAGGATTTTGTTAGCTGAAAACTTTATTTTGTCCACAGAGCACCAGAGAAGCAGAGATCAAACTGAAAAGCGAGAGCAGAGTGAAGCTTTTTTACTTGGACCCAGATACCCAGGTAAGAGCTAATTCAATATTTAAAACACAAAGGTCATGAATGTTTAATATTCAGTACTCTTGGATATTGAGAGCAGTGTTTAGCCAGCTTCCAGAAAGGCTCCAGCCTGGGTCTTGTGGTCCATAGTGATCGTCTGTATAAAGTACCCCTGAAAATAACCATTAGAGCATGGCCCACATCACTGCAGAAACATAGGGGCAATAACACTTCTCAACTAGCCTCAGTTCCTGACAGAAGCCTGGAAGTGTGTGTAACCCAGATCTGTGTCCTACAAAGTCCAAATATGGTGTGACAAAGATCTTCAGGGCCCAAGGTGGCGGCGAGTGCCACAGAGGTGCCAAGAAGGGGCAGGGATCTGCTATGTTTCATTCTAAATGCTGTCTCCCCAATTTGTGGTACTTTGAAGAGAATAGCCTCTCCCATTTAGCTTTAATAATAACTATTTCCACGTTTCTTCATTGATTTCCTGTTTGTCCACTGTTTACTGTAGTAATGTGCACAAACCTTACAATTTTAGCCATTTGAAAAATAGAATTCCAATTAAAAACAAACCAATTCGGTGGTATTAAATATGTTCTCTGCAACCGTTGCACCATCTGTTTCCAGAACAGTTGAATGTTTTCATCTTTCCAAACTGAAAGTCTTTTAAATAGCAGTCCCTCATGCCTGGTCATCCTTAGGCCCCCAGTGATCTCCGTTACCTTTGGTCTTTATGAATTAACTATTTTAGCAAACTCATCAATGTGGGATCATGCAGAACCTATCTTTTGTGTCTTCTTTTACTTAACATGTTTCCAAGGACCATCCCTGATTGATTTATCGATTGATTGTTACTATGTGTTGGGCAGTGCATGTGCTATGAAACCTCAGCTACACGTGGAGGTCAGAGGGCAACTTCAGGAGTTGGTTCTCTCCTTCCACACTCGGGGCCTCAGGCTTGTATGGCACACAGTCTACCCAATCCACATTTCCTTTCATTTTTAAGACCACATCTCACTATATATCTCTGGCTGGCCTCAAACTCACTCTGTAGACTAGGTTGGTCTCAAACTCACAGAGAGTTGCCTGCTTCTGCCTCTCTAGTTCTGGGTTTACAAGTATGTGCCACCAGGCCCAGCCCCGAATTTCTTGTTTATTACTGAGTGTTCATGTCTGTATTTATACATGCATGTGTGTATGTACATATATAATGCAGTTTATGCCCTTACACAATGGGTGTTTAGGTTGTTTGTAATCTTAATCCCTGCATAATTATCCACCAAGCAGGTATATCCTCTCCTATGTGACTCATGATTAACAGCATGTGTCTGTTAAATATGTCTACCAAGTATTAAACAAAGTCACAGCACTAGTGTGGATGTTCACACAGCTTTTCCAGGTTTTAGGCAGTTTTATGTGAGAACATTCATGCTGGGGTTTTTAATGGGAGCACCGTGTTTTTATGTATCCACATTTTCTTTTTAAAGAGACTTGACTTCTCATCCACTGAACCAGAAGTGAAGCCGTTTGAAGAAAAGTTTGGGAAAAGGATTCTCGTCAAGTGCAATGACTTGTCCTTTAACCTGCAGTGCTGTGTCGCAGAGAACGAGGAAGGACCCACGACAAACGTAACTTTCCTTTTCAGAAGGGCAGGCCTTAAAAAAGAAAAAGTCATCCTAAAGCATGCAGGGACCAGAGTCTCCCCTGCCTGCAGCACTGTGTCTTGAGAGAAGAGAATGTTAGAGATGCAGTGAAATCCTCCTGGTCAAGTCTGTACTCTAGGCTGGACTGACATCCCAGCTGGGCGGGTCAGTCCCCTGGCTCTGGCCAAGGGAGCTGGAGACAGGCTCACCTTAAGCCATGCTGAAGAGATAGGTGGAATCATTAGCTCACACACACACACACACACACACACACACACACACGCACACGCACACGCACACACAGAGCACACAGAGGAACACACATAGGCATACACACATGCACACACACACACGCACAGGCATACACATGTACACAGAGGAACACACACAGGCATACACACACGCACATGCACACACACACATACAGAGGAACACACACAGGCATACACACACGCACATGCACACACACACATACAGAGGAACACACACAGGCATACACACACGCACATGCACACACACACATACAGAGGAACACACACAGGCATACACACACGCACATGCACACACACACATACAGAGGAACACACACAGGCATACACACACGCACATGCACACACACACATACAGAGGAACACACACAGGCATACACACACGCACATGCACACACACACATACAGAGGAACACACACAGGCATACACACACGCACATGCACACACGCACATGCACACACACACATACAGAGGAACACACACAGGCATACACACACGCACATGCACACACACACATGCACACACACACACACCCCTACACACCCCTACCCCAGTTTTCCTGTATTTCTTTCAGATGCTATCAGAACCTGAGTGCTTTTCCTGATACTGTGGTCTTTTCAGAAGACCCCAACACCACATGGCTGCTTGTCCACCACGGATATGACCTCCATGCTGGCTTAAAAAGCTCGGCTTTCTCCCTTTCTCCCCTCCGTGCTCCTTCCCTGGGTAGCTGCTGACATTACAGCTAAATTGCCAAGGGGCTTTTAAATTTAAACTTTAATAAAAATGTCCTCACGTTTCAAAATAATTTTTAAAGAATAAATGTTGAACAATTTCAGGTGTCACAGGCTTCTATATTGCAGCCAGGGTGCACCTACCTTGCCCAGAGATTTACAGGGCTTACACTGGGGTATGGGTGGAGGAGGGGGTGCTTGTAGCCAAGGATAAGATGGCAGACTTAAGCTTCATGTTCCAGGATATGGATGTCATCTTAGCTGCATCAAGGAGACCAGCTGTCTTATCTGTAGAGCAAACATGTAATAGCAAAGCTCAGGAAGGGGGAATAAAAGTTTTGTTTCTTAAAATGCTTTATGGCCTAGTTCTGTGTGACAAGGACTAAAAGTTTTCATGTCTAATGATTTTTCAAGGAGACAGTCATAAACAGGGCCCTTCGCTCTCCTTACATAGCAGCGTCTGTCCAGACTGTCATTATGATCGTGATGTTTTATTGATGTTACTGTTCAGGTCGAGCCTTTCTTTGTCACCCTGTCCCTGTTTGACATAAAATACAACCGGAAGATTTCTGCTGACTTCCACGTGGACCTGAACCACTTCTCGGTGCGGCAGATGCTGGCCCCCACATCCCCAGCTCTGATGAATGGTGGCCAGAGCCCACCCGCCTTCCAGGATGCCCTTCATGCGGCCATGCAGTATCCGAAGCAGGTGGGGAGCGTTCACACCACTCAGACTCCTCTTGTTACATATTGAACATGCTCAGTGAGGCCTTGCCAGGCACCAGTGGGCAGTTTCGGTCATTGATTATAGGGCAGGGTATGTAATTATGGAGTGAAAGCAAACAGAGGGAGAAGTGGTCTGGCTGTCCCTCATTTCCAATAGCCTTCTCCTGTTCGCCTTCCCTACCAAGCAGATATGGACTGAGGAGCCCCTGAGGCCTTGGTCTCCTTGCTGGTTGGACTGTCACACAGTCCTCTGCTTCTTTGGTGGTGAGTGGACTTCTCTCATTCAACTGTGAATTCTCCTGACTAAAGAGAACCATTGTCTCCCTAGGGAATATTTTCAGTCACGTGTCCTCACCCAGACATATTTCTGGTGGCCAGAATCGAGAAGGTCCTCCAAGGAAGCATCACGCACTGTGCTGAGCCATATATGAAGAGCTCAGACTCCTCTAAGGTACAAATGGCTTTCATGTTGTGATTACCTAAGAGTAACAACCTAAGGAATGGCTGTCATGCCAAATTACAAACCTCGGAGTCAGAGGTAAACCACACTTGATAGTCTAGAGCACATAGCTGGGTTGGGGCGATGGCTCTGACACTAAGGCCCTTACCTGCAAGTGTGAGGACTGGGGTTCTAATCCCCAGCACCCAAATCTGTCTAGTCCCAGCACTCATGAAACAGAGAGCGAACCCCCAAGGTAAGCTGGCTAGCTGGACTGACTAGAATCAGCAGGTTCAAATGAGAGCTATGTCTTCAGGAGACAGTGTGGCAAGCCATCAGTGAAGATGCTTGACTCAACTTCAGTCCCCCACAAATATGCACATACATGTCCAGTCTTTACACACTCATGCAGACATGCACACACATGTACATAATCTTTTCATACTCATGCAGACATGCACATACATGTACACAATCTTTATGGCACATGTGCAGACATGCACACACATGTACATAATCTTTTCATACTAATGCAGACATGCACATACATGTACACAATCTTTATGGCACATGTGCAGACATGTACACACATGTACATAATCTTTTCACACTCATGCAGACATGCACATACATGTACATAATCTTTATGTACATGTTCAGACATGTACAGTCTTTACATATTCATGCAGACATGCACACATGTATACAATCTTTACATACACATGCAGACATACATCAGGCATGATGCATACCACACATGAAAAAAATGAGTATAAAACATAGCGGGCAGTTACACATATTTATTGTCCATTTTGATTTCACGTACCTGGCTTCTTTCTGTCCATGCAGCAGAGCCCAGGTATCGGTGCATGCAAGCCTATATTCTGTCTGTTTGCTAAGTTCCAGTTCCTGTGTATCCAGTTCTTACTAAAAGTGTTCTCCTAACCACTGAGCCATCTCTCCAGCCCTCATTAAAAGTGTTCTCACATGTAAATAGAACACATCGTTTGCTATTCTATTCTGACAAATCAGTTTTTCAAAGGAATTATTGGTTTGATACTAAATTTTGTCTCATTTAAAAGCACATGTATTGAAGTCAACCGTTGTTGATGTGCCCCTTGGGTTCTGGAGTCACATTGTAACCCCCATTATAGAATTACTAAGTATCAGAAGTTACTGACTCTAGAAATGTAGAAAATAGAGACCTACACATCCTTAGTTGTCTTCTTATTGTTATGTGGCTGGAGTGGCCAAGGACGATGACTGGCTTCATCACAGCTGTTCTTTGCATTAGACTGAGTTGTGAAGTGCTGCTGCCCTGGCCAGTTTTAGCTTTTCAATTGGTGTGGTTTGATATTAAGCGGTCATTTGAGAGAGGGCCTCGGTGCATGAAGAGGGGCTGGTCAGCCGAACCCGTGTGAGTGGGCATGTCAGAGTTTAAACAGAGGTTTGCCAAGTTGGCTCAGAGATTCGAAAACTTCATTCCTACGGTCACCTATATATGCTAGTCACAGCCACCAGGATGGATAGAATAGTTGTGAAAGAACGCATTCATGGATTAAGAAGGCCTGAGCGCTGAGTACCCCAACATAGCCAGGGTACTTCTGATGCCTCTCGCCTCTGTGATCCCAGTGTCTCACATGTGAGCACAGTATGATGTTGCCCAGCCTGCCTTCCTCACAGGGCCAGGGTTAGGACCACACAGGCGTGGAGCAGGCAGTGCTGAGAAACCACACGTCCTGTGAAACACTCGAGCTCAGCTCCAGTCAAGTCAAAGCCCATTCACCAGGCATCTTCGAACGCTAAGCTCTTCTGGCTGATGAAAATTGAGTAGAATATGTTTCCTGGAGAGAAGCCATCTTAGTATTTCAAGCCCAGTGTGTAAAACGTTGGCTAAGAAGGTCTTTTAAGCCTTTTATTTTGGTAAATCAACAGTGACCTCAGACAAGGCTGTGCTGACAGCGTACTTCTAAGGTGCATATGCATCCACATTGCTTCTTCTACCTGCACATGCATGAGCAGCCCATGCTGGTGCAAAACAAAGGCATCACAGTGGGCCAGCCTTTCCTCTGCCTGGTTCCCAGCATTCCTCACACCTCCACGGGGTCTCATTAAATCAAGCCTCAAGGCTCACCCATCTCATACCTGGAGAGCAGTTGTGATAGATTGGCATGATGATATCGTCTTGTTCTGCCAATTAAAGCTTTGCCTTCCTTTTATCTAAGCTGTGCACAGTTCACCTGGAACATCACTTGGAAGATCTTCATTGTGTAGGGTGGGGGAGGGCTCCAGAGGAGACTCAGGCATTGAGTTTCTGCTTTCATAAGTATTTTCTATCTGTGCCCTTGATTGGCTCTCATTCTCCTCAGGGAAGACATACATCTATTAACTAGATAATTAGTGTGGCAATTGATTTTTACCCTGCCATGTACTTACTCATGACTGCTCCAATCTTTTGGGGGAATTTTTGTGGTGCTTAAGATAAGACCCAGGTCCTTAGGTGTGCTAAGCCACCATTCCTTCCTTAGTGATTTGTTTGAGACAAGATCTTACTATGCAGCTAAGACTGGCCTTAAATTTGAGATCCTTGTGCCTCTGTCTCCTAGTACTAAGATTGCAGGTGTGCACTATGACGCATAACTAAAAATCTTGAATCTGAACATATTTAATGTAAGCCCTTAGGAGGAAAAATTGGGTGTCTTTGTTCATGGACCATGTGCTTCCCGATCCTGCTAAATCACTCAGGAAGGGAGAGATGGGGACGGACACACACACACACACACACACACACACACACACACACACACCACTAAAAAGAAAGGTTGTACTAGACACTCTCCTGACATCTGTTTGAACCAGGATTGTTTTCTGGTTCACCTTTGAAGACAATGTTGTCTTCCACAGCATGATTGTAGAAGAATCAGAGTTTTATAGTGGGAAGGGATCACACCGTAGAGACTTATCGATCTGCAGAGCTATAGAGCTGCTTTGATGGACCGTTGGATGCACATCTCTGTTGCTCTAGTCCTATGTCTCCTAGTGAGTGCTTCTCACACTTTATGGTATATACAGATCACTGGATGGCCTATAGCATACAGATCTTGACCCAGAACAGTTACGGTATGCTCCAAGGCTTATCTGACAGTGACCCTGACTCTGCAGCTTAGAAGGAAAGAAAAGCTTTCAGCTTTAAGCAGGTTTTTGGAAATTGGTTTGACTTTGATACACTCAAGTAACATAAATGACTTCAGGCTCCTTCCTACACACACACACACACATTTGGGTCCCCTCTTGACTATCATAGATCAAGCGTGGAGCACCTGATTGCTGATAGACCTGCTCTTCATATGTGTCATCAGCCAAAAGTCATATGTTTGATCAATGTTCTGTCAACCCAGAACAAGCCAAAATTGATCATGAGGCAGTGATAGTGTTTATGAAGGCAAATTGCAACAATTGAAGGCCCGTGTCTGATTTAAGCTTGTACCTAATTATGCCTTCACAATGTGTGTCTCCTGGGTTGTGGTGCATGTTACAAGATGGGAAATCTTAGTATGTTCATTAGTGCTTCCTTAAATCCCTGTAAACAGATATCTTGGCATGGATATCTCAGTGGCTTATAATTAGCCCTTAGTCAAAAGGAGTAAAGTCTGCGAGAGGAAGGATGCTGGCCAGAGAGTAGCCTGTTTGTTGTTTGCAAAGACCGAAAAGATATATATGCTTCTTGGAAATAATACTCTGTAATCTTGAGAATCACTGCCGGGGGCTATGCTAAGTAAAGAAGTCTGTACTGGGTTTGAATCCAGCCATATCAGTGCTGTAAGCTGGGCCAGGTGGTGTGGTGCGGGCTTCTTTACTGATCACATGGTAACTGCTCAGGTTGCAATTCTCCTGCGGCTGAGCATTTCAAGGCTGTTCTGGTATGTTCCAGGTTGCTCAGAAGGTGCTGAAGAATGCCAAACAGGCATGCCAAAGACTAGGACAGTACAGAATGCCATTTGCTTGGGCAGCAAGGTAAGGGAGAATGCCTTTTATAACTGGGATGGACCAATGGACAGATAGACCAACAGACAAGTAATCCTTCCTATTGAGTTGATTATCCTAAGTCAGAGATTCAAATTGGTGAAATTAAAAGTAAATAATCACCAGTTCTGAACACACATTTAGCAAAGGCCTGGAGAGGAGAAAGCTCCAGGATGAGCAGACAGGAGGAGCAGACAGGCAGGAGGTTTGTCCTGAGAGAGCCCGGGCCCTGGCCATGTGCCTCCACCTCAGATGGTGCAGCTGGGGAGTCCCCGAGGGGCCTCTCTGTGTGTCCCTTCCTGTGTTCCATGTGAATGTGCGTGCTGTTTCCTCGGCATGAGCTTTTGGCTGGAACTGTTTTCTGTGGTAAATTGAGTTAGTTGTGGTCATCTTCATTAATATTACTGCATCAGGGGATAATGAGATTTCTGTTGGCCACAGCCAGTGGAATCGTCATTAGTCTGTGTGCAGAGACCAGAATTGTCCTTATTTTGGTCTTTGGACACCCAGCTCTGAAGTGTTGTTTCTCTGTTCCAGGACTTTGTTTAAAGACACATCTGGAAACCTGGACAAAAATGCCAGATTTTCTGCCATCTACCGGCAAGACAGCAATAAACTCTCAAACGATGACATGCTCAAGCTGCTCGCAGACTTCCGGAAGTGAGTTTTATGGTGTTGCTTGTCCCTACACCTGAGGAGCTTTGTGGTGGGGACAGTCATATAAATTACGTCACTCAGGGTTCATGGGGCAGAGGAGGAATGGCTGTGGACAGAGCGTTTCCACAAGGACAAGCTTAGCTTGAATTCTTACTGGATGTGTGTAGCATGGGCTGGGGGTGGAGGTAAGCATAGACCTACCTGAAGGACCCTTGTCAGATGGAAAGGTCATAGCAAAGCCCCCTGCAGGAGGAAATTAGAAGCAACGGGCTGCCTCAACTGGTCAGGGTGCAGTTACTGGTCCATGGCTTCCTGATTGGGTATTAGGAAGAGGAGGGCAGTCACCAAAGATAAACATCAGGTTTCTGACTTGCAAGATTGATTGAAGGTTCTTGGTTCTAGGACACAAATGTGGGGAAAGATAATAATTTACATAATCCTTACTTTGGTGGCCATTGTTTTAAATGCTTTGTCTATATGCATGGGCATATACATTTCCTGTGGCTTCTATAACTACAGCAAACCAGGTCACTTAATACCAAGAAAGGTGCCTGAAGCTAATAGCTTAAAGGACTGTTGGTATGACCACATCTCCCAGTCTACAAGAGATAATACTTTCTGCCTCCCCCAGCTTCTGGTTTCCTGGGCTCTCCTTGGCTTAGCAGGTCACTGCAGTCTGCCTCTGTCTTTCCTGTCATCTTTTCCTGGCCATCTTTTCATGTCTGTCCATCTTATCTGTCACAGGAGTCTCAGAACGGCACACAAAGACACAAGCACACAAAGACACAAGCACACAAAGACACAAGCACACAAAGACACAACACAACCTGTCTCTACACGCTGGCTTTCATTTCTATCTGGGTGTGGGAGGGGTGGCTTTCTAGGAACGGTCTTAAGACCACTTACCACATCTTACACACATACGTTGTTATGGGTAACAAAGGAGAAATACTGAACATATGGTTCATGATCAGAGTTGTGGGCTCCCTGCCTTGTAGGAGTTTGTTCATGGGGAGCCCAGAGCATAGTGACATTGATGTGTAGTATAGTGTGTAAAATTTACCCTTGTGTTATTCAAATGCTGATTTCTCTGCCTTCACGTCTTGTTTCAATTCAGACACAACACTGTAATGTTTACACTAAGAATCTCCTGTCTCAAGTTTGTGTAAACAGTTCTTACCATTTATTCTCTGCCTTGTCAATAAATGCTGGTCACCCAACAACTGAGCGGGATAGAGAACAGGGCGTGGTGTCTGCTAACTAGAGGAAGGAGAGGGGGAGAGAAGGAGATTCAGATCAGCTGTGGGATGCAGGATTTGGAGCCATAAAGAAGGGGTCCTGAGAGAGATCATGGAAACCCACAAGGTTAACATAGAAAGTAAAGATAGATCGTTTAACTGCTCAGATATTGAGGTACAGATTTAAATAAAGTTTGGTTTCTCTGTGTAGTTATTGGGAACTAGCATAAGGTAAAGAAATACAGCTGCCAATTTACTTCATTGTTTACATTTATTTTAAAAATAATTCATTTACAGATGGAGCCCAATGTTGGGTGCCATTTTGTTGAAGTTTGGCCTGGTTCTTTCTCCCAGTCCCATGCTCCCAGAAATAAGAATCAGACTCAAAATATATTGACAAGCCGGGCAGTGGTGGTACACAACTTTAATCCCAGCACTTGGGAGGCAGAGGCAGGCGGATCTCTGAGTTCGAGGCCAGCCTGGTCTACTGAGTGAGTTCCAGAACAGCCCGGGCTACACAGAGAAACCCTGTCTCGGAAAACAAACAAACAAACAAACAAAAAAACCCAAAATATATTAACAAACACTTTGGCCACATAGCTAGGGTCTACTCTTGACTAGATCATAACTAAAATATCCCATTTATTTTAAGCTACATTCTGCCACATGGCTGGTTGGTTACCCGTGCTCAGGTGCCCTGCATCTGTCTCCTCACATCTTCCCAGGCTGAACTCCCGTCCCTGACTCTATCCCAGAATCCTTTCTGGCTCCCGGATGCCCCACCTCTATTTCCTGCCTAAGCCATAGGCCATTAGCTTTTTAAATTGACAGGTGTCAATGACTGAATATACATTTGTACAATACAGAAGATAATCCCTCTGCGTTGATGGTTTGTTCTCAAAGGCCACTTAGTTATAGACAGGCTGGGCCCCCAGTGTGAGCAGAGAGGGGACACAGTTATATCTCAAAGCACAGTGTTATCTCAGTTATAGAATGGGTGAATGAACTTGGACTTGGATAGGCAAGCTTCAAACAGCCTTTCTCAGAAGTCATTCCCACATATAGTTGGGACAAGAAATAATGATATAGGACAGAGAAATTTCCTGTGATGATTGTTGAACTAAAATTCGATCATTTGATATCTGCCTCTGAAGGAAATCTATTAAAAAAAAAAAAAAAAAAGGTGAAGATGCCATTCATTCGTGGACGGTGATCCTAGGAGGAGGTGCAGCTCACCCCTCTTAAGTGCCTACATTTGAAAGTATTGTTTGTAATAAACTGTTTCTGAGTCATTGGAGAAAATAATACAGCCTCAGCGATGTTTGCTCATCGTTGCACGGGATGTTGTAGTGTTTAGTTGTTCCCGTGAAGAGGCTCATGCTGGCCCTGTGCACCAAGAGAATTTATATTTGCATAAAATTCACACACCTGAGGATTGATTTCCTTGAACAGTTTTTTCGGGGTGTCACTGAGTGGGTGTACGGTGGTGAGGATCATGGGAGAGTTGCCATCCCCATTGTTGGACACTCGATTCATCTCTCGCAGTGAGCACAGAGGCACAGTGCAGGGTGAGGCTGAGCTTTCCTGGTGTGCTTGTGGTCCGAACCTTTTCAGCTGAAAGCCAAGGGTGTGGGGAGAGCGCCTTCCTGATAGTTTCCTCTCTGGGGATGCCAGGAGGCTGATGTTGTAGTTAAGCACAAACAGAAGGAAGGCAGTAATGAGAGTCCCTGACATGACTGTGGGATACATCACGCCAAGATGAGTGTCATCCATCCACATAATCTTTGATCATAGTGGAGGAAGAGCTTAGAGTTTTCAGTGATGTTCTAGGGCTGGAGAGATGGCTCAATGGTTAAGAGCACTGGCTGTTCTTCCAGAGGTCCTGAGTTCAATTCTCAGCAACCACATGGTGGCTCACAACCATCTGTAATAGTATCTGATGTCCTCTTCTGGTGTGTCTGAAGACAGCAACAGAGTGAGTACTCACATACATAAAATAAATAAATCTTTAAAAAAACATTTAAGTGATGTTCTAATTCAGGTGAGGAAGTTTTCTAAGACAGACTCCTATCCACACTGAAACACTAGGGGGCTTGCCTCCCCAGGTCTGTGTTTGGGCGTCATTTACTGAAGCCACCTTAGGTTACAAAGAAGGGATCAATCATATTATTGTTTATCTTTAAAAGTAGTCTTATAAAAAAAATCTTAATCACAAATCTAAAGGTTTATATAAAAAACAATCAATTTTACTTTAAATCCTCAGGGTGCACATCTACTCATTAACATTTTTTTGTTTTTACTCAGTTATATTAGGAAGCCTAGGGCAAAAATGGATACAAGAAATTAATCATCTTGATCACCAGCCCAGCCTTAGCAAGAAAGGCCCGTCAGCTGCCACTAGCTGGGCTGCCACTGTTCTTGTTCCCTGACCTCAAAAAATCCCTGGCTCAATTATGAAGTGTGTGCCTTTCTGAACTTTAAATTGTTCCCCAGGATTCTACATCAAGGCCACTAACAAAAACATCCGTACGTAGCTTTGCTAACAGTTACCTCTCTGAGTTCTTTCTGAGGGTGGATGATAATCACCATGACCAAAAGCAACCCATTTGGCTCACACTTCTGTGTCACAATCCATTGAGGTAAACCACGGCAGGAGCAGCGGCACATGCCACAGATGGATTCTGCTTACTGGCTCCTTCCTCATGGCTTGCTCAGTTTGCTTTCTCATAGAACCCAGGACCTCCTGCCCAGGGGTGGCAGCACCCAGTGTGCTCTCACAGCAATCATGAATCAAGGAAACATCTCAGCCTTGCCTACAGGCCAGTCTGATGGAGGCGTGTTCCCAACTGAGGTTCCCTCTTCCCAGATCACCCTAGCTTGTATCCATCAGATTGGCAGAACTGACCAGCACATCCACTGAGCTTCGTCCCTTGGTAATGCTGCGAAAGACATGAGTAAGCAGGAGGCTTATGAAGAGCATGCGCCAGCATTCTGTTTTCCAGCAACAAACCGTGTCATGTTGACCTGGTCACCTTGAGCACATCTCTTTTAAATTGGCTTGCTAAGCCGGTGCCACAGAGGAGTGCCAAGCCCTGGCAGACTATGTTTGCCATGGTTACATGTGACATCCCTGTGACTGAGTCAGGGGTGCCTTTGCGTGAGTGGGCAGCTGTTCGACTGTTGGAGTAACTAGTCAGGAAGGGTAACAAGTGAGCTAGTGTCGTGTGGAAAGAGAACTTAAGAACCCATGCTTGGCAGTATTCTGTGAATACTCAGAATCACTCAGATCACTGACGGTGATGATTAAATGCCGCCATGATGTGAAGCTCTTAGGAAGAGCAGAGACATTTGATGTTAGAACTTGGATTCAGGAGGATTTGGGTCAACTACAAATGGCTCAAACACAAAAAGACGAAATTTTATCAGGTCAAAAATAAGTCCTGTTCTGAGGTCCCAAAGTATAAAGCGCATATTATTTTCCCAGAGGATCTGTGATCAATTCCTAGCACCTACATCAGGCTGGGTCACAACCACCTGTAACTTGGGCTCCAGGGTATCCAGTGCCTCCAGCCTCCAAGGGCACCTGCATTCACAGGACATACTCTCCCCCACACCCATAGTCACATGACCAAAAAAAAAAAAAACAAAAAACAAAAAAACAAAAAACAAAAACAAACAAACAAACAAAAAAAACCACAATTTTAAAAAATAGAAGAAGGTGCGGAAGCTGTGGGTGATTGGAAGAGAAACATTTCCTGGACCCTTGAATAGTAAATACTTGGGAGAAGGGACTTTTCCATCTAAGAGGAAGAGGGGCATGTTGTCAGAAAGGCTGTGCTGGTTTCTTTGACAACAGTGCCAGCTCTTACCAGGAAAAATTCGTTATGTCCTTTTTCTGGGAATGCCACTTAAGAATTTAGAGTTCACAGTTAACCTCCCTGATAATAATTTCTCTTTTGTTTGTAGACCTGAGAAGATGGCCAAACTCCCAGTGATTTTAGGCAATCTAGACATTACGATTGACAACGTTTCCTGTGACTTCCCTAGTAAGTGTTCTGTCCTATGTAGTAAGCAACCTACATTTTTATTTAGTTGGCTTTTCCTCTGGTCTGTGTTATTTGGAATTTCTTTTCAGATTATATAAATTCATCATACATTCCCATGAGGCAGTTTGAAACCTGCAGTAAATCTCCGATCACTTTTGAGGTGGAGGAGTTTGTGCCCTGCATACCCAAGCATACCCAGCCTTACACAGTCTACAGCAATCACCTTTATGTTTACCCAAGGTGCTTGAAGTATGACAGCCAGAAGTCCTTTGCCAAAGTAAGTGTGCAGACTTACAAGTCTCCTTTATGACTTAGCGCTTCTGCTCTTTTATAAATGTGTGTGTATGTATGGTTATAGTTATAGTTATAAATGTATGTATATACTGGGCTTTGTTGTTCCCTCCCCCCTTAAATCTTCCTCTTACATATCTCTGCAGGCCAGAAACATTGCTATCTGCATCGAGTTCAAGGATTCCGATGAAGAAGACTCTCAACCCTTGAAGGTTTGTCTTTTAAATATGTATAAAGAATTGGCACATTTTAATTTTGATTAACACAACCGCAAACAATATGGTGTTATACTATATAATGGCCTGTGCTAAATGTCATAGAATGTGTAGGTTAAGTTCTTGGTCCTAAGTGACTCCATGTTTTGTTGTGGTTTTTGGAGATGGAATCTCTTATGTATGTATAACTCAGTAAGTGTATATTAAATACCCACCATACATGAGACTTTGACTAGGTACCAGGAGTCATGGTATAAATAGGCAAAAAGTCTCCTCTGCTGAGGAGAAGGGTTGAGTATGTACCCCTGGGAACAGCAGCCAGCCAGTGTTGCCTGTGACCCATGGATAGCACTACAGCTCTTCTCTGACACCTGTGATTCTGTCACCTACGATCCTATGGCTGTAGACTTTTCACATAGGTACCATTAAGACCCACAGTTTCTAGCTTCTAAGAAGATCAAGGCATAGATTGACATTGCTCGCTGCTATTTACTTCAGTAAAACCTGAGTCCAAGCAGTCCAGTTCGAGAGCCTACATACTTCACTATGTTAAAATGACTTTCCCAGAAAAGGAGACAAATGTGTAAAAAAAATACTAGTCATTCTCAAGATATGTGGAGTGTAGGCTGGGGATGGTGGAGTATCTGCCTTGCACTCTCTTGAGCTCTAGGTTCCTTCTCCAACCCCTCATAAAGATAGGTGTGGTAGCTCACCTTGTAACTCAGGTACTCCAGCAGTGCAAGCAGGAGGACTTCTGGGCACACAGGGAGTTCCAGGCCAGTGGGGACTATGTGAGACGCTTGTCACAAAGGGAGGGAACCAGGAAGGAAGGGAGAAAGTAAACAGGACAGGAGAAAAGGAAATTCACAGTTTAGTCACAAACATTGTCATGGAGAGAAGGCTACCTGAAATGGAAGATTTTGAATAATTTTTAGTGTATTTATTTTAATCTGGACAAATATAAATTTTTGCATGGAAAAATGTTGAGAGGACAGAGGAAAGAGTTGCCTGTTTCTAGAAGGATATTCAAGAGCACAGGACATTTGCACAGAGGGATCGTATAAGCAAAGGTGTGGGCAGGCATGTGAAAAGAATCACAGGGTGTCAGAGTGGGAAGGGGTGGGCCACAGGCTGGGGAAGATCTCTGGTTCACTAGGACCCCAGAGTTAAGTGTCTTGCAGCCCTTGGCTCTCAGACAGATTCAGTCTGAGTAGTTAAGTTTCTGCTGAAGGAGCCACTTCAGTACAACACACCTGACCAGTTTCTTTATCCACTGAAACCCAGTATCTGCTTTTGCTTTTTCCCTTCAGTGCATTTACGGCAGACCTGGTGGCCCGGTGTTCACAAGAAGCGCCCTTGCTGCCGTCCTACACCATCAACAGAACCCAGAATTCTACGATGAGGTAACGATGTCTTCACGGGATGACAGTTTGGCCAGTCTTAATAGAAGTATGAAGTTACTTGTCTGTCACAGTCAGTGCAAGAAAAACTATGTCACATGTTGAAGTCATAGCATTAGAATTGGTGTTTTACATATTCTTTTTATTTAAGTAACATCTTTGTTGCTAAAAATAAAAATACAAATTGCAGATAAGTGAGAGAAAATTCTTAATTGCACCTTCAGTACCACAGTTAGTGTTCTAGCAAGGCCCCTTTCAGAGTCATCCTTGGACCTAGTCACTATTGAACCGTCCTGTGTCTTGGTGGGTTTTCTCCTAGAGAAAACTGCTAGACAGGATGTTAGAGGGTCGTTCTTTTGCCTTTGCAGATTAAGATAGAGCTGCCCGCCCAGCTACATGAAAAGCACCATTTACTGTTCACCTTCTTCCACGTCAGCTGCGATAACTCCACCAAAGGGAGCACGAAGAAGAAGGACACGGTGGAGACACAGGGTAGGAACTCCAGCTTCCCTTCCTTCCTTTGTAATTTTGCTGTCGTTGCATCATCTGCACATTAGCATTTCTTAATCGTATTTTTATTCTTAATATTCATCCTTTTGCGAAGGGTTGCTCTGGTGGGTTTCTAGCCAGCGCTATGGTAATGTGCCTGAATTGTGTATGAATTGCTGGTGGTCTGACCCCGAAGAGACTCGATGTTGAGGCCATCTCAAGGCCTTCACATCACCTGCTTTGATTGATGGCAACACTTGTTGCCCAGGCTTGCAAGGCTCACTCTCCTGCAGGAGTCTATGAACTCACAGTGGATTTTTCTTGTTGTTCTTTGTTCTCAACAGTTGGCTTTTCCTGGCTTCCTCTCCTGAAAGATGGAAGAGTGTTGACAAACGAGCAGCATATCCCTGTCTCAGCTAACCTGCCGTCTGGCTACCTCGGCTACCAGGAGCTCGGCATGGGCAGGGTATGGGATTTTAAGAATGTTTGGTTTAACTCGGTTTCTTTAGAAAACAGTAAGGATGGCCAAAAACAATAACGCATAACAAAGATTTTTATCAGTCCTAACATTTGGCTTTCTTTCTTTATTTTGAAGTACATGTGTGCTTCTGATAACACTTAACACAGTGTCAGAATAATAGGTCAGGCATTTTATAAGCCTGGGCTGGCAGTGCTGCAGCAGGGAGACAGGGAGGTACCGGGCCTAGCGTGGGCCTTCCTGAGAAGTAACTGTACTCCAGTAATGATGAGTTGTCAGGAATTCTCTTCCAGGTGATATAGACCCCCAGAGTTCAGTCTCTTTCCCTCATGGCTATTCGCTCTATCTGGCTATTCTGCAATCATCCTCATTGCTTCTCAGGGCCCTGAGCTTAGGTCTGCTTAAGATGCTTGTGAAACCAAGCATGGTGATGCAAGCCTCTAGTGCCGGTGTTCAGGAGGCAGATGTGAATCTCTGTGAGTTTGAGGTCTGCCTGGTCTACATAGAGTCAAGTCAGGGCTACATAGTGAGACCCTGTCTCAGAAAATAAAGAGATACTGGTGAAGTAGGATTAATTCCCAGTGAAATGGAGAGTCGTCTCTGACAGCTGCAACTGACAGGGCAACTTACAAAGCCCAGGAGGAAGGATGTGTGCTCAGGGAAAAAACTGGCAAATACAAATGCAGGCACAGCTGTGTTCCTGCTGTGGATGCAGACACAGCTGGGTGCTGCTGTGGCCAGATGTAGCTCTCCAGCCCTTTGAGCCGCCAGTCCTTCGTTAGTACACTTCTTGATGGCTGAGATTGCCAATCTGTTCAGATCTTTTTCCCATTTTTTTTTTTTCAGCATTATGGTCCAGAAGTTAAGTGGGTGGAAGGAGGCAAGCCACTGTTGAAAATCTCCACTCATCTGGTTTCCACAGTGTACACTCAGGTGTGTGCCATCGAATTCCAGTGACACTGTTTGTGATTGCACTTCTTGTCTGTGTAAAACAGAATCCTGGTGACTTATGAGTATATTTTTACACTATAGGCCTGTATCTGAAGAAAGTATGTACAAGGTGTTTACGAATGATACGCTGATATGCATGACAATTACTTTATAAGTCTGTGACATTTTTCAACCATTTTCCTCTGATGGAAAGTCTTTAGATGTGGTTTGTACATGGTCAGTTTTATAATCTTAAAAACCGTTTGTGGTGTTGGGTAGATGATTCAGTGATTAAGAACACGGGGTATGAAATCATGAGTTCCCAGCACCCCAACTCCAAAGGCATGAGGGTACTAGGGCTTGCTGGCTTCCAGCCCAGACAAGAACAATCTGAGCCAAGAAAGAAAGAAAGAAGGAAGGAAGGAAGGAAGGAAGGAAGGAAGGAAGGAAGGAAACAAGAAAAAAGAAAGAGAAAGAAAGGGAGAGAGAGAGAGAAAGGGAGGGAGGAAGGGAAAAAGAAAAAAAAAAAAAAAAAAGAAAAATCTGAGCTTTGGCCAGGTTTACAGAGAAGAGACCCTACCTCAAAGGAAGAGGACTCCCAGTTTCCTCTTCTAGCCTCTGAGCACACATTGGTGTGAGCACCCCTCCACAGTTAAGCACATAGAATCAGATTCTCAGAGATGCGTGTGTGTGTGTGTATGTGTCTATATATATGCATGTGCTCACACACACACACACACTTGATAAATATTGATGAGCCATTCATGTCTGTTACCTGAAGCAGATTCTCGTATTTACAGAAGCATACACTAACAGACTTTCTTCTCCTTCTCCCCTCACCCTCAACCTAGGATCAGCATTTACATAATTTTTTCCAGTACTGCCAGAAAACGGAATCTGGAGCCCAAGCCTCAGGGAGTGAACTAGTAAAATACCTTAAGGTACCAGATGGTTTTTTTGTCCCCCTTTTAAATGTCTTTGGAAGTAAATTGGTTTCCTTTTTGATGGTGAATGCTGTTACTGCCCCCTTGTAAGCTTCTGTATGGATGTTTCTACCTGGATGCTATCATGGTGATTTCTGTGGCCTTTAGAGAGTAGACCAGAGTGAACGCAGAGGTAGCTCTGCTCCTGACTGTATGCTAGTCCCTGTGCTCTCGTGAAAACAGTTTGTCTTGCACTCACTGACACAGACCTTTGCTGAATGTTTATTGTGGTTCTGTGTTCTTGCCTCACCTCTGGGGAGTCTGAATGCTGCTGGAGAGGCGAAACTCAGGGGTGTTTTGCTGCTTTTCTTCCCCTGCCTCACTGCCAGCATACCAGACCATTGCCAACGGGCTGCTCAGGGGAGGCAAAAGGCAGTCTAAGATAGCAGTCCCAGCCCATGTTTCTTTGGGTGAGAAACTGTGGGGGCTGCGACAGAGGCTGTGGTTCTCAAACTCAAACTTGTATACACAGAAGCCACCGAGAACCACGAGGAATTGGAAATGGGGCATGCCTGCCTGCAATGAGCCTGGAGACAGGGGAATCCAGCTTAGCTCAGAGTGAGTGCCAGGAGTGTGGAGAGGCCTTCTGCAGGAGACTTAGGCTGGGCTCTGTATGATGTAGGCCTTCCCCAGACAGTCCTTACTTGTCCAAACTGCTTTATTCATGGCAGATATGAATGCATAAGACTTACTCAGGGTGAACCAGAGATTAAGTACCTTTTGCAGGAAGGGATGCCTGGCAAGGGATGTTCATCGGCTGAACACTTGGGACCTAGATACCTCGTTAGCATGGGGGGAACTGTAGACTCTAGGTTTTTATGCTGTGTGACAGGCTGTCATGGTCCTCTTAGTGTGTCATGATCATGTGCTTTAGGACAGGAATCTGGTCTGGAGCTAGTCCAAACTCCTGCCACTCTCAATTATGAGTTTCATCTGGATTCTGAACTTTGCTACTACCTTACCAGTTCTGTCTGGTGGCGCAGTCCACCGCCCCACACTTACCTCCTGTGCTGTGTGCGCACAAAAGAAGCAGTTCTGGCTTAGCTGTTTGCTGCTGCTGTAACGGAATACCTGAAGCTGGAGTTCTGAGGGTCATGAGAGGATCAAGGCCAGAGTTGAGTGGTAGAGAGGAGGAGAACCAAGCTCACCATTTTCTAATACCCACTCGAGCGGGCTCAGTGACTCCTTCCTGAAGCTCGAGCCCCATGGCCTGATTGCCTCTCCTTAGACCACACCCCTCCTGATTTTCCATTGAGGATTAAGTTTCTGTCGCAGGCTTTATGAAGGACACACTCAAATCCTAACAGTCCTGACCCTTAGAAAATTGCTCAGCCATTGTAGGAGATAATACTAACTTGACCACAGCTTCAGGGTAGACAGAGGTAATGCACCTAGCCTGGGCCAGCTGTGTATAGGAGCTGGGTCTGTTCCCGGAGCCATCGGGCAGCAGTGAGAGGGGACAGAATTTGATTATAGAAGAGTACTTTGAAAACAGAGTCACGAAATGGCATTCCAGGCATGGGACAAAGTAAGATGTGAGAAATTGGGTAGAGACGTATATTTGATCTAATCAAGAGAAAACAATCTACATATTTTCAAGCACACATCTGTCATGACTTTTGGCCTGTCCTCTACTTCAGTGACAACATAAGAGCTCTCTGACGATTCTTCTTGGTTACAGCTCCTCCTGGTTCCTCTTCTGCCTCTCTCCCCGCTTTACCGAGCTCTTCCGATTATATCCCTCCACTGACTGCTCCCTGGCTTATGGACAGCTAGTTAACAGTCTTTACTCCCCTGCCCTGTGGAACATCTTCACCGATCCTGCAGTTTAGGACAAAGCCATCTTTGAGGTCCACTCTGTGTGCCTCTGCTTTCCACTCATTTTAGAGGGAGTTCTTCTATCCTTACTTGAAGTGACGTGGATGTTACCTTAGAGAGCATAATAGGCATGGTGATGTGTACCTG
The DNA here is from genome assembly GCF_011762505.2 of Arvicanthis niloticus. Taxonomy (NCBI): domain Eukaryota; kingdom Metazoa; phylum Chordata; class Mammalia; order Rodentia; family Muridae; genus Arvicanthis; species Arvicanthis niloticus. The sequence goes on from NC_047660.1 coordinate 2,829,542, forward strand.
TTGACCCAGGGACTTGGGAGGCTGAGATATGAGCGTCACTGGCAGCCAGGAATTCCAGTTCAGCCCGGGTCCATAGCAAGACTCCATCTCAAAATGAATAACTGGAAATAAAAAATATATAACACTATATATATATTTAAATATATATTTAAAATATATACTTTAAAAAAATATAACACACGTTTCACCATTTTTTCTACATAGAGTCTGCATGCAATGGAAGGCCATGTGATGATTGCCTTCCTGCCTACCATTTTAAACCAGTTATTCCGAGTCCTCACCAGAGCCACCCAGGAGGAGGTTGCAGTTAATGTGACTCGGTAAGGCAGGGGATAGAGCCATGGGTGGATGGATAAGTGGATGGATGGATGGATGGATGGATGGATGGATGGATGGATGGATGGATGGATGGATAGGTGGATGGGTGGATGGGTAGGTGGATGGGTGGATGGATGGATGGATAGATAAGTGCATGGATGGACAGAAGGATGAGTGGATGGATGGATGGATGGATGGATGGATGGATGGATAAGTGCGTGGATGGACAGAGGGATGAGTGGATGGATGGATGGATGGATGGATGGATGGATGGATGGATAGATGAGTGCATGGATGGACAGAAGGATAAGTGGATGGATGGATGGATGGATGGATGGATGGATGGATGGATGGATAAGTGCATGGATGGACAGAAGGATAAGTGGATGGATGGATGGATGGATGGATGGATGGATGGATGGATAGATAAGTGCATGGATGGACAGAAGGATAAGTGGATGGATGGATGGATGGATGGATGGATGGATGGATGGATGAGTGCATGGATGGACAGAAGGATAAGTGGATGGATGGATGGATGGATGCATGGATGCATGGATGCATGGATGCATGGATGGATAGAAGGATGAGTGGGTGGATGGATGGATGGATGGATGGATGGATGGATAAGTACATGGATGGACAGAAGGATGAGTGGGTGGATGGATGGATGAATAGATGGATGGGTGGATGGGTGGATAAGTGGATGGGTGGATGGGTAGATGGATGGATGGGTAGATGGGTGGATGGATAGATGGATGGGTGGATGGGTAGATAAGTGGATGGGTGGATGGGTAGATAAGTGGATGGGTAGATGGATGGATAGGTGGATGAGTGGATGGATAGATGGATGGATGCTCCTCTTCCCTTCAGTCTATTCACACCTGGAGCCTCTCTGGGACGCTAGTATGTGTGCTGAACATTTTACCAGAGAGGTGTCTTACTCTCACACATAGGCTCCACATCTGATTCCTTGTCTCCTTGTTTGCTAAGTGCCCACAGCATCATTGTTCTGCTGCTGTGAAGATAATGAAATGTTCCCATTTCCATATCACTACTCATTGCTTTATTCATTCCTGTGGTGTGTAGGGTCATTATTCATGTGGTTGCCCAGTGCCATGAGGAAGGATTGGAGAGCCACTTGAGGTCATATGTTAAGGTATGTAAACTAAATAGATGACTAAGTCAAGTGCTACAATCACTTACAGCGGTGGCTCTCCAAGTTTCCTTCCAAAGACTTCTTTCTAACAAGCTTTGTTATCTGGGGTTGCGTTTGGAATTCACCACCTCTGGACCTCTTTAGTCCCTTCTGCCGAGGCTCGTACCTGAACCAGGGGAGTTGGAAGACAGGCAGCCATTCCTTCAGGAACTAATTTCACCCTTTACACGATGAATGCGACTCAGCTGGCAGAGAAGTGAAACAAGAATTGTTTTAATTGATCTTGGGTAGACTGTTACACATTAGGAATCTTCATGTTCCTTTTTAAACTGCCTGCCTAAAATTTCCCAGCATCCCTGCTGCCTTTGAGACTGGAAGGCTAACTCTGGCCACAGTCAAATGAAAAGGCCATGTGGAACATCATGAGATGCTAGCGTAAACGACAATAGGTTCTTGATATGCAGTATTAAATAAGCATACGACAAACACTATTCTAAAAAGTTACATGTCCTCTCATATGTGGACTGTGGCTTCGTGGTACTTTGCAAACTAAAATTTAGATTCCCTAGGATCTGCCACTATGTTCCGTGGCCCATTCCTAGAGGTTCTGTTATAGATGAAATTGTGCACCAGCTGGGCTCAGAGCTGCCTTGTATGGTTGTCATGTCTTGGATGGGTTCCCTGGAGACATCCTGGCCGCCCTCTCTCTGTCACATGACAGTCACCCTCCCGCCTTCGTTTCCATCCCTTCTCCCACCCTTGAATGTGCACCTCAGTCCCGATCTCCATTCTCAGGAGCCTCACAAGCTTTCTGCCCCTCCCATGGAAGAACCCCCACCCCCACCCCACTGTAAAGTTCCTCTCTTTCTTTTCAAAGTTTGCCTATAAGGCTGAGCCGTACATTGCATCTGAGTATAAGACAGTGCACGAGGAACTGACGAAATCCATGACCACCATTCTCAAGCCTTCTGCTGATTTCCTTACCAGCAACAAACTTCTGAAGGTAACATGGCCTTGCTCTCCAGCTTCAGAACTGATCTTCAAGGGGTGGAGGTGGAGCTCAGTAGCACAGTGCTTGTGTGTCCCTGGTGAGGCTCCAGGTCTCATCTGCCACAACAATAGCATAGCTGATGAATGGGGCGGGGGTGGGGGGGGGCTGGGAGGGTTGGTGAATAACTGAGAGTGCTGAGAGGAAAAAACACTTCCCAGTGCTGTTGCACAGTGAGGTGAGAGCAGAAAATAGATGTCTTGAGCATTTCCTTGATTTCTAGGAGAAAGAATTTTTGAAAATTGTTATCATAAGGAAATGAAAAGGTTTAAGATAGATATGTTTAACCCAAGTTGAACATGTCAGAGATTTGTATGCTGCCCTAACGGTGTGCACAGATATCATGTTACAGTTAAACAATTGAGAGCTAGCCATGGTGGCACACATCTGTGGTGTCAGCCACCCAGGACTCTAAATAGGGAGGAGTGTGATTGACACCTTGACCAGAAGTGACTTCATGAAGAGAGAGAGAGAGAGAGAGAGAGAGAGAGAGAGAGAGAGAGAGAGAGAGAGAGAAAATAAGTATTAGAAGTGGGGGCAGGTCTATAAACCCTCAAAGCTCACATCCAGTGACACACGTCCTAAAGATTCCATATTCTCCCCCAAACAGCACCCCCACCTGGAGACCACGTGTTAATGCCTGAGCCCATGGAGGACATCACTCTTTCAAAACACCATAGATACCTTGAGTAAATTTTCATACCAGCTGGGCAACAAGGAACTCTATCTGGGGGAAAAAAATACTTTTACTAATTAACTTATTTTCAAAAAATCAATTAGTGAAAACTGGGTGTGGTGACTCATACCCATAATCCCAAAATTTTGGAGATAACCAGGAGAATCTGGAGTTCAATACCATCCTTCCTTACATGATAAACTGGTGACCAGCATGAACTAACTGAGACCCTCTCTTCCACAAAAAGTGTGTGTGTGTGTGTGTGTGTGTGTGTGTGTGTGTGTGTGTGTGTGTGTGTGTAAGAAAAGAAAATTCAAACTCCACAGCCTAATCAGCTAAGCTCCTGTGTGTACATCCATCACAGTTGTCACCATCACTGCTAAATCTAAGTTATCAGAATTAGTTCCCCAGATCCAAGTTTGCTAGTTCGGTCTCAGATGGGAGCTATAAAGATAAATTACCATTTCCAAAGTCTCACTGTCACCTCCGCAGTATGGGGGACACTGCTAAAGAGGAGCAGACAGTATTCCCAAACAAGTCAGCAGAGGACAGACTCCACAAGTGACCCAGCAGTGCCTCTAGTGGGAGACAGTGCCAGTCTCCCGGTGGGTGCAGCTCCGTGTTGCTGAATGCATACAAGGAGCAGAAATCTGCCACCCACCTCTTGGATCTGAAGAGAGCCTGTCCAGTGTGTCTCACCGTCCACACCCGATTCTCATTGCTAATAAATACTGCCAGCCTAGGAGAGAGCTGGTCTCTTTCCTAATAAAGCATTGTTTTTGTGTTTTATTTCTTTTCTTTCAGTACTCTTGGTTTTTCTTTGATGTGCTGATAAAGTCCATGGCTCAGCATTTGATTGAAAATAACAAAGTTAAGGTATGTTACTCCACTGGGGACTGGTTTGTTGGGGAGATGTCTTTTACTGGGTTGGAAGCTCACACCTGTTCATGTTTCCTGTGTGCTGGGAACAGGCTTGTTTTATGTGCTGTACGATTAGTAGCATATTTCAGCTTCACAGCAGTCCTGTGAGGGGTGCACACTGTTTATGTAAAGAAGCTGAGGCTAGAGTACTTGAGTTACTTGCTTCCAGTCCTGCAATTAATGAGTGCTAATGCGTCGAGCTCCGAGGCCTTGGTGTCTGACTACCTACACTGTTATTCTTTGATAGCTTTTCTGAACTGGGACCAGTTGGGACCAGTTGCTGCTTAGGCACTAATGTAAATGCTGTCAGATGGTGTTCAGTAAGTGTCTTAACCATGTAGATATTTCTGTCTACAGATGGCTGAGCCTCACCAGGTACCTATGCACAGTCTCAAATTCCCCCTCCTTTTGCTGGTACTTGGGTGTGTGTTTCTCTGACCCTGGTCCCTGGTTCCCACTGGGACATTCTGTCCCTCTTTCTCACACTCATCCCCATACAATTGTTCTTGTCTCTGGACTGGTGGTTCCTGTTAGGATGTGTTGTAGCTCTCTGAGGCTCAAGGTTTTTATGAAGGGCTAACATAGGACACACTGACAGTGTCACCCTCTGTTTGATGATTGTAAGAGCTGCTTCTGATGCAGGAGTTGGGTCTGTGAATTGTGGCCATGCTGCAGCCGTGGGAGGGTGACTGAGCAGGAGGAGCATGTGAGAGCTTCGGGTTGTAGGGCTGCACGTGCCCTGTGGATGCTTGAGAGAAGGGGAGGGGGAGGGAGAGAGAGAGGAGGAGAGGGAGGGAGAGAGAGAGGAGGAGAGGGAGGGAGAGAGAGATGGAGATGGGAGAGAAAGAGAGAGGGAGGGAGAGGAGAGAGAGAGAGAGAGAGAGAGAAACCCTGGGAGGGGACATCAGAGGATCTAGACCTAGGCCTTTTGCTCAAGGGCTCTGCTTCCTTAGGAGCAGAATAAAAAGTTGATGATGGCCCAGAACCTGAAGCCGTACTTACCTGTCGAGCAGGCCTTGATCCTGGCCAGTTGGTTTCCTTGTGTTTTGGTTGTTTTTCCTTTTTCAATCCAAATTAAAGACTCTGACTTTTACTTCATAGGGAGATGCCAGATGGAGGGGGGTGGCATTTGCCTTGCACAGAGATATGCACCCTCTGTGTTCATGCCAAGTCAGCCTGCCAAGGAAGAATCAAGCAGATTGGTTCCTTGGCATTGTACAGCCAAGCGTGTGCTCTTATATGCATAGGATTCCATTGTATCACTTCTTAGTTAAATATGTTACAAGTGCAATGGGATTATGGCCTGTAGTGGTTTTCTGTTGTTGCCACCCTGGAGTACCACTGGATTAGACCACTGACCTTTATTTCCTCAGAGTTAAGAAGCTGAACGATCTAGGTCAAAGTTTCTGTGGGGTTGACCTCTCTGAGATGTCTACTCTGTCTGCCTATAGATAGTTTCTTCTTCTGCAAAGGTTTATGTCCTGTGTGACACCTGTCACACTGGATTAATGCCCACCCTGATGACATCACTTTACCTTAGTCTCTCCTCTAAAGACCCTGTCTCAAATACAGTACCCCACTGGGACATTTCAGGGATGCTACAGCTTAAGCACACGGGCTGGGCTATGACTCAGTGTGAAAGTGCTTTTTATGGAAACGTGGGGATCCGAGTTCAGATCTGCAGAGCCTGTGGAAAGCCAGGCATGCTAGCGTGTTTCTCTAATCCCAGTGCTGTTGTAGTGAGGCCTTGCCTCAAACAAGGTGGCAGGCAAAGGCCAGTGTTTGAGGTTGTCCCTTGACCTCCACGTTCACACTATGGCACACATACAGGACGGAGCACACGAGCAAACATGCAGGGAAAAGCTCATCTTCAGCCTGCGAATTTGGGGATGCAGTTCACCCTGAGGTGATTTTTTTTTTTTTAACTATAAGAGAGATCACTTCAGAGGACATGGTGCTTTGATTGTATTTTAAATGTGTCTGTTACTGCTCAGCAAATAACCCTTCAGTGTTATAAAAATAAAGCAGTTCAGGTAGAGCGCGTACATGTGGTTTGGTGGCCACTTACCCTCGTGACCGTCACCATGGGAGGAGGGCATAGGTGTCGAGGAGCAGGTGAGAGACGGAGACTGTGCAGAAGAGAAGTGCTCAGAGACAGCCGGGCCTGAAGGAGAACACAGACTAGGAGGAGAAAAGAACCAGGGTGTCGAAGAGCATGGAGCTCCTGTCACAGGGAATTACGGTTGTCTGCAGCAGAGGCCACGTGAGAGGCCATCCAGAAAGCGATGAGCACTTTTGACAACTTGTGCAAGAACTGTGCACGCCATCGACCATCAGCATCATTTTCAAGTGTTAGGAGATCAGGACAGGAATCCAGTGTCTGTTCTCGGTGCTAAGTTAAAACAGCACTCGGGGATAAGAGTGGCCTAAGAGTGGGTTCGGTTTCCAGCTCTTCCCCTTTATCACAGAGATACACAAGAAGGTAGACAGACCCTTAGAAAGATCTTTCAAGATCACGTGGCTTCATGGAGCCAAGAACTTCCAAAGCAAGCAGCCTTGCAGGTGCTCCGCCCTTTCCAGCCTTGTGGTGGGTTTCCCACACCTCTGTTCTAAGAAGTGCTGTGTCTGTCTTTGGAATTGCAGTCTTCTCCCTGCCTTAATTGTACCTTAGTCCTAAAGCATTGTTTAGAGGGGATTTTTAGACGTCTTACGAAAAGAAAATCTCTGTGCAGCTCTGTCTGTAAGAGAGCAAAAATCCCTGTGCAGCTCTGTCTGTCTGTAAGAGAGCTCTGGCTTCCAAAAGAAGGATGTGAAGCTGCAGTGTAATTGACCCTGAGGAGAGGTTTAGGAGCGCCTCATGACGCTGTAAGCTGTAAACGATTCTGAGCTTCCATTTTAGCCCCGCCTGGCTTGTGCCAGGAGTCCCAGCCTGCTTCCCACAGGTTACCCATTCATCAGGCCCAGTTTAGTAAGAGACCCTGTCTCCAAACCAAAAGGTGGAGAAACAGCTGAGGAAATTCATCCTGACAGCGATGGGTACACACACACACAAACACACACACACACACACACACACACACACACACACACACACCGTTTAGGGAACAAGTTCTTATACTATTCATGATTTCCTTCCAAAACTTGGGTCAAATCCTCTTGAGTTTTTCTGGTTTTAATGTTAAATATTTGGAATTTATTCTGATATTTTTCTGTTGCAGACTTTGATTTCCTCATTAGTGAGTCTTTCTGACAAGTACCATAATGAGATACTGACTCATCCTGTAGGGGCTCCTATGCCTTGGGTTGGGAGACGAGCTGATGCTGCTTTGGTTGTTGTTACAGGGGGGATTGAGTGTGTGGAGTGTATGAACTGAGTGAATGAACTGCAGTTCATACGTTCAGTGTAGGTCTGTGTACATTCCTATTGGTAGTTGGGTGACTCTACCCACGCAAACGGACATGGATTAATTGATTAATATACAAACCATTTTGCTGAATTGTGGCTAAAGGTGGAGGTGTGTCCACCTTCCGGTTCCCAGTCTGTCAAACCTCATTTTGAAGCATTCACTGAAGAGTTGGACCTACCCCTGAAGCTTCTCATCTGGTGCATGTGACTGAGCCTTACTTGGGGCCATCAGAGAAGGCAGGTGCTTGGAAGTTACAAAGAGGAGCTTTTGAGAAAGGCCTAAAACACATGGCAGCAAGGGCAGCTGGGACATTTTTCTCTGACTCGGCATCTGTGGGCGATGCTTTTGGAAACTTCTTTTTATAACTTATGTTTAGTAACTGTAATTCCCTCAGACTTGCCTTCCACTTCCTTCCTCCCACGCTGTGTTAAGCTGAGTCCCGGCATCCCACAGGTGTCTGTCCTTAAGAAGGGAGTGAGAAAACCCACAGAGGTAGGATGAATGTCCTAAGTCTGATTGCTTTGCCTTCAAGCAAGGAGAGAATTTTTATTTAAAAAACTTCAGTAAACATAGGCTGAAAGATGCATAGACTGTTTGGGCTTCCCCTAAACCAAATATGAACATTCCTGTGACAGGCTGAATGTTACCACTCACGTTTCCACCCCTCAAAGGTTTTGAGTAGTTTGTTAGGTGTGCAAGGCAGAAGTAAAACATAAAAGGATTAAAGACACATCTCCCACCTTGAAACCATCATGGACATTGGAGAAAGGAGACATTTACTTGGAACAATTAGAACAGAGCCTAGGAAGGTATTTGTATGAGCCAAGCATGTGGTGAAGGTGGAGGTAGAGATGAACTTTACCTGGACCTTGAAAGATGCCAAACTTAGGGGAACGAGTCTTATGCACAGGCAACAGGCCTTACCCAGCAATATGAATAATAAATGAATAAGAGATGTTAAGATAGCCATTCATTCAGCCCAGTAATTCCCTCCTCAGTATTTACTGAAAGGGAATAAAAGCATGTATCCACACAAAGACCTGCACATGAATGTGCACAGACGCTTTATTCACAAGAGCCCAAACTTGGAAACAACCCAAATACCCATGGGGTGGGAAATGGGTAGATAAATTGTTGGTGACTCCGTATGATGGAATACCACTTAGTAATAACAAGGAACAAAATGCCCATTCTTGAAAAAATATGGGCAAGTCTCACAAGTATTGAAGCAAAATTCAGACCCAAAAGATTACATGGATGGATTCATTTATATTTAAGACATTCTTGGAAAGGAAAAATTGCACGGATAGAAAACATAGTGGCCATTGTCAGGATCCAGGCGCAAGGAAGGGGGCTGGCCCCTTGATCAGGGTGGTTATGCAACTCTGTTCACCTGTTAAAACTTGCCAAACATTGCACTTGGACATTCTGAATTTAATCAGTTGTGGTGGTGTAATCCAACCCTGGGGAAGCAAGAGGTCATGAGTTCAAGTCTAGCTTTGCCTTCAAAGCAAAGCTGAGACTCGAAAAATGAAGTCTGAGGCAGGAAAGATGGCTCCAGGATGGTTAAGAACACTTGCTGCTTTTGCAGAGGGCTTAGGCTCGATTCTTAACCCCCATATGGTGACTCACAACTATAATTCCAGTTCCAGAGGATCTGAGACTGTAAAACCCTGGTTTGAGCAGGAGTGTCCATAGGGCTGTGACAGCAAGGCTGGGGCTGGGTCTTCAAGGAGAGCCCACTCTGGAGGACACATAGTCACCACATTTATAACAGAGTGGGCACAGTGGATAGGCTAGAGGAGTCTGGGCCTGTGACTACTGGACAAGGAAACCTTTACAGTCAGCTTCCATTAAGGCATCAGGTGGCAGTGCCTAAGCCAGCTGGGACACTGCAGAAGTGGTAATGAGAGACCTTACACCAGGCTGTGGCCAAGGAGTGGGATTTTGCTTGCCTAAGAAGCCTATGTCTGGGGCCTCTTTCTGTGCTTGGATATTCCCACTCTGCACATCAGCCCATTATCCTAGACTTTATTTTCCCTTTCAGTTCAAGCTATAGTGATCTTTATAAAAGCATCTACTTACCTAGGTTTTTATCTTTCTTGCCTCTAAATGTGTGTCTTACTGAGTAAAAAGGCCTCAATTTGTTTTATTGTCAAAATAGAATTGCTTACCATAGCTGTTTGTTGCTGCCAGAAGGACATCCTGTAGCCTCCAAAGGCCCCTAGTAGCCCTTACAGCAGCGTTGCTGGTGGATATGTGACTTGTCCATCACTCTGAGTGCTTAGAGGTTTACTTAGAGATCCGAGAGGCAGAGCAGAGCAGGCGGTGTGATGGATTCAATGTTACCAGCAGTTCGGCTAGAGCAGTTAGCAACAGTGTTGCAATTCTTGCTTTCTGCCCCCACTCTCGCTCGCTGTGTCCTCTCTAGTGAGAAAGGCGTTTTAAAAGACATCACTACTACACGACTCTGAGACAAAATTAGCAGTAAGTCTCCATTATCGTCTAACACCTAAGCTATATTCAGCCTTCTCTCAGGAGTCCCCAAAATGTCATTTTACAGTTGGCTGAGTCAGAATGTAAAGTCCATGTTCTGCTTTTAGCTGATGTGCTGCTTGGATTCAGGAGGGTTTTGTTTTTTTTTTTGTTTGTTTGTTTGTTTTTGTTTTCAGTTCAATGTGTATGATTTAAAAACACTGTGGTATTTGTCCATCAGACTTTCCTGAATTCTAGGGTTGGCCAATGGTTACTCCACAGTATTGTGTCTTCCGCGCACCTCCCAAGTCCCTTTTCGCCCGCGAATAAGGACACAAGAGGCAATAATCGGGTATTACTGCAAACGAGGATTTACTTCTTGAAACAGTAAAGCGGAAAGCCGGAAGCGGCCTAGCTTAAATACACCCTAGAGTGACATATTCACTTCTGATTGGCTGTTCGCTCACCACCCAATATTACACCTCGGGATTGGCCAGTGACTTGGCGGACTTTCTGCCTTTGCAGCTGCGCAGTTAATTGTTTACAAGTGGGAAGACACGAGGCCAGCGCCATCTTGGAATGGCGCATACTGATATACTCAGTACGGCTCCCAACAATTGTGTAATGTGGCTTCTAGTCCCTACATTACCTCCACACATGCAGGTAAAATTTAGACACATGGTTTAATATTCTTTCTGCAGGCTACATTGTAGCTGGTGCTACTACATGCTATCAGGAGCATATGTGTGTGTCTGTCCCACTTTCAGTGATAGGTTGCCTTGTGTTCACTCAGTCCATGAGGGTTTGTTTTCATTTTTCCCGGTTTTGTAGCGGTTGAGTCAGCCTGGCATTTTCTAGGACTCCTCCTTTCCAGGGTTGGCCGGCCAACCTGGTGGGTAGTTGGCATTCATGTAGGCTCTGGATGCTGATGGACTCTTAGCTCTGTCTTCTCAGGACAGAATAATCGGTTGTACATAGCAAACAGAATTCTTTTAACTTTTCAAAGCAGGTTCTGTTTTTGAGAGTTGTTTAATTTGTATTCTTACAACGTGATCCTATCTCACTGGATTCTTGACTCTGTATGCGTTTAGAGGCAGCGTGTTCTTGCTGTTGATTTGAAAACTGAGATGATTAAAACGTGATTACATCTAATCTTCATAATAAGTCCTGGTGCTTAGTATATAAAATCATGCAGAGTTTCATGTCAGAAAGATACAGATCCTTGCTTCAGTCTAAAATGTGTCTTGCTTTGTGGAAAGCCGGCTCAACATCCATGTAAACAAAGGAGGCAGTGAGATGTGGCATTGGTGATTGGTGTCGGTGCTGATAGCAGACAATCATATCCCTCCCCACCCACTCCTGATATAGCAGACAATCATATCCCTCCCCACCCCCACACCCCGATCCCGATGATAGCAGTGGGTGATTTACAGGGTCAGCCTTGATAATGTTGATAGGAACAAAACTTAATTATCTGGGGTAGCAAGAATGCCCAGTGAGAAACTGAACTCTTCACTCTTAAGTAGCTAGCAAGTAAAAAAATCATGGAGAGAAAGAGAAAATCATTCTCTCTCTCTCTGTCTCTCTCTCTGTCTCTCTCTCTCTCTCTCTGTCTCTCTCTCTGTCTCTCTCTCTCTCTCTGTCTCTCTGTCTCTATGTCTCTCTCTCTCTGTCTCTCTGTCTCTCTCTCTGTCGCTCTGTCTCTCTCTGTCTCTCTGTCTCTGTCTTTCTCTCTCTGTTTCTCTCTGTCTCTCTGTCTCTCTCTGTCTCTATGTCTCTCTCTCTGTCTCTCTGTCTCTCTCTCTCTCTGTCTCTGTCTTTCTCTCTCAGTTTCTCTCTCTCTCTCTCTCTCTCTTTCTCTCTCTCTCTCTTCCTCTCTCTCGGCTGGTCCCGACTTGAACTCATCAGTTTCACAAGTGCACATGCATACTTATAAACATACACATATATCTACATACTTATGTATGCATATACATGTAGACAGACATATATACATAAATACATATTGTACATGCATACATCCAGACAGACACATATAGACATTTGGTAGATGGAGCAGAGCCCCAAGAGCCACACTTTATTTCTTCTCTCAGCCTTTTTATAGCTTCTTAGACAAAAGTCCTTTATAAAATTCCCTCACAGATAAAATGTACACAAAAGGGAATTACAGAAGGATGTCCATAGTAAGTTCAAAGCAGTGCTTCATTCTATAAGCTCAGTATAAGTTCACAGCCATAGTTCACATGGGAGTTACAGAAGGATGTCCATAGTAAGTTCAGAGCAGTGCTTCATTCTGTAAGCTCAGTATAAGTTCACAGCCACAGTGTCACATGGTCTTGCTTTATCATAGTGCACACCTGTGGCTTCATTCTTGGACCTGACCTAGAATGAATGTTTTTCCTTGATCACAAATCTGTCCCAAGCCTATTTCTCTTGTTAGTGCAATTGTGAGAGCTTGTTGTATACCTTATTATCCAGTCTTTATTTACTATGAGGAGGGGGCACATCCTACCTTGATTCTAATTTATTAAATCTTTCTGGCAAAAAAACTAAAACCATCTCTTAAAACTTTCTTTCTAAAATTATTTGAATCAAATCAGGAATTCCATAAAGTCATTAATTCATCTAAACAGCATTATAATATAAAAGTACATCTTCATATTGATCTGTAGGAAATTTGCCCAATAGGATGGGGCTGGTGCCCAGGAATCATTAGGCTATGTAATAGTGACAGTAAGGACATATCAACAGTGAGAAGCAATCCTGCAACAAAGTCTCTGGGATCTTTGTCTCTCCAGAGCTCACCATGTAGAACAATGGGCCGTGTCCAGGAAACTCACTGCTTGCCATAGCCTTTCCTGCATGACTACAACAGGCCAGGATAACAGTAGCTCACATGTGACAGGAAACCTAATCTTCTGTTTTGAAAAATCATGAACTGATAGGTAGTGTGGAAAGGACAGCTTGTCCCCCCAGGGTTATGCAGGGACTCAACCTCCTATCTGATTATCCAGCCGAGGCTTTACCTTCCACCCCACAATGTTGTGGCTGGCTCACCATCACAGCATGTTCCAGACATAGGAAAGAAAAGAACATGAAAGCTATCTGCTCCTCTCACGAGCATGGCCTGGGAGGCACCTGTCACTCTGCAGCCCATTTGCAGGAACTTAGTCATGTGGCCCACACCAAGCTATAAGTTAGGCTTGGGAAATAGAGTCTACCTGGGCAGCCAGTGCTCCTGCACCTCAAAGGGGTCTGGTCACCAAAGAGGGGAAGCAAAGGGGGGCTGATAAAGGAAGGATAATTTGGAGTTTGTACTGAGTGTTAAACATTGGCTTCCTTACTTGTAAATTGGGGTGCTCCATTCTTGTGGCTGTTGAAATTAATTCCAGTGGATAAGAGTTAAGCTCCCTCTCTCCTTTGTTTGTGAAGTCAGGGGAAAAGTGTGGTCTCACGTGGCAGAAGACTTTGGACTCCTGGTAGATCTGAATATGAATCACTCAAGTTGTGTAACTAAGCACGTATTCCTACTGTCCCTCGCTCCATATACCATGCAGAATAAGTCGTAAGGACCATACAGGATGGGGTGGAAAGTATCCAGGAGAGTGTGGTGCAGAGACTGGCATGTAATGCAGCTGACTGCTCAGCAGTTGGTACTTTCTCTCGTATGCATTAATGACAAGAGAAATTATCATGTGTGCTGACTCGCAAGCAGGAGGCTGCCATGCCCTTTAAACTGGCCATGTGCATTCGTCAATGTCTGTATGTTGTTTGAATACTTGGGGCTTCAGCCTAGCCAGTGCTTTCTCTGAGAAGGACCAGCAAGACGTCCCATCGGGTAAACTACCAAGCCTGATGACCAAAGTTCAATCCCTGGGACCCACATGTAGTAAAACATTCTAATAGCTGTTCTCTGACCTCCACCACACACACACACAATTAAACCTGTTTTTAAGTTTTGAGTAACGAATATAAAAAGTGTCTGAGAAATGCTTGGCTTGTGCTCCTCATCAAAGATGCCCACAGGAAATGCAGGGTTCTGCCCTATTTTCTGCCAAAGCTCTTAGATCACCATTTCTGTTCTCATCGGGATAAACCACCAAGATCCTCGTTGCCATGTCAAAGAAGGTCCAGGTATTTGACATATCTGAGCACTTTTATAATATAAATTTAAATACTGTGCTATAATTTGATTTTTAAAATTGGGTAAATTTTTTTCTTGTGTGATTTCCGTTCTTGAAAGTATTGATGAAATCGTGCATGGAAACTCACTAGACTACATTAGGAAGAGTATAATTCACTTTTTATCCAATTTCACATGAGTTAGATTGGAACTCTGGTTCTTTGTTTCTGTTTTTATGGACTTGAACCCCAACCCTAACTAAGTATTACAATTGAAAACATCATAAATGTTGGGTCTGAATTCCTTTCAGTTACTGCGAAACCAGAGATTTCCAGCCTCCTACCATCACGCCGTGGAGACTGTGGTGAACATGCTGATGCCACATATAACACAGAAATTCCGAGATAACCCAGAAGCATCTAAGAATGCCAATCACAGCCTTGCTGTGTTCATCAAGGTAGGGACCTCCAGGGGGAGGGCCCCTGATGCAGGGACACTTGTGCTTTCGGAGGAGCCTCCCAGCACAGTGATGCCCTCAGTACTCAGTAGACAGTAGAGGGCATGTGTCTGCATCAAAAGGTAACTTAACCAGCAGAGTAGAATGCATGGTTCCACAACTCGTGGGTCTGAACTAATGGCTCTTGGCTTTCTTCCCCCAGAGATGCTTCACCTTCATGGACAGAGGCTTTGTCTTCAAGCAGATCAACAACTACATCAGCTGCTTTGCTCCTGGGGACCCCAAGGTAGCGTGTCTGTTGGGCACCTTCACTTGTGTCTAGCTGGCCCTTCAGACCTGGAATCTACCTCTTCTCTGTTCTCCTCAGACTTGTCTTTTTGTCCCTCAGCACATGCACCCCCTCTTGGATACGCTGGTACTTATTGTGTGAATAAACATGAGGCATTAGGGATCAAGCAGCCCTGACTGAGAAGTAGGCATGCCTGACGGGGCTTTCTCTTCACACCTAGATCGACTTAGACTAGAAAACCCAAAGCCTGTGTGTTGTTGATCTCCGATCATTTGCGGAGACCTTGTAACTATGTATGTACCTTTGTGATAGAATTACCCTCCTTTATTACCTTCCAGCTTACTCATTCTTTTCCTTGTATTGAGTCTATGTAATTATAAGATACTTGGAATCCTTTTTAGGCTTAGAGGAACACACGTAATAAATGCCTTAAAGTCTGCTGGAGGCATTATTATTTAATGAAGTGTGTTTGGTTTTCACACAAATCCCTGCAGCCATCCAGCACATGTAAAGAAACAAGCACTTTGTTTGCGGGCCACGGGACTAGCACTAACCGCTCATGCACCGTGCTGCCAGTCGGTTCACCAGAGTCCTGGATACAACATCCGCTGAGGTTCTCACGTTTCATCATTTCTTCCTGCAGACTCTCTTTGAGTACAAGTTTGAGTTTCTCCGTGTGGTGTGCAACCACGAACACTATATTCCTTTGAACTTGCCGATGCCATTTGGAAAAGGAAGAATTCAGAGATACCAAGGTAACCTGTCTCTGCATGGTTTTATTTTTTAATGAAGAGAATCATGTCATTTTAAATAAGAAAAGTATTGATTCACATGCTATCCCATAATTTGATTTTATTCATGGATGAGGGGTGTGTGTGTGTGTAATTTACATTTCCACAATTATAGATAAAATCTTTTGTAGAAACTGGCTTTTCAGCAAACCTAGAAACAACCCATACAGATGAAAGGCAGATCTGAAGCTTTCTGGGCTCATCAGAAATAAACATCATGACTGTTTTTCACTTTAATTCTTTGACTTAAATAATAGGAATTTGTCTTATTTACTGCGTTTGTTTTTGTTTTGCTTTCCCCTCTTGTAAATTAGCTTTTCTTTCACCAACTGTGGAGTCAAATGACAGCTCTGTAGGTAGGTGTGGGCCAGAGGCTTGCACTTGCATTTTCTCTATTAAAGACAGGAATGCAAGTGGCCACTCAGCTGCTTGTACGCTGTCCGATCGGGTGTCTCTGCATATCTGACCAGGCTTTCTAATTCTGACGAATGGGTGCTAAGACGTTGCTGTCACAGCCCAGAAGATACGCTCCAGAGGTGCCTAGGGTCCCCGGCATTCTGTTTTAGGGAGCAGAACAGACAAAGCTGTGCTTCACCCCAGATCACATCCCGCCACACACGCAGCTCTTATCTGTGGAAGCAACAGCAGCTTAAGGCACTGGCTTTTCTGTGAGCTTTCTGTGTTTGCATGCTGAGTCCTCATGAGCTGCTCTGGACACCCCCTCCCCTGAGTCTGAAGGGACCTGAGCTCAGCGAGCTTTTGGCCTTCCTGAGGAGAGTGGGTTCTGTACATCAGCTTGTTGGGGTCACGTGCCAGACTCTGCACCAGTCACAGAGAGCATAAGGTGTTTTCTTCCCTAAGAGATTGATTGAGGGGAGCCCCAGCCTTAGAGTTTAGTCTGCAGAAACTGTACTCAAAACATGGCTGCTAAACATGATAGTTCTGGAGAAACAGACATTCTTCCTTTCTACTGACATGCTCTGTAGGGACTTCTGTCAGTGTGTTGGGGAGACTTACGGGGACCTGTCAGGAAGGCTTTGGAAGTCAAATTGGGGTGCATAGGACTTTCTTGGATAATGGTGTCAGTCCTGCTTTGTGCTTCCCTTGGGGGGGGATGTGTAACTGCTTTTATTGATCCTCTTTCAAGGGGATTCCTGTCAGTCTCCCTCCTTGCAGATGAGCTCTCTCTCGCGCTCTCTCTCTCTCTCTCTCTCTCTCTCAGCCTTATCATGTAGCTTGCAAAGAGTTACTGCATAGTGCTTTGTACATTTCAGTTTTAGTTTAAGGAGGACATTTTAGAAAAGACTGCAGAAATAACTTACTTGTTCAGTGAAAGCAGAATAAATAGGTTATGCACTGGTGTGTCATTTTATATACATTGAGTTTTACCGTGGCTATAAAGTCATTGATAACTAGGGAATGGATAGCTAAATTCACAAAGTAAATGACATTTAAATAAATCATTTGTATTCATTCTATCTTTAGTGATGTGGTTTTATTAAATTGATCTCTACTTCTGTTAGCACAATAACATTTTTTTAAAAAAAATTGTCGATAACATTTTTAATATAATTCCTGTTGTATCTTCTAAAAATTGGCACAAATACCAGTTCCACATTCAAAATTCAGGGCAGCTATTTGTATCTGTTTGGGGCTCCTGTGGGAATTTAATGTGTTAAGGAGCAGAGCAGCCTTGCTGAATTGCCCGTTTTTCCTGTGAGGCAGAGTCTTGTCACCTGTAGCCACACACAAGGTGGGCCGAGGGGTTCAGGCGGCAGTGGACCCCCTGAACCTGAGTCCCACTGCCTTTTTCAGATCTCCAGCTTGACTACTCCTTAACGGACGAGTTCTGCAGAAACCACTTCTTGGTGGGACTGTTACTAAGGGAGGTGGGCACTGCACTTCAGGAGTTCCGGGAGGTCCGTGTCATTGCCATCAGCATGCTCAAGAACTTGCTGATAAAGCATTCTTTTGATGACAGATACACGTCACGGGTGAGTAGTTCCCAGCGGAGGGAAAAACGGATGATAAATGTTCTTTAAGTGGCGTAAGGAAATGGACATTAGACAAATCCTGTTAACAGGGCTGAGACTTTTTCTTGCCAGTGTAACATCATCTGCCATCCGGTGCCCAGCCATGGAGCACACTTACCATGTGTGTCTTTTTTTCAGAGTCACCAGGCAAGGATAGCCACTCTCTACCTGCCTCTGTTTGGGCTGCTAATTGAAAACGTCCAACGGATCAACGTGAGGGATGTATCGCCATTCCCTGTGAACCCGGGCAGTGTACGTAAGCAGGCTTGGTGACAACACCTCTGCATTGTCCTTGGGGCTGTTATCAGAGGGCTGTGGACAGTCAAAGCCAGGGACTCTTCAGGGCTGCAGGGGAGCGTGGTCCCTCACATTCAGCGTTGCTGACAACTGCTACTAGTCTTGGTGGCCATTCTACTTTGTCTCTGTCTACACGAGGTGTTCAGTCTTTATGAGCCCACCTCTCTTTTTTGTAAAGACACAAGTGGCTGAATTCAGGGCCCACCCAGTATGACCTGCATTTTCAAGTAAGGTTGAGTACTGTGCCTGCTGATGGCCATGAATTTCAGGGAACACTACTCACCCCAATACACACTCTCCCTTCATTCTGCTAATATTGTACCACATAATACCCTTGGAAAATTACATTTCTTATTTAAAAATTTTTAAGATGTATTTATCCATATTTTGCACATGTGCTTTGCCGGCATTTATGCATTCTGTGTACATACAGTGCCTGTGGAAGCCCAAATAGGGCATCAGCTCCCCTGGGACTGGACTTCATGCAGCTGTGAGCTGTCATATGGGTGCTGGGAACCTGGGTCCCCTAGAAGAGCAGCCAGTCCTGGGCAGTTACATTCTAAGATCGGATCAATCCATAAACCTTCAGCCCTGGCTCTAGTAATCAGCCTAGTTCCATCTGTTTAGCAAACAGGCATGGCGTCACATTCCATCATGTGGGTGCCAGGAGTCGAACCAGGTCCTGTCGGACAACAGCCAGTGCTCTTAACCCCTGAACCATCTCTGCAGCCCCCACATTGTCCCATTGTTTACCCCTAAAATAATATTCTAAGAGGGTCCAGGTTGGTAGCATTTATTTTTCTGTTTTAAGTCTTGTAAGCTGTATCCTCATCCAGCCTTACTGTTCTGACATTATCTTGGATCTTCTTTCCCGTGTGTGTCCTCCATATGTTCTCGGAGCAGAGTAATGCAGGGCAGCACATGACCTCCCTGTCTGTTCCAATGCTGAGGAAAATGAACAGAAGGTCTTGCTTTGGATTTTACCAAAGTAAAACCCACCTTCTTGATATAACTTTAAAATTAATACAGTTTCTCCCCCAACAGGGAGTCCCCATCTGAGCATCCAGAGACTGTACCTGATGCCTCTTACGAGGACAGGAAATCCTATTACTGCAGTTAGAAAAGGAAGGAGCTCCCTCTTCTATGCAGGAAGAGAGGTGGGAAGTGGAGTGTGGCCAGGGCAAGATGGCAGCATCCTTGGCCTCCTCTGCTCTCTCCTTCTCTGGTCCCTCTGCCACCTCATCCCTTGTATGTCATATGTACCAGCCTACCCACTCCAGATGCTGAACACGTCTAGCTGTTACACGTCTTCCCTTCATTGTTTGCCTTCATGCATCAAGGTCAGCTCATGAGACTTGTTCACCCAACTCTAATAATTCCTTCTCTTCCCCTTGACAGATTGTGAAGGACGAAGCTCCAGCTGTGCCTGCCGGGAATCCACTCATGACTCCACAGAAGGGAAACACACTTGACCACAGCCTGCACAAAGACCTCTTGGGTGCCATCTCTGGCATTGGTAACGCTCCTTGCTCTTACCAGCCCTGTTCTGTGTCACTCAAACTATCTTTACTCTCATAAGTCATTAATGGTGAATTAGGACTTGGACTTTCTGCCCTAACTATTCTCCTGGCCTACATAGTGTTTCACAAGTGAAATCATTGAGGCACTGTAATCAGGATTCCTGTGAGTCTGAAACAGGGTCTCATGGACATGCTGCCGGGTTACCTTTCTTTCAATGACTCTTCAGTTGATTGGCTTTTAAATCGTCAATCTTCATTATATGCTTTTGGAAGCAGGTGGTCTGCAGGTATCGGGGTGAGTGGAGGATTTGCCTGTAATAATGGGACCTAGATGAGATGTGACATTCTTGTTCATAATTCTGAAGGAGGGAACAGTTTGTGGCTGGAATTCAATCCTAGAAATCAGTTTTGAGAAATCTTCTGTTCTTTCCTCCCTCCCATGAAAAACAGCCCCATGGGAAGGAAAACAGATGGCATAAATCAGGACTCAAATAGAGACGTCTCTCTGCGAGAAAATGCACCTGTTTACATTCGGACTAATTAAGCTGCAGCTTTATAAAGATGATGATATACACGGTGCCATACTTATGCATAATTACACAGATGTAATCAAAGGATGCACATATAGAGAGATGTAATCAAATGATGCATGTATACACAGATGTAATACATATGCATGTATACACAGATGTAATCAAAGGATGCACATATAGAGAGATGTAATCAAATGATGCATGTATACACAGATGTAATACATATGCATGTATACACAGATGTAATGCGTATGCACGTATGCACAGATGTAATATGTATGCATGTATACACAGATGTAATCAAAGGATTTTAAATGCTACAAATTCATGAGTTACAAAAAGTCATGCCTTTTATGTAGGCATAAATTTTTTTGCAACCTACTTTTAATAAGGGTTCATCTCTCCTCCCACCCACCACCCACCACCCAGCAGAGGTAGTAGAAGAGAAAAGTTATTAGGACATGGGGGAAGTGGACCTGTTCAGCAATAGTTCTTTGGGGGCAAGCTTGATCATCTTTGGCAGCAGTTCAGTCCTGTAACAAACACCAAATACGACTCAGCAGCTGCAGACAAGTCCTCTAGGGAGGCAGACACCAGTCATAAACCAGCAGCTGCGTGCAGTTCAATCCTGAAGAAACTGCCAGTCTTGCCAACCTGAGGTGAGGCTGTGAAAGCTGCCACAGGAAGCTCATGAGCAGTCAGTTCTTTTTGAGTTTTCTCAATGTCGGCGTTACCACAAGTTGAGCTCAACAACACTATGTCAGGTGAACCAATACATGTGTGTGTTTGGCAAAGACAAGCAAGGCGGAGCAAACCAAACCAATGCTCAGTGCTCATCCTCACTGTCTGTGGGGTCATAGTTATACTCCTTCATCACGAGTCCTTTCACCTGTGTCTGCTTCAGGAAAACACTCTTTCACCTGTGTGTCCCAGCAAACCATCATTTGACATAACTAACTTTCCAAAGACACTAGATGTTTCCGCTCCACTTTCATCCATCGAATCCACAGGACTAACCCACGCTCCTGAATCTATACTCCTCCCTTCTCTGGCATTAAGACGTCATTTTCCAGTAATGAATGAAATGAGAAGACAATGGATTGAGAGTAGATTGTGACACTGGAGAGCCCATGCAGCGTCTAGATTTACTCCACGTCATCAGTGCTAGTCCTGAAGCCCACTTGCTTTTATGCATAATTTTCATGATTATATGCCCCCATTATATGCGTATACATACGTGTGTGTGTGTGTGTGTGTGTGTGTGTGTGCGTGTGTGTGTGTGTGTGTGTGTGTGTGTGTAAAATGTTCTGTAAATGTTGGCTGTTGTGGGTAGTTTCTTCTCTTCTGGGGCCTGCACACATATTTCTGGCCTGCTCTGCACAGATGCTAAGCCAGTGCTGCCAGTGGGGAGATGACCTTTGGTGTGTTTGCTGCAGTGGTTCTAGCACCAGCTTGGCTCAGACAGGCGTGGCTTTGCATCCAGGCTCCACCAATACCTGGTCGCTCCTGCTGATTGTCAGCTTTGCAGCCTTTATGTCCTTAGCTGTAAGCTATCACTGTCAGGACATGAGAAGCAGGGTGAGTGCTGTGGGAAATAAGTGCTACATTGTATCGTGCTCCCTCGCTTTACAATTCACTCTCAGAGCCAAATGATGAGTCCTCACACCCACCAACGTGTTTGATGTCTTACTGCTCTGTCCTCTCTGACCAGTACTGACAGTTCCACAAGGGGACATTGTAGACTGTGGAAGTGATCAAGCCACCGTGGCGGGTGTTTGGCTCATTTGACTCTCTTATTCAGAGTTCAGTGTTAGGATTCGAATGGCAGTGAGGGACTTGTACTGAAGTGCGTACAGGGTGCAGTCGTGAAAGGGGCTCGGGACTGATCTGGTCACTTCTCATTCATCATCGATTTTCCAGACCTGACTCTGCTTTTGCAGAAGCTACAGCAGGCTTCTTTACACTTGGCTCTGTCATCTGACAGCGCCGATCCTTGTTCTTAGAAACATCTTCCAGGGAAGCCCCACCCAGGAACCAGGTTCTATAGGTTTGGGTTTGGGTTTTGTTCTGGATGTAGCTGCTACTCCTCGGGAAGCCTCCTGATGACTTCAGGGCTGCAGCTGATCCTTCCAAGCAAATGTGAAGAAGTCACATTACCAACCGTCCTGGAACAAGTGCCTCAAACGTCTTCATAACATGCAAATGAGAATTTCTAGAACTGATTCCTGGATACTAGATTCTGTGTATTTTAGGAGACAGCCCCTCTTAGCTTCAGATTTCTCCTCCCACCTGTTCCATATAAGGCTGTTGGAGCCAACCCTCAGGCTGAGCGCAGGGAACCTGGTGGGAGAGCTAGCAGAAGGACTGGAGGAGCGGAGGGGGACTGCAACCCTATTGGAAGAACAGCATAGGCTGGCCTGACCACCCAGTTCTCCCAGAGATTAGACCACCAGCCAAGGAGAGTACCTAAAGGGATAAGGGATCTTTGGCTTCAGAGACATATGTAACAGAGAATGGCCTTGCTGGACAGCAACAGGAAGTGGGGCCCTTGGTCCTGAGGTGGTTTGATGCCCCAGAGTAAGGGGATGCTAGAGAGGTGAGGCAAGAGATTGTGGGTGGGTAGGGAAGTACATGCATACAGGCAAAAGGGGGGAGAGGGGAGATGAGGGATGGGAGGGTGGAGGGGTAACCAGGAAGTGAGATATCATGGGATAAGTGGTTGGTGGAGGGGTAACCAGGATATTATTTGAAATGTAAATGAATGGAATGATTAATAAAAATGTAAAAAAAAACAAAAAAAAAGGAAGGGAGATGAGCCAAAATTGTTTCGATCACGTGTTCTTTAAGGTCTTTAAAATGCATTCCTTGTGGCCTGGAGAGATAGCTCAGTGATGAGGAGTGCTGTTGCTCTTGCAGAGGACTTAGGTTTCCTTCCTGGCACCGTTGACTGACTGTAACTTCAGTTCCAAGGGATCTGATGCCCACTTCTGGCCTCTGTCGGCAGGTACACATGCCAACATATGCATATGGCAGACGGAGCAGCCACACACATAAAAAAATACTAATTTTTGAAGCCATTTCTGTGAAAGTGACATTATGAAACCCATCACTGTATTAATTTATGAAATAAATGTACAGGAATAAAAATAACTTTTAAAGCCCAGTCAGTAGTGGCACACACCTTTAATCCCAGCACTAGGGAGAAAGAGGCAGGTAGATCTCTGAGTTTGAGGCCAGCCTGACCTACAGAGTGAGTTCTAGGACAGAGAAACCCTGTCTCAAAAAACAACAAAAAAGAAGTTTTTTAAAAACACATGGGAATGTTTTAAAATAGAGCCCTTCCCTCAGTGAAGGGCTCAGTGCACACATTCTGAGAACAAATGATCGTGCTGAGTTGAGTTACTGCATTTGCATCCGTTTGCCTTAAATTTGGAGTACAGTTTGGAATTGGTTTGAAAGTCTGAGAGTAGTGGGTATAGTGCCATCCATTTCTTGATCCCTGTGGCCTGACTTTCATGTCCTGCTTGCACTCTGAGCTATGGTTGTTTTAAGAGAGTCATAATTACCACGTGGTCCATGTGCTTCTTTTCTCTCCCTTTAGAAAAGCTGTCACCCATCCCTGTGACAGCGCAGTGCTGGGGTCATGCAGCCTGACATGCACTTTACAGTGAATGCTCAGGAGGGAGAAGGCTTCACATGCACATCACGTATCTTTAATCAGGATAATTAAACATCATCTCCAGGTTGCCCGAGAGTAACATTAGCCATGAAATTTAAAAGAATGACAGCTAAGAGACGTAGAAAAACAGAGTTAGCTATTCTGTCCGTCCATCCGTCTGCCTGTCTAACCATCTGCCCATCCATTCATCTGTCCTATGCAGAAGTGTCCCTATGTACAGAGCCCATTTTCCTACTGAAGTCTACAATGGCCTGTTGTGGGTTTGCAGTAGCTGCCGCTCACAGTGTCTCCTCTAACGCTGTCTTCAGAGCCTAGCCTTTCTGTTGAAGGTCTGCCGGTTCACCGGATACAAAGACCAAACAGTCATTTTCAGAGTGAAATTTATTTAATCTTATCTAAGCAGGAAGCCAATTCATTACTTTAAGAAAGTTTCCATAGTTCAAAGCTGGAGGCCAGTTTCTATCTTCCAATACTGTTGTTTCATGCTTGTCAAAACGTTACTTCCAAGTGAGAGTTCCTTCCTTCCTCTTTAAACAGACACAGCCAAATATTTTTAGTTTACAGATTAAGGGTGGACCTAACTGTCATAATAGTTTTTTATGGTATCTCCAAGTAAAAACTAATAACATTGTTTATCAGAATTGACTTATCTGTTTGCAGTTCTGTTTATTCAGGCCTCTAAAAACAAATAATACCTATATCCCAGCAACTTAATAGCCTTTTTCAGACAATATTTGTAAATTAGGGAGGAAATACTTGCATTGTGGCTTCAGGCTGTTAGAGGTGGGCGCTCATGCTCGGTGGATGCTCAGCCTCCATACTTGAAAAAAAAAACACTTCTTTGTCTCTACTTCCTGTTTCACATTGTTGCCTAGAACTTGCTTTTTATCATAGCAAAATACCAAGACAGTCCCTCTGTTAGAAGGCAGTTCCTAGCCAGAGCCAGGTGTCTCTGTGGGTCCTTAGAGTTTTAGAATGTCTTGTCACACTTCCTAGGAATATCCAGGGGCACTTTGTCATATAAGTTGCACGCTATAGGTTTATGATATAGTTTTCTTTTTTGATTAAATGTTTGAGATGGATTTATCCTTTTTTCATCTTGAATCCCATTCTGAAATAATGTATACTACAATAATGTATGTTACAATAATTGCAAATATAATGTATGAAATAACAAAAGATGTATCCTACAATAATGTATAACACAATAATAAAAATAATGTCTATCTGAGCAAAGGTAGCTCCAGTAAGTGGATTACCCCTGTTTCATATGAAAGGTCATTCTGAAGTCTCCTGTACTCACCTGGTTCTTGAAAGGGTGATGTAACAAGAGACTGGAAAGATAGCTCAGTGATTAAGAACATTTGCTGCTCTTGCAGAGGACCCAGGTTCAGTTCCCAGCCCCACTTGTCCGCTCACAACAATCTATAACTCCAGTTCCAAGGCATCTGATACCTTCTGGCCTCTACAGACACGGTACATAGTATGATGTACATACATGCATATATACATACATACAACAAACACATAAAATAAAAAATTTTAAAGCGGAATAGTTGAATACTACTCTCGAGCCACATGACCGTATAAAAAATTAACGTCCACAAAAACAATTCTCTTAAAGTTTAGTATTTATCTTTATTTTGTGCTGTCTAACCAAAACTTGGTCTTGCTTTAATTTCCTCTTAGCTTCTCCATATACAGCCTCAACTCCCAACATCAACAGTGTGAGAAATGCCGACTCAAGAGGCTCTCTCATCAGCACGGACTCGGGGAACAGCCTTCCAGACAGGAACCCTGAGAAGAGCAACTCCCTAGATAAGGTGATTTCTTTTCGCTTAAAACAGGGTGTCTGATGTCTAATGGGGGTAGCCAGTGTAACCTGCTTCACATTCTGCTGTTTGTTACATGTGACCTTCTGGGTGTTTTCAAATACCTTAGCCAACATACAGCAGAGGACAAGAGCTTTTCCTAGGATTGTGGCTTAATCATTGTCTCTTTGTTAGTTAGTTTGCTGCTGGTAATTAGAGCAGAGCCTTCCGCATGTCAGGCAGGCATGTATCCTGGAGCTCCATAGCCATGGAGACCCCTGAAACTCTGATCTTATTTCCAGGGTCTCAAATCCTGGGTTTAAGTGAAGCAAGCAGGAGAAAATGATTCTGGCGTCTTATAGAGTCTTTGTGCCTTTTGGGTCCAAGGCCAGCAAAGTAGATGGACTGATCTTACCAGAGCCATGGCTGACCCACTCTGGTTGGCTGTACCCACCCTTAACACTCTTTCTTCTTCTTTCTAAATCTTTCCTATCCTGTATTTTCTATTACCTCCATCTATCTGGAACTTTGTAAGAACAGATAAAGATTGATAATAGCTAGGCAGTGGTGGCACACGCCTTTAACCCCAGCACTTGGGAGGCAGAGGCAGGTGGATTTCTGAGTTCGAGGCCAGCCTGGTCTACAGATACAGAGTGAGTTCCAGGACAGCCAGAGATACACAGAGAAACCCTGTCTTGAAAAACCAAAAAAGAAAAAAAAAAAAAAAAAGATTGATAATAACTTGGAACCCTGGTAAAGCTGTGTCTCTTGGGGCTCTGTATCCCCTGAGTTACTTCTAATTATAAGAAAGCTTTCTGCCAATAAACAAGGGAGCCATTTAGGGAAGTGTTCCTCGTGTGCAGAACGTCCTCTCTCACCTCAGCATCAGGTTTGTGACCTAGTGACAGGTTCTGTGACTGGCACTGACATGATTATCTTCAACTTGTGCGAGCTATGACCATCTCAGCCTGGGTCTGTCATGATGTGTTGAATTTTCCCTTGACCCCAACATGCCTCCGTGTGTAGAGGGACAGGCTGCTCCGGAGGCACTCCGCCTGTGTCGTGCGCAGTGCTGAGGAGGAGGAGAGCTGCCAGTCAGCCAGGAGACACCGGGTCACTGTGGATTTCTCCCTTCTCACAATCCCACCTTTGCCCGAGGAGACTTTGCATGCTGCGCCCGTGTTCTCCCTGCAGGAAGTACTGAGTTCTCTTATCAGCTCTTGACTCAGTTTGAGGCCTTCTTAGTTCACCCATAGCCTTTTACCACTAATGACTCCTATATTTCTCAAATAAAAACCATCACACATTTTAGTAGTTGAACCTGCTTATTGTACATATTTTTAATTGACCACCAACACTTTGAAAAAAGAAAACATCTTTTTTTCTATGATTCTTTCCAATTGGTAATTGGCAAAAAAAAAAAAAAAAAAAAAAAAAAAAAAAAGAAGAAGAAGAAAAGAAAGTTCTTGATTTAAATCGAAAACACGATCCCAAAGGATTATTTTTAATCTTCTGTATCTTTCACTGGAGCTGAGATTCTTACTCAGTTCTTCCGATGTGAACCTGCTATTTTCTAGTGGTAAAAGTACCCTCTGCCCCATCCTCAGCTCAAGCTCTCCAATCCTGTGGTCCAGCTAAGCTGATGATGATGGAGGACCTCAGCAGTTTAGGGTGGTTGGCAGTGCTGTGTTGATGTGTTCCTGTCAGGTGTTCCTCCATCTGTGCCCACAGTGCCATGGCCATGCTGTGCCCTGAGTGACAGGCCACTCCTCAGGCTCACCTTGGTGCTGTGTGGCACCTTTGGAGTCCTGCCTCCCACAGTGGATCCTCGTGCACGTGCTTGCTTTCTTTTGCATGAGATTTTATGAAGTTCTTCTTTTTACCCCCCCTTGACATAATGATAACTGCTCCTCAGGTGAGAAAGGTCTGTGCTTTCTGTCTTGTCCTTTAGGGACGGGACAGAGGTGCCAGTGAGCAGGAGGCAGCAGCAGTTGTGTGTCACCTGAGTGAGGGGCATCTTTGTGAACCTGTGCCTGCAGACTACCTTTCTTTGCAGTTGTGTAATCTGACTCTTCAAAGGGAGATGTGTGCATTCTGGAGTAGAGAATTTACCTGCATTTCCTTCCAGCAGCAGCAGAGTGGCATGCTGGGAAATTCTGTGGTTCGCTGTGATAAACTGGACCAGTCTGAGATCAAGAGCCTACTGATGTGCTTCCTCTATGTATTGAAAAGCATGTCAGATGGTACGTAGAATTAAAACACAGATGTTTTGTTTTCATTGTTAGAATAACAACATATTTTAGTGGCATTAGTTGAAAATTTCAAATATTTAAGGGAATTTTTCCTTGTTTTTAAATGTGTATTAATTTGCTAAATGCAGTAGAAATAGAAGCCTTGATGTGGAAAATCGGTTACTTTTATTCTAGCAAATAAAGTCTACAATGGAACTGGGATTTCTTTTTTAAATATAATGTTTCACACAGCCCAAGCTGGACCCTTGCAGCTGAGAGTGACCCTGAACTCAGATCCTCTGGCTTCACCTCCAGAGCCCTGGGTTAGACACCAGCTAGCACACCTGCTTCCCCATTCATGCCCTGACAAAGACTGAAAGCAGGGCTTCTAGAGGTGCCCCATTCTAGAAACCCAAGGTCACAAAAATATTCTCCATATTTTCTTTAAAGGGTAGCATTTATATTTCCACAGTCAACCCTAGAAATCTACCTAGTCTTGGTTTTATATGTGGTGTATTGGCAACTGGGAAGATGCCCCCAGAAGAAAGTTTACCAGAGAAGCAATGGAGTCAGTCAGACAGCACTCTGGCCTCCTTTGCCTTTGCCTTTTATACTTTAATGAGTACCTGTGCTCCCTCATGCTCTCTTCTTCCTTAGTAGCCTGCATCCAGAGCCAGGACTAACAGGGACACTACTGGCTACTGGCCGTTCTGTCTGGTATATGCTGGTAGTAGTCTGTCTGAGCTCAGAACTCTCCAGGCAGAGAGTTACACCCTCACTGTTAGTCAGATGAGTCAAACCTGTCCCTGAGAACCATGCCCTCTTGGATGCAGCCTACTTCAGCCTTGAGTCTTCTTTTAGGGAAATGGGAGATGTGCTTAGCTTCCCTGGGCGTCTGGTGTTACCTCTGTAAAAGAGCACTCCAGTGCTCTGTGTGGGATCAGAGTGACAAGTGCATGACCACATTCCTGTGAATTCGGGACAGCTCCTCTGAAGCTCAGCCTAGTACAGCTTCTTCCCTCCCCGTCCCCACCCCTGACAAGTGTGACAGAGTACAAAGTACAAACCCACAGCCCATGGTCTCTCTCCTCATCTCAGGCTCCAGTGAGTTGGCCATTTTACCTGGTTTTCAGCTTTGTATAAAAGAGAGCTGAATTGTTCACATATCAAATGAGACTACTTTTTATACAGTACCCAGCTGAGGGCTCACATAGAGATTTAAATGTGTTTAACATTTAAGATCCTATATCTGTCAAGATTATTTCTCCTACAGATGCAACTGGTTTGCTCATATAAAACCCGTGTGACAGGACTTCAGCAAAGCACGCTTATAATAGAACAAGCTTAGAAAGAAAAACAGACCTGTATGTCCATCAACAGAAATGGTTCCTTCCGTTTTGGTACACCCATAGAGAGTACTCTGCAGCTTGGGAACAACTGAGTAGAGCCAATCTGTATTGTTCTTTTAAAACTCTAAGGCAGGGCCCAGATCAGCTGTTAGAGCATGTGCTGCTCTTGCAGAGGAGCCGAGTTCAGTTCCCAGCACCCACATTGGACAGCACACAGTAGCCTGTAACTCCAGCTCCTGAAGCTTCTGGACCCTGAAGGAACCTGTACTCGTGTGCACATCCCCGACACACACATAATACACATGACTGAAAATAAAATAAGTCTAAAGTTACTTTAAGAACAAGACAGCATGTTTTCAATTTCAACAAACTCCCTGAAGAAGAGAGAAGGGTTTTGTAGAAGGAAATAGAGAGTCAGATTTTGGCTTATTGTAGCTTCTTGTATTTGAGAACACATTGTGTTCAAGTTAAATGAGTGGTCTTGTATTGTAATATAATACTGGGTAATTTATTATTGAAATTCTGGAGTTCAAATGTTCTTTGACTTGAATAAGTCTGCCCTGTGTTATGCAGGAGAACCTACCAGTATGGTTTGCCATTTGGTCAGACATAAAACAGGCAGCAATGGAAACCTACACTCTGGGGTCTATCACCCATGTCATCATATGTGCTTATCTCTAATGTATATTGTATGCTGTGATGCTGACCAAATAAATGCTTATTCTTAGATGCCCTGTTTACATACTGGAACAAGGCTTCAACTGCTGAATTGATGGATTTCTTTACAATATCTGAGTGAGTGGTTTTATCCTTACGTGTCTCCTCTTCATCTTTCTAGCTAGGAGGTGTGAAGCACACTGTGTCCTCAGGGCAAGCATATAGTGCACAGCACACTGTTTCCTTCATGAGTCAGTGAGCAGTAGCCAGCTTTAATGTATTGTAAGTAATTGCTTGTGCTGCTGAGATACCTCTGTGGTTCAGCCACTTTGTTAAAATTGTACAAAATGTATTCACCGTGTTGGTGGCTGCTATTTTTCTAAATGAAATGCAGAAACTATTTTATCTTTTCAAGATAAGTTTCTGATTTCTTTTCAGCTCACTATTTTTAGAAACAGGGATCCAAAACCTCTTTTATAAAACTGCTTAGGGCAGATAATTTTTCAAAATCAGAATTTTTGAAAATTTACAGTTTCTCAACTCACAATAGCTACATCTCAGACAGCACCCTTGATTAAACACATTATATCCATGGCAAAAGAAAAAAAAGTCTGCAGTTCTGTTATTGATTATTGTAATTGAATACATTGTGATGTAAGCAGCTTCATGTCTGAAATATTGAGTCAGAAGGAACTCAGAGGAAGACCTTGTTCTCTGAGCTTTGTGTGTATGGTAACTCTGAGGGTAAGCCTATGGACCTGGCCTGCTGGCAAGAGTGGTTTAGTCTCAGAACTGCTCCCACGATTGGAAATTATCCTGTGGTCAACCAGGAGAACTCACTCTGTTAGCCAACTCTTATTAAGACGTATGGGTTTTAAAGATTCAGTTTTGTAGCTCTACTCAAAACAAAGAGTTCTATACTGGATGCCAGTAAGGGAGCATTCCACACACTTGAGCCGAAAGAGAAAGCTCCTTGTAGAGGAAGGGGTAACTCTCAGTGGCATGGCAGGCCTCCTACACCTTCTGAGGCATGCTGCCCCGGAGCGAGTCTGGCAGCCCTGAGTGGGTGAATACCTTTGTTCCATTCTTTCCATCCATAACCACCATTCCGATGGCCATACACGTGGGCCTCCCCTGATGTGTTAACGCTTTCCTGTGAGTGGAGAATGACCCTCTAGAAGATTCCTGAAAGCCACAAGCTAAGAGCTAGTAATCTGTACTTTTTTTGTTATTGCTACTAGGCTTCAACCAAACACTGGCTTGAGCACAGTTTTATCTGCGTGTTCTCTAATGGTTTTTGTATGTCTGCAGAGTCTGCCTGCACCAGTTCCAGTACATGGGGAAGCGCTACATAGCCAGGTACTGTGGGCCTGTGAAATGTCAGGCTATTTTCTGTGAGGCTGTGTGGTAATGGTCGTGTGTGGTGATTGACAGAGGCCGGCAACCTTAGCTTGCTACCACGGAGGCCAGTCAGGTTGTCTCCGTCACCAACATTACTACATTCCTTCTGTCTGATTTTGTCTCGTGGTCCCCTCTCAGACTGACTGTACTGTTGCTAACTTCCTTATACCTTGATTTCCAAACCCTAATACTCCTTTTTTCACCATGTGTTTCTCTCCTCCATATTTCCTGGCCATAATTCTCCCTCAGTGAGTTCTTGTCCCTGCTCCCAAACATAACTGCTGATTCTCACTTAGCTGTTCTTTTTTTTTCTCTCTCTCTCTCCCATAATTAAGAGAATGTTATTATCCTGTCTCAAATCTGTGTGGAGTTTTACTGGCTTTTAAAAATGGAACCCTTTTTTTCTTACTCTGACCAGTCAGTGTGTTGTTGTCTCAACAGAAGTCTGTTGTATGTCATGTCTCCCTCCCCACTGACCTGGCCTGGTCTATACTCTGTTCTGTCTCAGGAGAGCTTCAGGTTCCTCACAGACAGAAGGCCAGACAGCTCCTTCCCTAGGCCATTTCCTCCCCAAACATCTTATCATTACCAGGTCCTTCCCCTGCCCAATAGCCACCCTGTGTATCTGCTGTGTGTCCGTCTGTGTCGGCCCAGGGGTGGGAGTGAGGGTGGGGGTCAGAGCATCATAGTCTTCTGCTATTTTTAACAGTTTGATTATAAGTAAACTACATTTGTTTTAAGAAAGTCTGCCAAGTTTAGTTTTAATTGCAATGCGGTTTTGTTGTTTGTTTGTTTGTTTGTTTTTGTGGTTCGTAGCAGTGTAACAGAACAGATGTTAGAGAACAACTGTGTTTGAATGTGGTTGGCTCAGACGCTGGCACTGCCCCCCTCTGGGGACAGATCACAACTTTTCAGGATCATGTTTTATGTTAAGAAATGAAAGCTTGTGTCCTCTTTTAAAAAGAAACAAGTTTAATGTGATCATTTTGGCATTTTCCTGTTACTAATTTTTGTTTTAACTAAAATGTAATTTTTAAGTTTCTTAGTCTTAACCTCAGTTTTTATCACCACAGTAATCTTATGTTTGTTTTCAAGTACAAAAATGCAAGTATATACAAGGTGCCTTTATGCCAGTAAACATGTCTTGACTTGCACTCTCTTGTACTGCCCTGTGAGGATGGGCAAGAGGTATAGCCGCTAATCACCAAGAAGCTCTGTGCTTGGCAACCATCACGCCTTCTCAGCAATTACTGTCAGTTACATCATAGTAAGGCATCTGGAGAATGTTCTGCCAAGTAGGATAAAATGCCTGAGCCTGAGCTGGTAAATGTGGGAAGCTGACAGTTTCCTCTCTGACAAAATATTTTAGAATAGTTTATAGAGTGATTCTTTCATTCCCTCCCCACAGTCGATATAAGTTAAACGTTCAGAGGGAGCTTTGTCACTTGCAAGCCCCTGTATATACTTGCATGGAATGTGAACTGCTTAAGAAGGGCTGGCGGGAGGCGGAGTCAGAGGCGGTGTTTTCTTTGTCCCTCTTACTGTGGAAACATCCGTCCTGCTTTATGTAAAAACTGTCATGGTTTCCGCTGCATGTGACCAAGATGTTGAGCCATGACATGAACGTTGTCAGTGTTTACCCTGCACCACAGTTGTGTGAACACTGTGCCTTCTCCTTCACTGGAAAGTCACCCCGCAGCATGCAGTTGACGGTCGTCCGTGCATGTTCCTGTTCTACACACAGTAACACAGTGAGGGGCTTGGTTGGCTCTGGGACGGGGGACAGGTATCATTCCTGCACTAGTCAGGTTCTGTCTGCTCTGGCGATGGTACACTATAGGGAATTGAGCTATCTGGTTGCTAACCCAGACACTTTTCTGTTTTCTCTACTTGACTGCTTGACAAGTTTAACAAAGTGCGTGACACTTCCTCCTGCTTGGGTAAGACATAGGTGTTCAGCTTACTCATTTAACCCCTGCCATTGCATGTGTGTCTTCTGCTTCTTTTGGTGATTTTTTTTTTTTTATTTAATTGGCATAATGGTCTGTTCTTGCCACATATAATTCAGGGAGGTTTGCAATGTTTTCTTAGTTGTCAGACTACTGACTGTTATCTCCGTACTGGAACAATGCCCTTTGAAAAGTTGCATCTCTAACGAATGTACTTTCTCAGAATGAGAAGGACCCCTCTGCCTCGGCTAGATTTTGCTGCTTTGAGGCCTACTGGCTTTGCTGTGCACTGTGTCGGAGCTGCTGGCTGTCTGTGTCCCTGGCCACGTGGCTGCATGTAGCCTGACTGCCCCTGTATAGTGTTCCAGCTTCACTAACTCTCCCATCTCGCTTGGTGTAACGCATCTAACGTTGCTTCTACCCATTTCACTCATGTTACAGGAACCAGGAGGGGTTGGGACCCATAGGTCATGATCGAAAGTCTCAGACATTGCCTGTTTCCCGTAACAGAACAGGAATGATGCATGCCAGATTGCAGCAGCTGGGCAGCCTGGATAACTCTGTCACTTTTAACCACAGTAAGTCCCATGCCAAACCATCGTAACCGCCAAGCCATCTCAGAAGGGCGAGCCCCAGCCACACTGTACCACATCACCAACTTGATTTTTCTTCCAGAACAAAACAAATAGGAAGAAGAGTTCCCTCCTTGGAGGAGAGTCCTGAGCAGTAGGGGGTAACAGAATGTGGAGCCCAATCAACTACAGCACCCATTTCACAGCACCCAGACTTCAGGCAAAACTCTGCAGATTCAATGGCCAGACGTTGTCCCATATTTTAAACTTAATGCATGCATATTTTTTGTTGATTTTGTTTCACCCTCTGTCCCTCCTGGCACATCTGGGTCAGATCCGTTTGCCTCTCTCGCTCGGTGCATGTAATTGGTCGGGCACCCACATTCTGACATTCCGCCTGCAAGTGAACGTTAAGCCCATGAATCGATGTGTGAGGATGTGGAAAAGCATCCAGTAACAAAGTGACTTTTTCTGTGTTTTCAGTGTGAGAAAGATATCAAGTGTGCTTGGGATTTCTGTAGACAATGGTAAGACTTAATCAGGTTGGGGCTGCTTCACTCGCAAACAAGACCTTTCCATTCATCTTGCCTAACTGCGGGGCTTCCCTAACTTCACGGTAGAGATCTGCTAGTACGAGGTCCATCTTTATAATTCACTTCTGTCAGTCACCCAGACACCTTCATGTGCTCCTGCTTGACTTTTCGGTGTTTGAATCTTCCTGAGGGTTTCTCAAAGCAGAGAGCCTAAAAGCACCAGCCATGTGGCACGTGAGCAATTAATATGGTCATCCTTGGAGTCTGACTTCCATTCCTGTTGCTTTCTCAAGGCCATCCTTCTCTCTCCAAGCATGGCGTAGCTAGTTCTTAAAAAACGTGTTCTCATCCCCAGCGCTGCCTTTAATACATGGTTATTAGTTCTTCCCATCATCTCTAACCACAAGGAGTCTGCCCACTGGGGTTCTGATGCCTTTTCATACAGGCTCAGTGTAAAAACAATATTCCCACCACCATGTATTTGAAAGATAACATAAAGTGGGGGAGGGGGTTAAAAGCACAGCAGGGTGTCAGGTGTGATGGCATATGCCTTTAATACTAGCACTCAGGAGGTAGAGGGATGGATCTCTGTGAGCTAGCTCAAGGCCAGCCTAATCTATATATTGAATTCAAGGCCAGCCAAGGTTACACGGTGAGACCCTGTCTCAAAAAAAGCACATAAAATAAAGCAACCAACCAATTCAGCAGCTTCTCTCACTTCACCAACAAAGTTAAGCATAGCAGGGACATCTCACTGACTTCCCTTAAGCCAGCTGCCTTCTGGACGGAGAGCCTCTCACACTTAGTGGTAGCGTGCACATCTGTGGTACACTCGGGGCTGTAATACTTGTGTTTTCAACCCTTTGTCTCTTAGCTTGATGAACAAGGGGTTAAAGCAGAGGATGCCCAGGCTCTTGTGATCGTTACTGTCATTCCCTGTTTCGCGGTAGACTGCAGTCCCCATGACACAGGCGGTACTGCTGGATTTCACTCTTCCCGGACTATATAACAGCGCAGTCAGAAGCTTGAGTTACAGGACAGAGACAGCCAGCTGCTAGAACAGCTCCATGACCTGGGCTGCTCTCTCTTCTCCCTTCCTGCAGCCCACGGAGAAGCTGGTACCCTGCCTCTTGCTTCCTCCGCTTCGGCACCCTTTGCTCCTGTCAATTCCCAGTGGCATCCTGTCTTCAGTCACTCTCGTCTCCTGTGTGGTCAAGAAGTCATGTTCTCTGACTCCTTTCCTCCTCTCCTGTGTCTCTCCAGTCCCTCCTCCTGTGAGTTTGTTCTCCCATAGCTGAATGGCTGTATCTTTCAGGACTCAGTCTTTCTCCCTACCTCTAGTTCTGATGAGGTGGCTTTTACCCTTTCCCACCGACACCTGTTTCAGTACGTGGAACTTGGCCAAAAACACGCTAAGAGAGTAAATGTCTTGCTATATCACATGTACAATGTATATGACTCGTATGTATGCATACATACCTGTCCATCTCTATGTAGATAGTCAGTGGAAGCCTGGGGCTATATATTCCCCTTTACAAGAAACAAAACAAACACTTATATAGCAGTAAGCACAACACCTTCTGTTAATCCAGCCAGCATGATTGAGAACCCATAAGTGAGCAGCCGGCCAGGGATAAGCAGAGGTTGAAGTGAACTTACTTTACTTCTCTCAGTGGCCTTTTTATCAGACCTCAGCTTGACCAGCAGGGAGCAGCAGAGGTCTGACTGTGCTTTCCCCAAATCCTGGAAAATCTGTCTGTGGAACACTAGCATTTCTGAAAATGGTGCATCTTAATAGGCCATCCGAGATGGTAGTCTGTCTGTAATGAATGCTTATTGCAACTGAACTGGCTCAGATGTAAGATGAAAGGGGCAGTTTGTGCTTGAAGCCAGTTGTCTTGATGTCCTTAGAAAGGACATGAGCAAGCTTTATGTGTAGTTGGGTGTCTTCACAGTGTGAGGCTGCGTACTTAGTGCCGTTTTAGAGTCAGCCAGCACTTACTCTGCAGTATTCCTCAAAGAGGGAAAGCCGATGCTGTGCTGCTCGCAGTGAGCTTGTACCTCGTGGATCCTGGCCACAGATGCTAACTCTGAACACGGTTGTTTCCTTATGTGACGTGGGGGAGCTAGCAAACTGTATGTCAGTTCGCCATAGAATATGACCCTCTACTCTATAACCCTTGCTCACCTGTGAGGAAACCTTCTTAGCAGTTAAATGGGAATAACTGACTATTGACCACTTCTTATATTTTTTACATAAAATGTATTGGCCCCTCATAAAGCTACAGGCCATTAGTTAACATATCTAAGATGGTACAGCTCCGTTTGAGGAATCCTTTCAGCAGGAAAGATTCTTTGCCATTCTGTGTTTGTTTATATCTCCAGACCTATTGGTTTTCTGGATTTGTATTGTAATCCAGAAGGGGGAAAAGTCAAGATAAAAATACAGATTTTGGTTCCATAGAGGAAAGACAGCTTTGGGAATGGAAAGCAGCCTGTGAGACCATGCATTTGCCCCATCTTCTGCCTCATGTGTCCTGACCATCAGAAAGGTGTTTGTGACTGTGGGGCTTCTCCTTTGCCCAAATCACCCTGATGCAAGGTCTCTGGGGAAGAGGTTACAGGAGTTGCAGGGAATCGGACAGGATGGATGTGTAAGCGCCAGTCAGGTTGATTACATTTAACAGATGATCATGGAAGGCTTTTTGGTTTGAGATTTTAAAACAAATCTTGGTTCTGGAACGATGGCTCTGTTAACAAAGTGCTTGCTCTGTAAACATGAGGACCCAAGTTGAGATTCCCAGTGTCCACATAAAAGCTGGTGTGTATCTGTAACCCCAGCCCTGGGGATATGGAGTCAGTGAATCCTGAGGGCTCTCTAGCCAGCCAGTCCAGCAGAAACAGCAAGTTCCAGGTTCAGGAAGAGGCCCTGTCTGAAGAAATAAGTCAGAGAACAGTGAACCTGCTAAAGATGCTTGCTGCAAAACCTGACCACTCGAGTTTAGCCCGCAGGGCCCACGTGATGGTCTCCAGGGCCCTCCAAACATGCACACTTTTGCTTATATTCGGATAAAGAAATGGAGCCTTAAACTCTCTTATAAAGTGAGAGCCATAGAGGAAGCCACTCAGCAAGCTTACCTCTGCTTCCCACATGCTTGTACCACACACAGACACTGTTTTAAAATTAAAGCGAGTCTTACTGTAGGCATGACAGTGGCTTGAAATTTTACAGTTTTGATCTGTGAATGCTGAGGACTTCCAAACCAGCCACCTAAAGGACTTGTAGAAGTCCTGTTGATTCTACGGGCTGAGCAAGGGTGGAGGGAAGCCACAGTGCTGCAACACACTACTGCCTCCTAGTGGAAGTAGTGGTATTTTGTGACTTTTAATTAATGTTCTAGTTAAAGTACAGACTTGGTTTCCTATGACATTTTCATGCCTATATATCTTTATACTGTGCACATATATGTACCTAGCCCCAGATACCCACCTCATTCCCCCCCCTACCACCGTCTTGCTGGTCCCAAGAGATTGGGTAGATGGTGTCACGGCTAAGCATGGCACAATAGCCTACAGAAATCTTGTCATTGCCGTATTTCTGTACATATATACATAATTATATCACTTAAGTAGCCTGGCACATTAATTCTGTTTTAAAACAATACATGTTAAGTTCTAATTCTCTGTTTCCAGACTTTAGGCCAGGAGTAGTATTTGCTTTGGAGATTGCTCAGTAGAAGGCCATCTTACTTATAATGACTACTTGCATGCCCTTAGCCTGTGTGCTTTATAGAAAGAAAGGGACAGTTCTATAAAGATAAAACAAATAAAATCGCAGTTAAGCCATGTTCCTTTCAGACTCTTAGCTCAGACCACAGCAGCTCCAAAAAGTCCCTTTGACCTGTGTGCATAGTTTTGGTTGATCTGATCACAGGCGTTGATGTTTTTGGCTTTGGTCCCTTCTTTCCATGGTTTGTATCTCTTTAACCTTATTCACCAATACTTCATTCTTTCACTCTCTCTTTATCTTATCACACCCCACCCAGTACACTAATGCCTTGGCTTATGCAAAGGCAGTACAGATGTCCTTAATACACCCAAATAGCCATCTTTCTTTTCTCTAGAAAACCTCTTGTTTAAAAACAAAGAATTGGAATGAACATGATTATAAACATGAGGAGGGAGACAGCCCTGACACAAGGGGGACAGAGAAGCACAGATTTAAAAGTTCAGAACCACCTGTTGAATAGCAGTCTTGGATGAATACACTTGATAGAGCTTGCATGGCAGTCTTAAAGCATCTCTGTGGCTTTAAAAGCTCCTCTGTAGCATTTGTAGAACTATAACTCATATTTCCTTCAGTCAGAACAAAGTGCTATTCTCTTTTTCCTCCTATTTGCCTGTATCAGTTCTCTGATGCAGTGACCCAAATAGGAATTTGTAGTGTAGGTTCTGGGTTGAGGGGGTGGTTCCCATTAATAATTGTAAAAAGGTTCTATAGGTGTTCTGTACTTTTATTTTTTGGATTGCTGAACTAATGCCTTCCTCTCTGTAGTATTAAATGACCAATTAGTAAGTGTTGCTTTCTCAGTCTCTCCTTGGAGAAAGTCATTACATTGTGTCCTGTTGTGTTGCCATCATCCTTTATAAGCAAGACACCATGGTAACATCTTTACATCCTTTCTGTGTGTTTCTGCTAATACATTTCATTTCATAATTTAATATCTCAAATTGTCGAACTGCATTTATATCATTACTAAATTGATTTTGCAGCCACTGTTGAAGATTGCTGTTTATGTGTAAATTATATGATGAAGTTAAATTTACATGACAGGTTCTTCTAGTTCTCTCCTCTGCATAGGCATAGCTTTCCAATTCACTGGCTTTTATGCTTATCGTTAAAGCAAATAGACGACTATTTGTAGTGCAGTCAACTCTTGATTATTGCTTGTGATTCTAGCTAAATTCAGGCCTTGCTCCGACCGACTTAATGCATTCTGTTGCTCATTCTGTACTAGGTACATTTTTATAAACCTCACAATATTAATGAAGTATCCTCACTAAGCTCTTTGAAGTGTGGATACCTTTACCCCGTCCTATAGATGGGGATGCCGAAGTATAAAGAGGTTAGTTTACCCGCCCAAGGCCATACGCAGATAAAGAAGTAGATGCGGGCTGAATGGCCAGCTATCAGCCCCGTATCTGGCGCCTGTCACCTGTTTTGTAGGGTGCCCAGAGCATTGTCAGCACTCTGGCCATTGTGACCGCTCAGCCGGGCAGCTAATGGACTGTGCCTGTCCTGGTGGGCGTGCTAACACCACCATCTTACTGCCTTGGTGACTTCATTCAAGTCCCGTGGCTTATCTGTATCCTTTCCCTATCTGCCGAAGTGTTTAACAAGGTACATACCTCAGAGATCTGCCAAGTGACTGGAGAATAATGTGGAGCTCCCAGTCTCGGTTGGCACGGAGCAAGCACACTGTAGATGGCTGCTGCTGTCACTGAGTCTCCAGAGCTGGAAAGATGCACCATGAATGAAAACATTATTATGCCACCTCCCTACAGAGGCAAAGGGGGGAAGGGTTCTGAAAGGTGACTTGTAGATAATCAAAAGTTGACTGTCACTGCCACACCCCACTGGCCCTGTTGCCTGTACCCCCAGACAGTAATGCTATGCTGGTTCACACAGGCTACGGCCACTCAGAGGCAGATGTCGTTCACCAGTCTCTTCTCGAAGCCAACATCGCTACTGAGGTCTGCCTCACAGCCCTGGACACCCTCTCGCTGTTCACACTGGCTTTTAAGGTTTGTATTAAGCACATGCTGTTCAAGCTCAGAAGTTTTTAATCTGACAAATGCACTCAGTTTATTCAGCTCAGCCAACACACGTGCATGGTGTATGTCTTTGCTTCAGCTGACTTTGCTTCTGTAGGGAGACTGTTAATCTCAAGGTTCCCTTAATGAAGCGTTCCCATAGTGAGTGAAGTGATTCCCTTTATTATATGTAATAAGCTTACCTGGCCCACGTGTGCTGCAAGCTTGGCAGTGCCAGGGGCTGTCGCTAGAGGCAGCTGACTTGGCTAGAAGGAAGCA
Source organism: Arvicanthis niloticus (assembly GCF_011762505.2). Classification (NCBI taxonomy): domain Eukaryota; kingdom Metazoa; phylum Chordata; class Mammalia; order Rodentia; family Muridae; genus Arvicanthis; species Arvicanthis niloticus. The sequence continues at coordinate 2,869,864 of NC_047660.1, forward strand.
TCTATCCCAAGCCCTCAGTGTGATAACCGTGGGAACCTGACCAGGCATCTCTGCGTTGAATATCTGTAAACATGACCAAATCTCTTAAATTAGATATTTAAAGAGAGAGGCTATATTAGATACTTAAAGAGAGATGCACAGTTAAGTGTAAATTCATCTTTTTCACGTCATTTGTTTATTACTAAATTAAATGGAAAAGCATGTCATGAAAAAAGAAATGAAAGAGTTTTTGGTCTTGTTTTTAACTTTAGCAAATAATAATTAGTTCACTGATGCACAGTCACCAAACCTTTGGGGTTGGTTGGTTGGTTGGTTGGTTGCTTTGTTTTGTAACAAGACCAAAACCAGTTTTTTTTTTTTTTTTAAGTATTGAGTTAGTAATCAAAGCTATGGTTTGATTATAATGTTTTTATGCTTGTATACCATTGTACCATGTTCTGTCTCTTAGGAGCCTACTGCTTCACAGTCTTGCTTATGGGTCCCTTCCAGTTCTGGTCTACAGAGAAAACATTGAGTTAGTGTTACTGTCTATGAATGTTGCAACCGTATGTTTAATTGCAAGGGCCTTAGGGAAGTGTAACCAAAGTCCTGCTCCCTTTGTTTTCGTACTTTTTATGAAACACATTTCTTGGGTAGGGGGTGGGGCTTAGCTCAGTTGATACAATACCTGCCTAGAGTGCATGAGGCCCAAGGTGTGATCACTGCTATCACAGAAACCAGGAGTGGTGCATGCAATGCTATCCATGGGAGGCAGAGGTAGAGGCTTACATGTTCTAGGTCATTCTTGGCTACATAGTGATGGAGACCAGCCTGGGATACAGGAAACTACCTTTTTCTTTAATAGTGACAGTAAAAATAATGATCCCCTCTCCCGTGTCATGTCACTTTACTACAGCGTGTCCTCTCCTGAGGTGCCAGGCCATCCATGTCCCCCACTAAGTGTATTTTTAGGAACCCAGTTGAGGTAGAGGGAAATACAGTCAACAGACGCAGGTGTGGAACAGCGTGTGCTTACATCCAGCCCTGCTCTGTGGCTGCCACTCCTGGAAGCTTGTTAGAAGTGTCAGTTCTCTGGCCCAGCCTTGATGTGACAGATGAGGAGCTCTGGGTGAGATCCCCACAGTCGAGAAGCTCGCCCTGCTGGGACCTTCCCTCAGCTTGATCGCTTCAGTGTAAAGGTCTATGCTGGGAAGGTTTGAGTGAGAACACGTTCGGCCGTGTGCTCTGTCCCTGGGCTGAGTGAAAGCCTCTGGTCCAGGCCGGCAGTGCAGCTTGATTATTTGCTCTCTGCCTGGACCCTGTGGTGTGAAGAGGCAGGACCTGTGCAGAGCAGATGCAGACAGAGAGGCTACTCATAGAGCCCAAGAGCATCCTGGTGTCTCTTCCACTCCTTGCAGCTAACAGCTGGCAGTAGCTAGCAGCTGGCTCTATGCCTGAGGTGGAATTTCTCCATGCTGGGATTTCTGACCTCAGTCTGTGGCAGTAGGAATACAAGACCAGTTTTATAGCCTTTGTCTCATGGAAGAGACTGTCAGGGTGTGGTTTACCTGTGCAGATCCTTGCATGTTTAAGTGATACATGCTATCCCTCCAAATGACTGACTACTGAGTGCCCAGAAAACCTGGCTGGGGAAGAACCTCACTTTGGGAAGTCAGAACTCATGGCCGCCACCCATCAATTCGCTGACACCTGTAATGGCACCCCCATGTTAGATTTCAGATACCACCACATATTAACTCCTGAATGCGGTGCTGTGCTGACATGCGGTTAAAAATGAGTGTCTGGGAACCCGGCCAGTACCAAGGCTGTGAACCATGCTACAGACTTCTAGATTAACCGCCCCTCAGTGGTAAATATCCCAGTGTTCTTTCTTGATCTAGGGGAGCATTCTGTACTTTCCTCGGAGAGCTTGTAGCAGAATCTGTTTGTCTCAGTGCTTGGAAGATACAGTAATTTAGCACATACACAGTATGGCATGCCTCCCAGATGTTAGACTTGTCTAATGGTGATGCCACTGTGTTTCAGAACCAGCTCCTAGCTGACCATGGACATAACCCTCTCATGAAGAAAGTCTTTGATGTCTACCTGTGTTTCCTTCAAAAACACCAGTCGGAAATGGCTTTAAAAAACGTCTTTACTGCCTTAAGGTCATTAATTTATAAGGTAGGTTACTTCAAGGCAGTGGTCTTGCCAGTGGTTCCGGGTTTCTCGGCTTCTGCCTGGAGCGGAGGCCATCTTGGGAGCGCTGACCTTGCTGCTCTTCCTGCCGTGTGCTATGTTCTAGTTTCCCTCAACGTTCTACGAGGGGCGGGCAGACATGTGTGCCTCCCTGTGCTATGAGGTCCTCAAGTGCTGCAACTCCAAGCTCAGCTCCATCCGGACAGAGGCCTCCCAGCTGCTCTACTTCCTGATGAGGAACAACTTTGACTACACAGGGAAGAAGTCTTTTGTTCGGACACACTTACAGGTGCGTCTGCTGTGGCTGCGCCAGGGCACAGGTGTCACCGCGGGTCACCCTGACCAACACACCTCCTCATCCATTCCACCAAAGGCCTGAGTGGAGAGTTGGAAGTCACATGTGCTGGTAGTGTTTGTTTCATAATCTGTATTCTTACAGAGCCTGGGCTAGCATGTCTCATCATTAGCTTGATATCTAGGTATTGATTCAGTATTGAACTGATACTCTGTCGGATCAAGGTACTTAATATTAAAAAACAGAGACCCAAAGTAGGTTTTTCTGTCTTCTGTTATGAGAATACCACCTTACTGTCCAGTTAAAATGTCCAGAATTCTTTACTCTGAGAACCAGCTAAGATAGCAGCAAGTCCAGTGTGCTTTTATAGATGTGTTTTCTGAGCACGTGATGAGAGAACCTTTCTTAAGTACTAGTCATTGTCTGCAGACCTAATTGCTAGAACTAAGGGCTACAACCAGGTACAGAACAAATCCTCCCCTGGCCCTCATGAAGAGGTCCTTCAGGCCCTGCTCAAATGCAAGGCCAGTGTTCTCAGAGTCTTGAGGAAACTAGGAAAGGCCCCTGGTTAGGGATTCTGGGGACCAGGACAGCTTCTCGAGAGCCTGGAGGATAGTGTGTAGCTTGAAGGGTAGCAGGTGTGTTCTGAAGGGTAGCGGGCGCGTTCTGAAGGGTAGTAGGCATGTTCCATGCCATGGGTGCACTGAGGGAATTGCCCATCTGGGAAGCTAGAAAAACCCTTCATACTTAGAACACAGGTGAGAAGTCACAGAAGACATGCTGTCATGCATCCAAACCTTTGCATGTTCGGAAGACCCACCACTCAGGCTCCAGTTTTAAGAACAGATCTTAAGGGGTACACACTTCATCAGCAGAGGACACTGCGCAATCTGGGTCAGAGAGGATGGTATTCTGGATGAGGAATGGTGAGGTTAGAAGGGAGAGGGGCAATCCTCGGCTGGCAATCCTCAATGGTTGTACTCAGATGTGAGGAGGGAAAGGAAGTACCGAGGGCCTCCATGTTGGTGCTCAAGCACCCGAGTCAGGGAAATGCTATTCATAGGCTCCACAAAGGCAGACTGCCCATTGCATAGTTAGCATTTGCACGTTCTGTTTAAAAAATGCCTTCTACCCATTGAATATTTAATATGTGTAAGCTCAAAACAAAACAGGGGGGAGTAATATGGTTTTCCCTCTTACCCAGAATGCAGTGGGTAAGTAGCAACTCAAGTGGTGTGGATGTGTCTGTTTCTTGTTCTTCTGTGTTCTTTCTGATTCATCTTTTTAATTTATGGACAAATGCATTAGGGAAACAATCAAATTCTGATTTGAAAGTGATTTAAAACAAATCTCCAACTGTGTTGCCCACACTGGTGGGATTCCCCAGCCCACGCATCTTGCCTTGCAGAGGCTTCGAGCTCATCCTAACTGAACCCAGAAGCTGAATATGACCATCATATGAAGGTGAATTGATTGCTTGTATGTCTGTCCCTAAGGTCATCATCTCTGTCAGCCAGCTGATCGCAGATGTGGTTGGCATTGGAGGAACCAGATTCCAGCAGTCCTTGTCCATCATCAACAACTGTGCCAACAGTGACCGGCTCATCAAGGTGAGTGACTTTCGTTTTCACCCCAAGACTTCCAGGTCATAGGATATGTGTGCATCAGGAGAAAGTGGGGGACATCATGAGTCCTTTCCTCTCCCCTGTCTAGTGAGTGATGTCATGAGTCCTTCCTCTCCCCTGTCTAGTGGGTAATGTCATGAGTCCTTCATCTCCCCTGTCTAATGGGTTATGTCATGAGTCCTTCATCTCCCCTGTCTAATGGGTTATGTCATGAGTCCTTCCCTCTCCCCTGTCTAATGGGTGACACCATGAGCTCTTCCCTCTCCCCTGTCTAATGGATGATGTCATCAGTTTTTCCCTCTCTCCTTTCTAGTGGGTGACATCAGTTTTCCTCCTCTCTTCTGTCTAGTGGGTGATGTCATGAGTCCTTCCCTCTCCCCTGTCTAGTGGGTGATGTCATGGGCCCTTCTCTCTCCCCTGTCTACTGGGTGACGTCATGAGTCCTTCCCTCTCCCCTGTCTACTGGGTGACATCATGAGCCCTTCCCTCTCCCCTGTCTAGCACACCAGCTTCTCCTCTGAGGTGAAAGATTTGACCAAGAGGATCCGCACAGTCCTGATGGCCACAGCCCAGATGAAGGAGCATGAGAACGACCCAGAAATGTTGGTGGACCTCCAGTACAGCCTGGCTAAGTCCTACGCCAGCACCCCTGAGCTCAGGAAGACCTGGCTGGACAGCATGGCAAGGATCCATGTTAAAAATGGGGATCTCTCAGAGGTAGGGAGCCCTGCCTGCCTCTTGACTGAGTTTTTGAGAAATAGTTATCCTCTATTTATTCCCTGAAGCTACTTTTGAGGAAAATTCTACCATTGATCGAGACAAGCCAATGGAAGCAGTGCAGTGCCTCACACACGTGCGTGAACAGGGGTTCCAGGCCTGGGGTGATCGCCCAGGTGTTGGGCATTTTAGTCACTAGAGACAGAGTATAAGCAGTTACCTGCATATTTATGTAGCTGCCCGCTACTTAAAGTACCTTCTCCTGCACCAAGACTTCTCTGTGGTCCAATCTCATAGTAGACTTAGCTTCTCCTGTTACAGTGATGGTAAGGAATCCCATTCTGTTTTGGATGTGTAGCAGGTATTTGAACATTCTCATCTGTTCAGAGCAGACACATTGCAGTGTGAAGCTAGCATGGCTGGTAGACAGACTTCGAACCCAGGACCACATTTCCTAATTCTCTGGCACTATGCCACCTTCCTTACGCCCCTTGTGCCTTGATGGCAGCGTCGTGTAAAACGAGAAATTCAAGAAAACTTAATGACTACATGTAGGTTTTGTGTTCCCATGAGACCAATTCAAGGTATGTGGCTGGACACGTTTGCATATGGCAGCTGTGTTACCAGCGTGTGAGTATTCACTTTGGCTCTGACATCTTTGTGGCTAGCCAGCATTCATTGCCTGGTGTCCTCTGTCACATGGAATCCTCTATCATAGGTTTCTTCTCCCTTAAAGCACAGTTGTACTGAGTTCAAGGATCACCCAATACTAGGGTGACTTCATTTGAACTAATAACAACAACAACCCTGTTTCCAAACTGTGTCACATCTGAGACCTGTTATGTTTCGTTTCTGTTTCCATGAGAAAAATACCCAAAAGCAACTGAGAGGAAGAAAGTCCATCTCGGGGTCACAGTCTATCATTGGGGGAAGAGGGGAGAGATTTGAGGCAGGAGCATCACAGCAACACGGGCAAGAGCACAGGGAAACACTTGCACCCGTACCGACTGCCTGCTTGTGGCTCAGCTCGCTCCCCAAAGGATACACCACCCTTCATGAGATTCCCCTTTGCTCCCACTGTAGTTGGCATTATGCAGTTTCTCAGAGAGCCATCGGTTGTTTTCATCCTGTGACTGCTCTCCTGCTGTGTGCTGTGAAACTGTAGTGCCATGTGCAGTGGAACACTGCCTGTTGCAGTCAGCCCTGTGAACAGGACTCCCAGAGTCAGCTCTGTAGGAGTCCCTTCAATACCTAAGGGCACCACATGGTGGCAGCACCCACCTGATGAAGACCGTGCCAGATGCTGGAACCTCATGGTCTCAGTTCCAACACTTGCCTTTGATTTTGATAATAACTGGGCAACTTAGTGAAAGGATTTATTTGTTCTCTCATTTTAGGGCATTTATAGTATTGATCTCTGTGGCAGGGAGACTTGAAGCTAAGGCATACTGAACAGACACATTACCAAGATGCACCCCTAGCAGTTAGGATCACTCTGCTCTTCCAGAGGATCCGAATTTGGTTCCCAGCACCCACACTGAGCACCACACAGCACCTGAACACATGTAGAGGTGGAATTTCAAACAGATTCACAAACACACACACATACATACACATAAACAAAAACAAATGTTTAAAAATAAGTTAAGTTGAAAGGAAATTTTATTAGCTAAAATGTGAGTCTGGGAAGAAAACTTTTTCTTTAAATACTTGTGTTGCTTTAAGGAACATAGAGTAATCCTCCGCACACCGGTTCTGTCCTTTGCACTAAGATACAGCGTTGCAAATAGGAGGAAAGCCAGCAGCTGCCTGTCTTCTGTCTCACTGTGCAGCTGTTCACAGTTGGTGTCTTAGGAGCTAAGAGAGGCTATGCCTCCTGAAGGCACAAGGTTCGACAGGACTCTTCTGAGCCATTTGTTGTTGTCTTTTATTCCAGGCGGCAATGTGCTATGTCCACGTGACAGCCTTGGTGGCAGAATATCTCACACGGAAAGGTAAGGACGTGCTCGAGCCTCATGAAGACGGCCGGACTTTCAGGAGGATCAGGAGGCAAGGGATTGCACTGCACGCACTGTCGGTCTTTTACCCCTGGTTGCAGCATTTAGTTGCCTCCGTGGGCAAAGCAACAGCAGCAGTGTTACAGAGAGGATGGCATGTTGTCCTAGCTTCGAACTGCTCTGCATAAACTAGCCAATAAGCGTTGCGTCTGGCTGCCCCTAACCAGCTAATACGAGCTGAAATGACTTTATTTCCCTTGAGATATTTTCCCACCAGAACTGTTTATCAGTGACAGTTCCAAGGGGAAGTTGTTGGACAGAGTCTCTGGACTGTCACCCTGTTGACTTGATTGCAGGAGAAGGCAGTCATGCTGGGGGTGGGGCAGTAGGGGGCAGATGATGCTCCATGTTTGTGTACCATGTACTTGTTCCCATGAGTTCACTCGTAGTTCCTCTTGGTTAAACAGTTGCCTGGTGCAGCCTTTAGGGTAACATTTGGGTTCTAGGGAAACTGACAGTCTGCATTCACAGTACCTCAGAACAGCAGTCCCTGGTCCAAGCTCACAGGTGTGCTCTTACAAATCGAGAACCATTATAAAGTTGCAGGTGCCAAAGTCATGAAGTGTCTATTTTGTAGAATGGGGCTGTCAGACATCAGAGACAGAGTGAGAGGAAATCAAGACACCCCCCCCCCCTTAGTATTTCCTGCCGAGTCGTTTTATCAGGTGACCGCATTTCCTTGTGTTTAGCAGCCGACCTAGTGCTCCAGCGGGAACTGCCCGTCTTCCCCCAGAGCCATAGCACCTGCCAGAGGAAGAGCCGGGGAGGTGAGCCTGAGGGTCACCCAGCTCCCAGGGTCCCCAGCTGCTCTGTTCACGTGGCACTCCAGGGGTGTGGCGGTGTGTGCGCGGTCCTGCGTGTCTCTCCCTCTGTATCTGGGTTCTGCGGGTCTCTCTCAGCCATCCCTGTGTGGCGAGCGCCAAAAAGAAGGAAAGAGCTTTGAGCTTTGTGCCTCTCTTTGTACTGACCAAAACATGGTGGTTGATTTTATGTCTTTATCTTAGGGGTGTTAATGTCTCCTCGGGTTCCTAGATCAGAGCTTTTCTTTGGGGACTCTGCTTTCCATATCAGATCAAAGCAAGGCCGTATGAGCACCATGGTGGAAATTCTGGCTAACTCACCACTGACTGGAAATCACTAACTCAGGATTGACTGCAAACCTGAACAAACCTGTAGCAGAAATGTCTCTGCCTACCAATTCAAGGCCTTTCTCACGGCACACCACTGATACTGAGCTGGCTTAAGACTGTCCCAGTGCCCACCTTGAGCTCAAGGAACTGACCTTTACCCCAGTGCTGATACACTGTAGCTAACCGTATCAGGTTCTGAGGCCCAGAACTGCGGCCTTCTGCTTCTTTTCCCTGCCCAGACAACTGTCTAGAGGCCAGCCAAGGCAGACCCTCAGCTCACTGGCCGACTGCCTATTCCTGGAAGAGGGCAGGAGGTCTCCAGTCTATGGGTCATCCCCACTGAATGGGTGAGATGCCCAGCTTCTGGGAGGAAGCAACTGTCTTTGAGCCACTTACGTCTCAGTGGTTGGCTTTGGTGTCTCTGGTGTCTGACTAAAGATCATCCCACCTAATCAGATTTTCATTTCCTTGTTAATTTGCCACTAGCTTGACTCAATCACATTTTTCAGCACATAGTTTATTTGAAGTCTGAACAGAAACAAAATGAAAGGGTTGAGAGATAAAGTGTAGGGAAATGACTGGAGAGAGGCCATGCTTCTCCCCAGCCTCCTGTGTGGACGCTGGAGAAATGACTTGAAAGAGGCCATGCTGGACCCCAGCCTCCTGTGTGGACGCTGGGGAAATGACTTGAGAGAGGCCATGCTGGACCCCAGCCTCCTGTGTGGACGCTGGGGAAATGACTTGAGAGAGGCCATGCTGGACCCCAGCCTCCTGTGTGGACGCTGGAGAAATGACTTGAGAGAGGCAAGGCTGGACCCCAGCCTCCTGTGTGGACGCTGGGCTCACATGGGAGAGATTTCTACATCAGACATTTACTTCCACACAGAAACATACAGGGCAGGAGGAACCAACAAGTCCGAGCCACATTCAGCCTGATGGTGCTCCCTCTGCTCTCTCCCTGCCTAGGCATGTTCAGACAGGGGTGCACAGCCTTCAGGGTCATCACACCAAACATCGATGAAGAGGCTTCCATGATGGAAGATGTTGGCATGCAGGACGTCCATTTCAATGAGGTGAGTGCAGCGGCTCAGGTAGGCTCTCAAGTGGTCACGCACCAAACGACACGTCCGTCAAGGTAACTCTGTACAGAGCGCCGGTCCCACCTGATCTCATCACCTACTAAACGGTCGTGCTGTTAAATACTACTTGACATGTTCCTCCAAGAAAATCACTAAGGCCCACATTTCACAGCAGTATCCCTGTTTAGCGACACTCGGAGCCTGCTGACCTGTCAGTGCATCAACTCAGAGCCTTTCTCCCTAGCGCTGCCCAGGCTGAGCCTGAGGTGCTTCTCCAGACAGCTGAAAGCCAGCAGGCTACACTGATCTACCTTGCTAGCCAGCCCTCCTTTCAGTGATCTCTGTGCATCGTAACTGCCTTAGTCTGCCTTCAGTTTTAGTCAGTGTCTCTAATTCTAGGCTCCTCCTCCCTGGCAGACATGCAGAGCCTCAAGAGTCCAGCCAAGGCTCATGACCAGAGCAGCCCAATGTAGAGCATGGGTCCTGTCTCAGTGTTAAGTGCTGGGGCTCTGGACCACCCTAGTCTACCTCCATAGAGACTAAAAAAACCAACATTTTCTGCAAACTTCCTCACAAAACAGGGCAGCAATACGCTCACTTCTGTATAAGGAGATGGTTTTGATATTAAACTGGGAACATGAACAAATGCCAGTCTTCTGCTTGCATTTGCTACAGTCTCTTCTGGGAATCTCTGCTGCAGGGACACACCTATGTGAATTTGTATGCACCTGTATGTAACTATATGCACCTGTATGTACCTGTGTGTGCACCTGTGTGTACCTGTGTGTATCTGTGTGCACCTGTATGTACCTGTGTGCACCTGTGTATGCACCTGTGTGCACCTGTGTATGCACCTGTGTATGCATCTGTGTCTCCCTCCCTCCCCACAAACCCAGAGTAGAGTGAAAGAGTGGAAGGAATCCTCTTAGTTCTTTTCTCTTTTGAGGAGAAATGTAAAGTTACCTGCTTGTTCATTTGGAGAGAAAACAGCAGCAGAGAGAGGCTCATATTGTTTTGTTTGGTTTGGTTTTTCGAGACAGGGTTTCTCTGTGTAGCTTGCCTGTCCTGGAACTCACTCTGTAGACCAGGCTGGCCTCGAACTCAGTAATCCACCTGCTTCTGCCTCCCGAGTGCTGGGATTAAAGGCATGCAGTACCACTGCCCGGCAGAAATAAGTCTTTAAAAAAGAATACTGTTAAATTAGGTTTAATCATGGTAGGCGAAATTTGCTAGTTATCCTCAGGAGAACATAAGTTGTTAATTCTAAAATTTATACTGATTACTCCAGTTTTACACCATGAAATGCCAGGACAGAAGGTAGTTTTGGTTTTGTGCTTGGTTAGTTGGTTGGTTGGTTGGTTGGTTGGTTGGTTAGTTGGATTTTGTTTTTGTTTTGTCTGTTTTCTTTGAAAGCAGTCATGTTCTTGTTTTCTGTTTGGTTAAGCCCGTCAGCCCTGGGGCCAGGCCATCCTCTGGAACTCAGCATTTTGTTTGGAATTAGGAACACAGGAATGCCAAGATCAACTAAGGATTTGAAAGTCTAGTTTGCAGTAACCTGCCCTGCAGGTTAACATGAAGCTCACGTGTGTACTTCTGATCAGGTCACGGACTGAAATAGTTTTGAGAAACTGATGAAACAGCTTCTGAGGCCAAGTGCATACATCCCTTGGAGAAACCTATGGGTGGCACCACCTCTGAGTAAGACTTGAGCGTGTGACAAAGACCACTTTATCAGCTGTTTCCAGAACATGGTTGAGCCACCCTGTCCTCAGAAGAATAAAGTGGGTAAATCTTTAACAAGGTCCATAGTGCATGACAGTCTGTAATGGTTAGGATGAGACACTGTGGGGACATGAAATCCTACTGTCAAGATTTAAACTGACAGGAAGTAACCAGTTCTCAGTGACAGGAAAACAGAAACTGCCTTGTTGATCTTCAGGTTGGCTGCTTGGATGTCTCAAGGTAAACAATCTGTGATGCGGACAATCTACCTAAGAGGAAGGAATTACGAGAGCTGAGAGTAAATGCCGGCAGTGCTCTGACATGGTGGTCAGGGAGCTACCTAAATGTGTACAGTTGTCTTAGCAGCAGCCTGAGACCAGGGAGTGCTTGGTTTGTTTCTCCCTTCCCTGGTGAAACCACTGATTATACCGAAGCATCCAGTTCCTGTTCTCAATGCAAGAAGTTAGGGCCTGGGCCTGCTAGGTTGAAGATTCTGAGCTCCCAAAGGTTCCAGAAATGTCCTGGACTCCTGTAACCTTGAAACCACACCCTTTGAGTCTGGTGCAGTAACAGGATCCTGTCAGGGGTGGAGGCTGTACACTGGGAAAAGTGGAAAAACTCTAATAAAGAGACTTAAAAAATTTAAAAAGGGAGCCAAGCCTGGTGGCCACGACTTGCACCTGTAATCCCAGCACCAAGCGGTGAGCCAGGAGGATTGTTGCAATCTCAAGGTGACCATAGAATGAGAAAAATCCTGTCTCAAAAATTTAAAAAAAAAAAAAAAAAGCGTAGATATGAAAAACAAGTAAAGTACCAGCTGCTCTCCATGACCTTTCATCTCATCAAAGTCAGCACCCCTGTGGTAGGCTTAGGCCACTGACTTCAGATGCCAGCATGAGACACAGCCTGGGCCCCCCTGGAATACAGCTTCTGTGTGCTGACCCTGAGGAAACGTTTCTTAGATTTTGATTTTCCCAGCAAAGCCAAGGCGTTGCTTTAGTAGTTTAAGAGAAACACATATAAATCAAGGCTGTATATTAATTGGATGATGTGAATGTAACTGGAGGCTTGCAGGAACTGAGTTATGCATTTTCCTTAGAAGCATTTATCTTCATAACTTCATTGATGGATGGGTGGAAAATGGAACCACCCCCACCCCTTGGTTTAAAAGAATTGACTGCCGCCAGCATATTGGCTATTGTCTTACTACACAATAAATCCCACCTGTCCAGAGTCACCACTGAGTACAGGGAACACCGTATGAACTCAGCCCAGCAAGTCTCTGGTTTCCTTTAGACAAAATCACTTCTGTTCTGAAACAGCCCCCTGGTGACAGACAAAATGTTCATATCTGTAGAGCATCTCAGAAGACAGAAGTCAGCGGAACAGTCAGCGATTCTGTTTGTACCCCGTCCTGACACTTGTAACCCCATCTCACCTTCTTTGCCTTAGCTGGGAGTATTCCAGAATCATCTAAGTCACGTGTATTCCCTCACTAGACAGTGATTCTTCCAAACAGCGTTGATCACAGGAGAAGGAGACTTGGCCATAGAGCTTGCATGGTGGTTCTGTCCCTGGCTGACACCAGAGCATCCTTTATTCTGGAGTACATGCTGGGCTTCCTTGGCAGTGAGCTGATGATAGAGATACAGAGCAAGGCAAGATGAAACCATAGCTTCAGATGTTTTCTTCCCACTGAAGAAGAACACCTAATTCACAGTCCCCAAGATTCAGAATTAGAAGTTGTCTAATTCCTGTCCATAAACTAACCATCTGTGCCCAGTGCTAGCCAAGGGGGCTGCGTAAACAAGGAAGGCTTCCATTCAATGCAGTAGCACCCTGACTTTCATGTGCTTAGGAGTTACTTGATTCCTGTTATAAATCCTGATTATGCTCTCTTGACTCTTCATCCCCAAACTCAGTTAAGTATGGGTGGGATACAAGAATCAGGTTTGGTTTTTTCAGATTTAAAAAAAAACAAAAAACATGTGTTTATACACACCAGAAGAAGATGTTTACTCTTCTAGAGCAGGAGTTACAACAGGCTGTTATGAGCTGCCAGACGTGGGTTCTGGAATCCAAATGTGGGTCCTCTGGAAGACCATGCCCGAACAGTGGACATGGAGATGGTGTCTGGCTCTATTTTAATGATTACATCGATTTCATCCTAAGATAGAACAAGTGACATGTATGTGGAAAAAGTTAAGTACTACACACAAATGCTTTCTTGTGTGGGAATTAATTGTAGTGCACATACACACAGGTGTGTGTGTGTACACACCACTAGTGTGATTAATTGTAGTACACATGCACACAAGTGTGTGTGCACACACCACTAGTGTTATGTTTCCACAGATGTGTGCAGCACCCTCAGTTATGTTTGTACAACATCCCTATGAATGAAACTGGCTAATTTCATTTAACTTCCTCAATGGCTTATGGATTTTGTGCATTGATATTTTTAAGTCTAGTCTAATACCATAAAATGTGTGCTTTATGGATACACAGAGCCCCTCCCCAGCCTGTTCCTGTGCATGTCGGTGATTATGAGAAGTAGCTTAGTGTGTGTGTGTCCAAGGTGGGAAGCCCATCAAGCATTCTGCTTGACTGTATTCTGCCCATTGTGTGGCTTCCTTCTGGTTTCCAGGGACAGTGATTGCTGATTCAAAGTAAATGGAATTTCTGCTTAGAATTTCATATGTATGCTCAAGTGTTTGGTTAGCATGTCTTAGTTTTATGATCCTTATAATTTTATATTGATATATATGGTATATTAAACTTAACTATGATTACTGCCTCTGATTTCTGTCCAAAGCCTTGCTGCCTCATAGAGGAGCTGTAACTGTCTAGATTTAGAATTAGCATGAGTTTGAATAATTCACCACGGATGCCTCTGTGTTGAGTAATGCACACCGGATGCCATGAGAAAACGGTTTAGAGTTTTCATGCATTGTTATGTGTATGGGTGTTTCACTGCATGTATGTCCCTGCACCATGTGCATCCCTGTTGGATTCCCGGGGGACAGAAGTTACATACAGTTATGAGCCATCCCGTGGGTGCTAGGAATTGAACCCTGCCCCTGGAAGAGCAGCCAGTGCTCTTAAGCACTAAACCATAGGTTTGTTCTGTTTGCTTCTAGTTAGGTTTTTTTCTTGAGAAAACCTGTACTAATTCTGCTTTTTGTAGCATATATTACCATTTCTTGCAGTAAGAAATGCATTTGAGCTGTTAGACTATGGATCCTGAATGCCTTCTGACCAAGAAAGGGGGATAAAACAATATTCCATAGGATGTAAGCGTGGCTGACACGTTTTTTCCTAATTTGTGACGACAATGAACGTAGTCTAGTGATGATATTTCTGTTTGTTTTATCAAACTCTAGCATTGCTAGCCGTCCTGGGACGTCTCTCCAGTTGAACGACATCTTTCTGTACACATGTAACAGATTTTCCTCTAGTGAACTTAACTGTCTACATCCTATGATACATCATACACTATTTGAATTCAGGGTGCATTAAACCACCTCCTTTTTCTAGGTTGACTAAGCCAGAGTAAAATTGTATTTAACTCTTTACCAGCCAGGCTAGTAGGCACGGCTGTGGGGCATTTCCTTGTCTAATGATCAGTGAGGGAGGCCCAGCTCCTTGTAAGTGGTGCTGCTGCAGGGCAGGTCACTTGAGACTCAGAGGTTAAGAGCTCTTGCTGCTCCTCTGGAGGACCCAGGTTCAGTTCCCAGCACCCACACAGTGGCTCACACTGCCTGTAACTCAGTTCCAGGGCATCTGATAACCTCTTTTAATCTTCTCAGTCTGTACTTGCACATGGTACACATACAGACAAGCAGACAGGTGTGAATCATTTTTAAAGATACATTTTTTAAGAAATTATCTCCATTAAATAACTAATTCCTTGTTTATGTAGAAAACTTTGAGTATGCCACTGCAGTGTTTAACCCCATGTCTCCCCTTGGCTCCTCATGCCTGGACACATGGTGCAGACTCTCTGGCCCATCAAACTATGTGCCAGTTCTTCACGTATCATGTGTCTTAGTTAGGGTTTCTAATGCTGTGATAAAAACACTGTGACCAGAAGCAACTTGGGAAGAAAAGGGTTTGTCTTCCCTTATCTTCCAGGTAATGGTCCTTTGCTGAGAGAAGTCAAGACAGGAACTCAAACAGGCCAGAAACCTGGAGGCACAAGCCTGCCTCCAGGGCAAGGAGCAATGGAGAGATGCAGCTTTACTGGCTTGCTCAGCCTGCTCGCTCCTATACTCTAGGACCATCTGCAGTGGAGGGGACACGTGCCCTGGGGGGAGCACCTGCCCTGGGGGGGGCACCACTTACAAGGGGCTGGGCCCTCCCACGTTGAGCATTAATCAAGAAAATGCCCCACAGCCTTGCTACTGGCCTGTCTGGCAGAGGCATTATCTCATTTTCTTCCTTCCCAGCTGACTCTAGCCTGTGTCTACTTCCCTTCCCTTCCCCTCATATTTGAGTGGACGCCACTCCTCTGAGTTCCTGACTCACTGTGAATTCTTTACTGAGCGCCTACTGCCATCTTGCATGAACTCACTATGGTTCCATCTCCTACACAGAGCAGGAAGTGCTGTTCTGTGACCCATCTCTACCAGCTGGTGGTTCTGAGTCTCCAGTACCTCAGTTCTGCCTGCTAAGAATGCTTGTGTATTCCCTTATGGCCCACCCCCTCTCCAGCCGAACAAACCCATCTGTATACATTAGCTTTTATTGTCTCTATGACAAATGCCTGAGAGGAAACCATTCAAAAGGAGGAGGGCTTTACTGACCGCCTCAGAGGCTTCCATACATGGTCTAATGGCTCCATTGTTTCTGGGTCAAAGTGAGGTCAAATCATCACAACAGAAGGACTGGAGGGTGCAGAATGTTCACCTGATGGTGGTTGGGAATGAAAGAGAAAGACACAAGTGCCAGGGACAAGACAGTCCCCATGGGCTTTAAAGGTACACCCTTAGTGTTTCGTACAGAAACGACATGACATCTGTGCTTTGGGTTTTGGATGAGTGCAGGGTTTTTTGTTTTTTGTTTTGGGTTGGGTGGTTTGTTTTTTTTTTTTTTTTTTTTTTTTTGGTTGGTTGATTTTTGTTTCGTTTTGTTTTGTTTTTTGGCAAAGAGGAGTAAAAGGATGAATAGCAAGAAGCAGATACAAGATAGAAACGGCCTGCACACAACAACACATTATCATATCTAACACAACATGCCACAAAAAACAATTTGAATAGCCAGTGGGGAGAGCTGGCAAAAGTAACATCGTATCAGGCTGCTGCAGCATCCAGCAGAAATGGCCAAGGGGCCCCACTGGAACCATCAGGCTGGATTCTTGGTTGAGAGGTTTCCAGGCCCAGCAGAGCTTCCTCTCCACAAGGATTCCAGCCTCTCTTTTCCACCCCAGGCATTCTTATACCATTGGATAAAACAATAGTAGCTTCCGTTGGGAACAGGTTAGCTTGTAGATATTCTCAAGGATGCAAGATTTTTAACACCCAGTGTTTACTCTTTTGTTTCTCCTTGACACTACTCTCCAGAGCAGCCTGCCCTGGGACAGTTTTGGAGAAACTAGAAATAGACATGCTTGAGACTGGAGGAGCCTTCCTCATTCCCAAAGACTGCTTTCAACTAGTTACT
The DNA here is from genome assembly GCF_011762505.2 of Arvicanthis niloticus. Classification (NCBI taxonomy): domain Eukaryota; kingdom Metazoa; phylum Chordata; class Mammalia; order Rodentia; family Muridae; genus Arvicanthis; species Arvicanthis niloticus. Next base: position 2,886,328 of record NC_047660.1, read on the forward strand.
AACAACATATGACACTTTGCCAGCCTAACTTCTCCCTAGTGACCCACTTTCTCCGTCTGTGCCCCAACTCCTAAAGTTCCCCCACCATCCGGATCGAGCCTTCAGCACAACACCACTGAAAACATACTCCCTGTACTTGGTAGAAATCCACTGAGCAGTTACCAATTGCAAAGACTTGAGTAGATTTGGCTTAGTATCCCTGGTGTCAAGCATGCTCCCTTTTACACAGTAAGCATTTGATTAAAATGTCTGGGGCAGGGGGGTGGCCAAATGGAAACTTTTAAAATCACTTCCAACTTTTTTAACTCCTTGAGAAAATTTTAACGACTCTTCTTGTAATATCACATCAGAATCGTTGTAGATTCCTAACATTGTGGCATGTGTCTGCAATCCCAGCACATGGGAGGAAGATGCTGGAAGATACTGAATTCAAGACAAGCTGAAACTATATGGAGTTTCTGTCTCAAAACAGTGTTCAAGAAGGTGCAGTAGAGAAACTGGGAACATGACTGCTCCTTGGTATAGGAAGATTTTAGAGAGGGGGGGGGGGGAGAGAGAGAGAGAGAGAGAGAGACAGAGAGAGAGACAGAGAGAGAGACAGAGAGACAGAGAGACAGAGAGACACTAAACATGGACAGAGGACTGGACCTGGCTGGCCAGGGCTGGAGAAGTGGGAAAGAAATAGTGAGAGGCCTGAGATCCTGAGAGAATTCTAGAGAACTCTGAGTAAGACAGTAGGTGGACGTAAGGACAGCCAGAGACCAGACTGGTGATGCTGAGGGAGCCAGGAGGCAGCACTCACTGATGTGCAACCACACATAGCTGTCTATCCATCCACGGGGCTAAGGGAAATGAATCCTTTTAGTAGAAGAGAATCAGCTTCACAAGTTCCTGGGGAACGCTGGCTTTTACCTAACTGCCAGCAGGCCACCTATAGCCCAGGTCAGGCTCCTCTCTGGATATATGAACTGCCTTGTGGAGTTTGGGCAATTGGAGTTTCCTTTGCACCTGATAAAAACAAACATAATTTACTTCTGACTTTTATTACGCTATAATTGCTAAGGCAACAGAACTAAAGTTACCCAGTGTTCTTTTATGATCCACAATAAATAGGTGCCATCATTCTGTGTCTCTGCGGTGTGACCGTGGCAACTAGTAAAACCAACTGTACTTCTTCACGAAAAGTTTGCTTTCATGGTAAACCTGGATGTTAGAATGCAAGGACAAAATGATTGCGCTGCAGAATAGCATGAAAATAAAGCCATCCCCTTGGGAACCTGTTTCCTTGAACTCTTTCAGTCTCCTCTGTGGCTCCATGGCAACACCAAGATGCAGTGC